>NC_091822.1:123454107-123791607 GCF_038994185.2 Dermacentor albipictus | reverse complement strand
ACCGGCTTCAGGAAGGAAGGAAGGAAGGAAGGAAGGAAGATAAGTTTGCCAGATTTCTTTAGCTTGTTATAATACACGTGGGAAGGAGGATGGCGAAGTGAAGGAGAGAGAGAGAATGCATTATGGTCTAGACCATTCAGATGAACTAAGCAAGGTGCAAGGTATCTATAGTAGAGCACTCAAGTCCGTCGCCTTCGTGTACTGTAGAAGCGCTCTTGTGGCTTTCTGGGATGACGAGATGTGAGATCAGGCGCCCAAGACCTTTGCTTCTGTAAAAGGCCTATAGTGCAGTCTATTCAAGGCACACTGCAGAGTCTGGCGTTGTTTATCAAAGCAGGAACAGCTGCACAGGAGATGATCGATGGTCCCTTCACACCTGCACTTAGTGCAATTATGGGTGAGTGAGCCATTCCAATGTGATAGCTGCACAAGTTAGTGAAGGCTACTCCGACACACAGCTGGCACAGCGGTGTTCCGAAGCGTCGTGAAATATTTTTTGGTATAACTGCAGTTGTGACAGTGGACCGGTGGTTGGAGTTCTACGGAGTATTCAAGTGATTCAACGTGATGTCACGCGCGAGATGGCCAAGCTCTATTGCAGCGTGTCTACTCTTGATAAAAGTATGAGGAGCGTCGGTGCTACAGTGACGTCATCAGCGACGTGTTTACCAACGATGCCACAATGCCCCTGCAGCGCCTCTGAAAGATTACGCCATGTACTCTAACACCAACGCAATGGCAAATTTCATTGGTCTGGGGCATAAATTGGTCATAATTTCCACATCGTAAACTTCGCGCGCATTCAAGGGTTAATTTAGAGTGGGAAAATATTGCCCATTTGCAAGATGGTTCTTTTTCAGCATATCCAACTGCGGTACGAAGAGCTGCGACAAAGCCATACTATGACCATACAACGCCACCTGTGATTTGCCGCAAGACAGAAATGGCCTCATTCATGATGCGCGTAGAAAGCAAAGTGGGGCATTGTACGGCAAGAAAAAACATCATTCTCCGACATACGCTGCAGTGCCAAGAAAATAAAATGCGAGTTCGCGTTTTGGACCTTGGTGTCGGTTAAACGTGCAGTGCCTTTTATCAAAGGAGCGGTTGTCTGTAATAGACGAACGAGTATTGGAATAAATAAGCTGCTCAGCTTTAAAAGTTATTTTTAGGTCCCATGCGAATGTGCTATCGTCAGATGCCAGCGCGGTTGAGCTTGGATTAAGTGCGTGTGCTTTCTTTCCCTTTTAATTTAGCCGTACTGCCGTAGTTCTTGACGAAGATTTCGACGCTGGTGTCGTAGATTTTTTTCATGTGTCTAAACAACGTGAAATATAACGGTTGCGTGCAGTGCGTTTGGTAAAAAAAACGTATGTTTACATTAATTTGATAAATGTAAGGCCGTTCACAGGTAGAAATTCGGTCAAAGGTGTAGCTGGCAAATGAGTAGCAGTTGATGTGTTAGGCGCTTTGCTCTTTATATTGTATATTAATGATATTGTTGATGTTGTTCGCCTTGGTGTAGAGATAAGATTGGTGATGATAGTGTTTTGTTTAGAGAAATTAGTTCCACTAACGATTACAAAGATCTCAACACTAGTCTGGACAATATACATCAATGGCGTGTAAAATGGGGAGTGGGCCTTAACACGAGCAAATGTGTCTGCCTTCCAGTAACGCGCGGAAAAAATCCGCTGTCATATATGTTGTGGCTTCGACGGGGCGGCCGGACGGAGGATTTACGGCATGAGGCCTAAACAGCCGGGGCGCGCAGCGCCGCAAGAAAGAGCCGGACTGCTTTGGTAGAGGACCAGACAAAGAATGTTCTTTTATTTCTGCGAGGGGAAACAGGAGGCAACACACAACGTTTGGCGCTGAGTGGCGCCCTGACGTAAAGGACCGAAAACCGAAACCAGAAGCCAACACAGGATACCACAATATAGCTACATATTAGGGTCTTCACCATTACAAGAAGTAAGTTGCTATAGATATCTCGGTGTAACACTCACTTCAAACCTGTCTTGGAATCTTCATATTGATAATGTTTGTTCATCCGCCGTCCGCAAGATTTGTGCCCTTAAATATAAACTTAAAACTGCTTATATAAAACTATATAAACTTAAAAATATAAACTTAAAAGAAATCAACAGAGTGTGGGAAACGGGAGAAGTACCAGAGGTGTGGAAAGAGGCCTCGGTCATACTTATACCGAAACCCGGTAAACCACTTGCGGCGGAGAACATGCGGCCAATATCGCTCACCTCGTGCGTAGGCAAGACGGCCGAACATGCCATACATAACCGAGTATCCCGATACATAGAGAGAGAGGGCCTTTTCCCACATAACATGGTGAGCTTCAGACCGGGCCTCTCCACACAGGACGTAATGTTGCTACTCAAAAAGCATATAATTGACGGCATGACCAGAGACACCAGGGGCATACTGGCCCTGGACCTAACGAAAGCGTTCGACACGGTCAAACACAGATTTCTAATGGAAACGATCTCGATGATGGGGCTCGGCCGGAAATTCCACTCTTACATAGGCTCCTTCCTCAGAGACAGGAAAGCCACGATTAAAATTGGACAGGCCACGTGCGATTGGTACACGCTCGGCGCGAGGGGCACCCCACAAGGGGCGGTGCTCTCCCCACTATTATTCAATCTGGCAATGAAAGGGCTCTCTGACCGGCTGACGAGAGTGACCAACGTCAATCACGCCCTGTACGCAGACGACATTACGGTGTGGTGCCCGGGAGGGTCCGACGCAGAAGTCGAGCAGGCTCTTCAAGAGGCGCTGGACACAACGGAAGAGTACCTGAAGGAAACGGGACTCCGTCTGTCACCCAACAAATCGGAACTGTTGCTGTACAGGCCCTCAAAACAAGGCATGAGGAATTTGACGCCGATCGATCAAATACCGATCAAATTACATACGAATGCCGGCCAGCCGATTCCCAGAGTGGACACTATACGAATCCTGGGGCTGCTAATTGAGGCGAAAGGTGGTAACACACAAACTGTCATGAAACTAACGTCCAAAACGGAGAACATGCTCCGGCTGATCCTCAGGGTGACGAACCGCAGAGGAGGGCTCAGCGAGAGCAGTCTCATCAGACTTTACCACGCCTTCCTCATGAGTCACGTCAATTACGTAGCCTCGGCGCTAAAATGGACCAAGAGAGACGCGGCCAAAATAGAGATACTGATGCGCAAGAGCGTCAAAAGGGTGCTAGGTCTTCCGATCACTACAAGCACGAAGCAGCTCGATCGGTTAGGGGTCCACAATCCACTATCAGAAATCATCGAAGCGCAGACCAAGGCACAGGTCGTGCGGCTGTCGACCACCAGGGCCGGCAGGCGCATCCTAGAAGAAGCAGGGATAAATGCCGAGGCAGAGTGCAACGCACACAAGATTGCGCTCAGCGCGGCGGTAAGGGGCACTTTCAAGGTAGAACCGCTTCCTAGAAACGTCCACCCGCAATTCAACGAGGGGCGCCGAAAGGCGAGGGCCCGAGCACTGCTGAAATCGATCGCCAACTGCCCGGGCCTCGCGGCATTTGTAGACGCGGCCCAGTATGGGCGCAGCGACCGGTACGCGGCCGTCTCGGTACGCTGGGATGGCACAATAATTAACGCAGCATCGGTCAAGGGGGTAACGTCCGAAGTGGCCGAAC
This sequence comes from Dermacentor albipictus, assembly GCF_038994185.2. Taxonomy (NCBI): domain Eukaryota; kingdom Metazoa; phylum Arthropoda; class Arachnida; order Ixodida; family Ixodidae; genus Dermacentor; species Dermacentor albipictus. The sequence goes on along the minus strand of NC_091822.1, from coordinate 123,787,931 downwards.
AGGTGGCAATAGCCATGGCAATGAGAGACCCCGAACGTCCTTACGTCTACACAGATTCGCAAGCGGCGGCAAGAGCATTCGCCTCGGGCTCGATATCCCGGGAAGCGGCGGCCGTCCTCGGCAGCGAGGGAGCCGCGGGTCAGCACCTCGTCAAATGGTTTCCAGCCCACATGGGGGCCGACGTGCACCCCGAATTTCCCAACGCCAACGAGCTGGCGCACGGACGCGCGCGAGGACTCGCGCACCGCGGCGATCGTGGCGAGCGAGGTGGCGGGGAGGGAGGGGAGCACCGAGACCCGCTGCTCACCTTCAACGAAATAACAACACACTATCAGCTGTCGAGGAGGACCTTCCCACTCCCCCACGCTAAACTCACTAGACCACAGTCATCGATATTCAGAATGCTTCAGACAGGGTCGTTCCCCTCGAGAGGCAGACTGAGCCGTTACTCACCAGAAGTAGAGCCGCAATGTCCGGATTGTGGCGAATCTTACTGCTCGCTAGCGCACATGCTTTGGCAATGCTCCGCGTTAAGCGGCACCGTGTTCACTAAAGAAGAAGACTGGCTGGACGCCCTGCAAAGCGACGACCACCAGACCCAGCTCCGGGCCGTCCAGAGGGCTCACGAAAGGGCGGAGGCTCACGGGCTTCCCGTCCCAACGTGGGTGCGGCTCGCGACCCCTGCCGCCCACTAAACCAAGAGTGGGTGGGGAGGGGTTCCTCAGGACACATTAAAGTTATTTCCTCCTCCTGCTCCCAGTAATGTTAAGCTGCTCTTCTATACTGCTTTTGTACGGCAAAGACTGGAATATGCGTGCATTATTAAGCGCAACATTGATTGTCTTGGACGTATTTAGAGAAAGGCCGTATGATTTATTTTTAATAAATTTTCAGCATTAGACTCACCTTCCGATTTAATGTAAGCAAATGGCATTCCCCTATTACAGGCATGAAGGCAAAAATTTAGATTAGAATTTCTTTCCCAACTCTTGGAAAACAAACTAGCGCTGGGTGCATCAACATATTTGTCACCCTTAACTAGCAGGCCCACCCGACACCACAATGAAAATGTTCTAACGCCACATTTTGCTCGCACAGACCTACTTAAGTTTTCGTATTTCCCGAGAACAATTAGTGAATGGAACTGCCTTATCAAAGCAAGTGATCCAATTGTGAAATAACATTTTTGAGCCTGTATTATTGTTGCTTTTTTTCATAGCTGTTTCTGTTGTATATCTTTTGTATTTGTATCGAACACCCTGCTTGGACCATGAGTCCGCAGTATTGTATAAATAAAAAAAATACATACATGATAGTGTCTGGTGCAACATGGCATTTATTCAGTGACGAAACGAACAAACAAACAAGAATGCACGACACCAAGTGCACGCAAGTGTGTGCTGTGTTCGTTGAAGAAACTGCAGCACTGCAGATTATTTTAAAGGGATGCCAACACGGCGAGTCTGGCTAAGTAATAAATCGATTTGCCCGAATCGGGGCAACAAATTCGTAGGTGTTATGAGGGCTAGAATTCCTTATTGAATTGCTGAGCAGTAGTTGCCTGTCTCGTACGTTCGCTCAAGAACAACTGGTGCCTCTACGCATGCAGCGACAACATCTCTCCAGCAGCACATCATTTGGAACAACTATCACTTGGAGTAGATATTTCTCTCTGTAGATTTGGAAGAAGTGCCATCTATTGTATTCCAACAGAAATCAAATATTCGACGGTGTCGAACTGTGAATTATCATGTTCGAATCGAGAAGCAATGGCTATTCGATTTGTCGCAATCACAGGAACACAGTCACTCGTCACGTATAATGGGGACCTAAGGGGGTGCGGGGCAGTCGCTTTCTTTCCCTTCAAATCTGGCCACGTTTGAGCACCCATCAGCATACTTTCATACCCTCCGTTATCTCTCTCTCTCTCCCTCCCCTCTCTCTCTCTCTCTCTCTCCTTACAAATGTTTCGTAAGCTTTACGAATTTTGCGCTCACTTTATGAATTTACGATTGCTGCGTCAAGTTTTACGAAAAAATAGATTCCGTGTGCGAAAAAATTCGAAGATGTCGAAACGTGCAGGCTGCGCAAGATTCAAAAAAATAATAATGCATACAATAATTAAATTGTCCTGGTAAAATTGTACTTTTGTCGCTCTTTTGTGGCAACAGAAAACGCCATATTCTAGAGGGGTGCATGCTCCAAGCATGTTTATTCATACAGGTTCCTGAAGCAGGCCAAGTTGGCAACCTCAATGTCGCTGAAGATGACACAGTGATCTAAAAAAAACTCGGTCGCTTTTCAGTTTCTATTGTTGTTTCCTGTTTCCAGTTTTTTGATAGGTCATGAATAATAAAGTGCGTGCGTATCCTGCATAATGTCTGCTCAGTGCAAACTTCAATAAAACGGATGCGACCACCCCACCCCTCGCTTTTGTCATGTCTACCGGATGTTTTGAATTTAGAAGTTAGAAAGTTGGTAGGTTTGCATCAGTAATAACCATCGCATTCCGAGTAAGGGTAGTCAAAAGGTCATGAAAGAAAAAAAAAACGAAAAGATAATGAAATGTAAAAGAAATGCAGTAAAGATATAATGAAGATATAAATAATATAGAAATACTTGCGATATTACAAAAGCGCATAGCAAAGGTGCCTCAATAATTCAAAAAAAGAGGAAAGGAATCCGAAGACACCTAAGCCCTTTATGCAAGTTGTGAATGCGAAAGCATTAATGTCTAATTCAACGTCACTGAGTAGTCCTACGAGTTACGAACTCCTCGCGGGTAAGCGAGCGCGTTGACGCGCTTGTTCAATGGTTTAGCCCAGTAGATGTAGCCCAGTAGATGTTTAGCCCAGTAGGCGAGAGCATGCGCGGACAAGGAACGCGCGGATAACACAGGTGTGTGAGAGGGAGGGCGACGTGGCGTCGCGGCGATGCCCTCTCCCCTCACGCAACACCTGACGCACCAGCGCTTCCGCGGGTGCACCCTTTCACCCTCTCTGCTTCGTCGAGGCACGCACGTGACGTGGCGTCGCAGGCATTGGGTATTTAGGTGTCGTTTCTATGCTAAAGCCGCCGGCTTTATCGCTCAATGGGCCGTTGGGTGCTTTCGCACCGGAAACGAAATTATGCGGATCCCGCGTACTGTGGGAATCGACGGAAGTGAATCTTTCTGTGCTGTTTGCCTTGATTTACGATAATTATAGTGGTGATGTTGACGGCAAATGTTAAATTGCTTTCAGCGTTTAGTGCAATACAAGACTGGTGAGTTGATGGTAAACGTGACCTTGCGTGTACCACTTCTTTTCGTCTATACGCGGTATACACAGAACACACAGCGAAAAGTGTTTGCTTGTGGCGTTGTTGTGCGCCGTTGTTCATAACTGCCTAGAACGTTAGTATTGTCGTTACCTCACACGGCGCATCGTGACAGAAGTGTTAAACATTACTTGTATTATGGGACTGTGCGTGCCAAAACCACAATCGGATTATGAGACAAGCCGTAGTGGAAAACTACGGATTAATTTTGACCCCCTGGTGTTCTTTAATGAGCACCTATACCTAAGTGCACGAGCGTTTTCGTATTTCGCCCCTGTCGAAATGTGGTTGCCATGGTCGGGATCGAACCCACGACCTCGAGCAATGCCATAGCCGCAAAGCTACCACGGCGGGCACAGAAGTTTTGAATTGAAGTGCGACGCCTAGATTCTGCGGTGGTTCTGCGATGTCACCTAGCCGCTACGGTGCTTAGTGAGGCGTTGATTCTGCACGCCGCGCGTTAGTTGTCCGCTTGACAAATTTGCAAGGTGTTTATTTTTTTTTCAGAAATAGCAGGAACGTACCGCGCTGTACATTGGACTTAGGTTTATCCAGTTTGTCCACAACCGCTGTCGTGTCTTAACGGCTGTTCACCACCTCGGGCCTCCTGATCCGCCTCAACTTCACTTTTGCTGGGCCACCTCCTATGGTCTATCACCAGTCCACTCCTCTGGTCGAAGCCACTGGGCCTTCCAGGCCGGACTGCTCCGCCGCTGCCATGGCGACTCTCTACCTTTCTCCCTCCTTCTATCTCCTTCACTCCCATATCCTGCCCCCTGCTGGCGCTGAGCCGTGCTCCCGCAAGGGTTGCAGCAGATAGTGCCAGCCTTTCCTCCTTTCTCTACAAGAACCACTTCTCTCTCTCTCTCTCTAGTAGTAGTAACTAGGCTGCCTCGGGGGCGCGCGCATCCAGGCACCGTAGAAGGAGCATTTCCTCGCCTTCTCACGTCGCCTTTCCCCTCTCCCGCCCTCCCCAATGTGTGCGAGTGGCGAAGGAAGAGTGCCAACGCTGTTATTCACTAGTTTCGTGGCTGCGTCGGTTCTGACCATTATCAGCTTCCTCTCTCCACTTCCTCTCTAGCATTCTATATACTATATACCAGACTGTCGCGGGTTAGTAGAAAGGTACGCGCTGCAGTTTCTACAATGCTTTTGCGGGGTGTCACAGATTAATGCAGCTGTTAAGAAGCTATTAACGCAGCAAGCTGGGCGAGTTGGTAACTGAACATGTTCCTAGGGGCGAGTAGCGCAACCCGGACGAAGGAGAAGTAAAGCAGACGTATCGTATACTTCTTTTTTCCTTCGTCCGGGTTGCGCTGCGCACACTTAGGTAAGAAGGTATTGTGACGACGCCCAGGGAGTTCCAGAGGGCATTGTGCACATTCGACGCGGTGCTAAGGTCGAAACGAGTTTCTCGCGTCGTCCTTCCTCTCTGCTACGCTCCTGCCATGTATGTGCACGCTGTGAACCACCTTCCGACGTGGAGTGCAAGATAGCAGTGGCAGCGTCAGAGGAAAAGTCGAAAGAAGAGGCAAAGAAAACTTAGCTTTAAAAACCCCCATCTTTAAGCACGCAATAGTGAGCACAACTACAATGATAGGCAGTGAGTTTGTTCGAACACGCACTACTGCTCGCAACATGACCGAATTATATCGAAGACAACGTAAGTATAATCACGTAACATAGGAGCAGGCGTTACAGTAAACGAACATGTATATTGTCATGTGCCCTCGAAAGACAAAACAAACAACAGGAATGAAAAGTTATGTGCACACCACGCACTGTGGGAATCGATGTAAGCGAAGCTTTCTGTGTTGCTTGCTTTGGTTGACAATTAGTGGCGGTGATGTTGACAGCGAATGTTACATTTCTTCAGCGTTTAGTGCAATACCAGACTGGTGAGTTGATATAGTAAACGTTACCCTGCGTGCACCACTGCTGTCTGTCTGCATAGTACACAGAACACACAGGGAGAGGTGTTTTCTTGAGGCATTGTTGTGAGCCATACCTCATAACCTCTGAGAGGATTGAGCATATTCACTGCCTCAAATGGCGTATCGCATCGTGGCAGAAGTGTTAAACTTTGATTGAATCATGGGTTTGTACGCACCAGAACCACAATCAGATTATGAGCCGCGCCGTAGTGGCGGACTCCGGATCAATTTTGACACCGTGGTGTTCTTTAATGTGTCCCTAAATCTAAGTGCTCGATAGTTCGTCTCGTCGAAATGCGGCTGCCGCGGTCGGAATCAAACCCGCGACCTCGAGCAATGCCATAGCCGCAAAACTACCGTGGCGGGTACATAAGTGTTGGTTTGATTGACGTGCGGCCGCTTCCGTAGTGTCGCCCATACCCTACGGTGCGCTTTAATGCGACTCTGTTTCTACACGCCCTGCGTAAGTTGTCCGTTTGACAAATGTGCATGGTGTTTATTTTTCAGAAGTAGCACAAACGTACCGTACCATACCCTAAATTTAAATTTATCCCGTTTGCCCGCAACCGCTGTCGTGTTTGTAGTAGCAGCGTTTCCTTGCCTTCTCACGTCACCTTTTCCCTATCCACTCCCTGCTTCCCCCTTCGCTGTTTCGGAACTGGGACAGTGACAAGGCTGTTATCCACTTGTTTCGCGACTGCCGTCGGTTCTACCCATCCTCTGCCTCCTCTCTATCATTCCATCTAGCTTCCGTCTGGATTTGCACGTTAGTAGAAAGGTAAGCGCTGCAATTTCTGCAATGCTTTTTCGGGTGTCACGGATAGCTACAGCTGTCAAGAGGCAAATTTGGCGACGCCCAGGGAGCTCCAGAGGGTATTGTACACATCCGACGCGGTGAAAAGGTTCAAACGAGTTTCTCGCGTCGACTTTCCTCTGTGCCGCGCTCCTGTCATGTATACACGCGCTCTGAACACTCTCTGACGCGGTGTGCCAGACAGCAGCCGCCGTGGCAGCAGTGATGAAGTCGAAGGAAGAGGCAAAGAAAGCTTCGATTTTAAAAAGCCGACGTCATGAAGGCTTTAAACAGCCGAGACAAACGGAAGTCAGATAGGACGAACCATTATAGTTTCAGTTAACACTTGTCTAGAGAGGTTGAACTATGGGTTGCTAGTATACAATGAGGAGCGCTTACCGGCTACGACGTTTCCGAGCACTCGCGTATAATGTACTATCGCGCTCAGTATGAGCTACACCACGCGAGTGCGTGGCCGAGCGCTCTGCAAGGTTGTTCAGTGGCGCCGATTGGGCCGTGTTTTCGAGCTATCTGGAGAGGGTGTAGCTGTTCCAGCAAGCGCGCTGGAATCCCTCGTCCCCGTTTATCTGAAGGACACCTTATCTGTTTCTTCATTTTGATTTCGCTGAAGCAGAAACTGCAAGATCATGCAGCACTTTTGCCGCCGACCAGACGTGGCATGCGAAGGTTATCAAAGACAGCGCTTTCTTCGTCCAAGAAGGGCTCTGCGTTTAGACATGATTTTAGCACTGATAATGCGCCTCAGCGTCCAGCGTAAAGGCGGAAGCAGCCACGACGTGGGCCATGCATTGTTTTCGACAGAGTGTTAGCATAGCCCCGGTGCTAATGCGGCAACGCGTTGCCATTGCTGCCACCGCCGTTCTCCGTACTAATGCAACATTTCACATTTGGCCGGAGCAGCCTACTTTGTTCATTTGCCGCAACTCCTGGGGCCATGCGTCGTCTTCATAAACTTCCCATCGTGCGTGATGGCTCCAGAACACACCACGCCTTCTTAAGATGCATTAAATGGTTCCGAAATTTTAGAGTGCAACTATCACTAAGGCCCCAAACCCCGATTTCGCCGATCAATACGGGTATTACCAGAATACACTAATTTCCAGTCGGCTCATCCAGAGGATACTTTTCCTAGATACATAAACGCAACGTCATGTGCAGGTTCTTTTTGTCAGGGGTACTTAATTGCCTTTCCGAACAGTCGTGTGGTTTGGTTTGGTTTATGGGGTTTAACGTCCCAAAGCTCCGGAAATTTCGACCACCTGGGCTTCTTTAACGTGCACTGACATGAAAGAGTCGTGTGATCAGCCAAAGATATATTCAGCCCGAATAAAAAAAAAATGGTTCGCACTAAAACAGCTTGCGTGCTGTAACTGCTAAAACCTGAGATGAATTAAGAAGTCGATCACTGTTGGGCACCCGGGACATTTTGCGAGCTGACGAACGTATTCCTTTTTATTAATCTGACACACCGGATAACACCCACTGTGCGGACCGACGCGGGCCCGATTACGAAGTTTGGGCGTCGACCTACGGCTACAGTTATCATTTTTGAAACAGATTTCAAAACCAGTCTAAACGAGGGTGAAGGGGAAAGCAAGCAAGTGTAGGTGATGCGAGCTTGCTGGAACAGCTACACCCTCTCCAGATAGCTCGAAGACACGCCGCTATCTGGGCCACTGTACAACCATACCGAGTGCACGGCCACGCGCTCGCGCGGTGTAGCTCATACCGAGCGCGATAGTACTTCAGATGCATGTACGTGGCGCGCTTACGAGGCTACGAAGTGAGCATGTGTCGATGATGTACCGGTGCGTTTATCGCGCGACCTTGACATCGAAAAAGGAAAGCGCCGTTTGTATTGTGACGCACGTAGTGGGGTGCAAAAGCTGTTTGCGTATCCTTCAGGAGCCACTTCAGCGTATCTGATAGGCGCGGGAGCTGATATCTCCATCATTGTTCGAATTATATATATGTCGTTCCCGGAAGGTGAACACCAATAGCATACATGTTGCTGTTATGTATTCTTTAGCACTTTTGAGTTCTCGGAAAATATGCGAGTTATTTCGGCGTGTAAACTGTGAGAAAGTTCCAATCGTTCTTGCTGGGCCGCCCTTCAATACGCTAACTTATGGTTTGCTTTGCGGTAGCTGATGGATGTAAGCGTCTGTCAATGAGTGAATGAATGAAGGCATGAATGTATGGATGAATGCTTGGATGAATTTCATATGTGAAGTTTAACGCCCCAAACCTGCGGCGATGAGCTGAATACACCGTTTCACTGATTAGCTTGGACCACTTGGGGTCCTTTGAGGGGAACCCAATTGCATGGCAGAGGAGCAGATTTGCATTCCACTTCCATGAGCACAGTGCCATAGCCACAGAACCCTCGTGGCGGACAATCAATCACTCAATCAGTACGCGAGATATTATGCAAATGTATCATGCATGTAAGCTTGCAGCCTTTATGCCAATAATGTCGCTGCACGTTATCTCTCCGGTCCTTTTCAGAGCATCCTAGACGACCTCCATTTATCGAGTTGAGTGAACGGTCACGCAATCTCAAGCAGTTTGTTATCTATAGTACAAGCAGCCGTTCCTTATGTATATACTTATCTGAAAATTGAGATAGCGCCGCTCCCATTCTATGCTATGAAAGTGGGCGTCGTAAGGTCGAGGCGTTTCTGCTCACTCACGGCGTGTGTCAGGGCGCAGGTTTCGCTATAGATTAAGCAACCTCGGCCAGGCGAAGCAGCTGCCCCTTGCGTTGCAACCAAGTACACAGTAATTGAAAGTGTATGTATGCAAGCAGTAGTCACAAAAAAAAAAAATAAAAAACCCGCAGATCCCATGCCCTGTGGGAATCGACGTTATGCGAAACACTGTGCGGAGAGCCTACCAAGTTAACGAAACCAACATGAAAGCACCAAGATGTAGGCGGCCGTTTCATGACCTACATGACACGCATGTCACAACATTCATGCCATGCCCTATCATTTATGTCCGTCATGCACTGTTTTCATGCTATGCCAATTGTAGTACATACCAAGTTAACGAAACGACCATGAGAGCACCAAGACTCAGAAATGCGTATGACCTGTACTCAGAAACATATATATCTGTACTCCGAAATATGGGTACGATCGTTTGTGCAACCGTTTCAATGGCCTTTCACACAGCAGTTGCACGTCTAACCATGTCCGCGAGCAATTTAAGTAGAAAACTGAACAACCGAAATTTATGTTGAGCGGTTATAACGTCGTTGCGCGTTTTTTTTAAAGCAAACGTTAAGCCGCTCGTACTCCCGATATTGCATAGTTCATAAACGCGTTGCATCACTGATTTTGTGAACGGCATAATTAAAGGAATGGTAAATGATCTTTGTTTTGGCGATGGTTACGCGCACTTATTAGTACAAAGACTTGCAAATACTTAATGATAAACAGTGAGAAATAGGCAATTATTACAACAGTCGTTCTTAATTACTAGGGGGAACTCTGGCGCTGAAATCATTGAGCCACCGTGGGAACGATGGGAAGTACATGGATTTCTCTGATCTTCTTGCTTGTGGATTCAGACGTTCCTGTGGATTCGTTCATTACGCTATGTGTGCCTTCATTGCTGTAACTTCAAAAGGAATCTGTACTTTTCGAATCGCAGAAGACGCTGCGTACGCGCACAACCGCTGCTAATTGCAACGGTTCAGCTTGTCGAGGTGGCCAAATCCAAACACGCCAAGCGTCTCAAGGCACTGGTTTGCTCGCGAAAAATTCGTTTTAGAAAAATGATATTTCGACGAGAGGCGATACGAACACTGAGTCACAATAACGGCACAATTCCACCAGGACGATTACACATACAAAGTACGAAGCATTGTATACAAGAGACGTTTTCAAATGAGTGTCCGAATCCACACTCCCTAACATATAACCACAGTTACACATAAACTAATTGTCATTATATAAAATGATGTTCAATATATAGCGTGCAGAATGGTTATGTACAATGATCATGTTACTGTACATAATTTTGTAGTGGTGCTATGAGATGTGCATATACAAAGGTGATCATGCATGCGAGACCACACAGAAATAACGGGCACATACATAGTATGTATATATTCAGTGAACGCTTTTGATGGTCTGGCTACAAAACCCAGACTTGTCGAAAATTAAGCCATCGCGTCCATCAGCAGCAGACAGGAAACGGCATGGCCACTGTCGAAGCAACTCCTCTTCCCCAAGGAAGAACGACTCTAACAGAAACGACAGTACCTCAGAGTAGAGCCTCTCTAGAAGTGGAAACATAGCGCGGCGACAATGTCCCGCTGCAACTGCCTCGCACCGGTTACGCCACAGACAAAAGGCCCCAGCAGCAATTAAATGTCGCGCGAAGCGGCCACGTGAGCAGTGACCAGATGTAATAAAAAGCAGTTAACTTCGAGACCACGGGAACCAGTATGCACGGCCTTCCAAAATACCCTAGCAACGACGCACTGCAGCAGCACATGCTTGTTGTATTCTTAAAGGGGGCAATGGGACACAGCGAAGATGTGACTATGCCCCACCGCTCTAGCCTGTTACGATTTGGGAGCAATTGTCACACTAGACGTCACATGACGTCGCGTAGGGGGCCAGGCAGAAAGGACGCCGTTATCGCACCCCGCGACACGTTATTGGAGCGTGCTTTTACGATCGGCCTGCGGGGGTAGCGTCCTTCGAACCTTTCCCAGCCCGCTGCGACGAGTGACTTTGTAAAGCCAACAATGCGCCTCCTCGGACAGCCCAGCGGCGCCAACAAGGCTAGCCACGTTCGGTGGACCGAGTATTGTTAATTGGTTCGCTGTCGCCTTCACGGTCTACTTGGAGCAAGAGATCTCCTGGAAAAGGGTGTTTTGCGGTGCTTTCTCACGGGCCCCAAATATCGTCACAGTCGACTGATAGACGCGGCGGCTAACTGCGGAGTCAGCTCTGGAGAAGAGGCGTCAGATGGGGTCAAGCGTGACAACCACGGTGTAAGAAGTATACCGTGGTGACAACCCATGTGTACGACGACCCTCTCCACTCGGTGTGTTCAGTGAAACGAAGTGTGGAAGTGAGTGTGTGTGAACCCTCCCCCTCAAAGGCTAATCAACTGCGACTACGACGACTTTGGACGCTCCCATTAGACGAAGGTTGAACGGCAGTTTTCCCCCACCTAGGGATCTGGGGAGGACAGAAGGTTTTTAAGCAGCCGTTTTCGGCTCTTTGGGGTTCTTTTTCAGTCATGCTAGACTGATGAAATGTATCGTTCTCCGCTCTTGATGTAGATATTGTAAATAAATCCCATATTCCTCGTTCTCGATGAGACCAAGTCCCTCCCTACAACAACGTCCTTAGCGTGGATGAGTCGGATGACAGCAAGGGCCAGCTACCATTTAATTCATGCCCGATCCTAACTCTTACAACCCGCGCCGAACGCTGCGTTGCTCGGCGCTCACCGCATGATTTGTGGGTGCTAAGCCCGATGCGGGTCGCCTCATAAGTGATCGCTGCGCCGTAGCGCATTGTCTTACACCCTTTGGCGTGTCAACGGGACCGCTGTCGCGTTCCACTCTTGAAGGCGAAGCTTAAGCGTCCTCCAATTTTTTCATGCCCTACCCCAACTCTTACAGTGCGCGGCGCGCTGGGGGAATTAGAGGAAGCAGTGAGGCTGACATTGTGTCCACAACACGGTTTTCGAGAACGTCTACATCAGGACATACCTCTTGCACGTGGCGATAAAATGCGACAGCCATAGAGTAAAATGCAGGTGCGTTTAACGCTTGTAGTCCGCTATATAAGTGTACGCCTGGTAGCACGTAACTGACTTTTGTGCCAAGGAAATAGCAGGCGAGTTCACGCGCGGGACACTGATCACGCTGTAACAGGCGGAGCAGAAATCGCAGAGCAAGTAGCCGGCAGCAGACAGACACGGATGGGAACGCGAAGCCACTGCGAGAGCGTGGTTGCCCAAACGCCGCGCGATAGACCAGTTCTGTACTTCCCGACCAGAAGAAGGCTCCAATAAGGGATTGCAATGCCCTAGTAAGCCGTAATGGTGGCTGTGCAATGTGTTTTTGATCTAGTGAAACCAAGGGACTTCGTGCTGACCTGGTCAACTTGTACGTAATTATGTCACGATTAACGAACGAGAGACTGTGTATGTCCCTACAAGGGACCTAGCATGCGTGATGGTGTCCTATTAATGAATGTATCAGGCTTCGCAAGCGTCGAATGACAACTGTGAAGATTTTGTAGTCAACGTTGAGAAGCGTGATTGGCCTCCACTCCTCTAGACGAACTTATGATGGATCGTGCTTAGGTATCAACAGAATACGGCCGTCGTTCTCAAAGCAGCGGCTGATAACAGATACGAAAGTGGCACCAATATCTTCCCAGACGGTCAGATAAAACTCAACGGGTAACCCGTCCGGCCCGGGGCCGAGCCACACTTCATGGAAGATAGTGCTGCCTTCACCTCATCAGCTGACGGTCAAGCACAAAGATGGTCAGCTACCTCGGGTGGAACCTGAGGCAGCCCACTAAGCATTGTACGAGATCCTCGACTACCAGGATCCATTTGCATACTCGCACGCGCCATGTTTCGAAAAGTTTCAGAACTTCAGAATAATCTTTCGCGAAAAGATGGTCGACACTGGATCCTAGACGCCGGGCGCCGACACCGGATTTTCTGCGACACGGGACCAGCGTTGATACGCAGAGTTTCATGGGCTGGCCCCGGCGTTTCGTGTTTTCGAGGATGTTGCGGCACTGAACGACTCAAAAATACTGTGTACCAAGCTTGTGGGATGACGAGGCCACGCTTGTCATATGTTGGAAGCGCAACCACCGGTAGTACGCGCTCCAACGCAACCGGGCACGCGGGTCGTTCCAATTGCTGATGACATTACCCTGCTTATCTCTCAGTGCATACATCTTGGATTGTACTATGCCAAGTTTTCTTCTCGCTGATTTCATGCTACTGATTTCAGTCTTGACAGTTAAGCGAATTCTATCTGATCTCTTGAGCTGGACACTTTCATGCTTTGTCGCTTATTTATTGGTGGCCTACTTCCCACTTCAATTTCTGCTTGTTAAATCAGCCTAGTTACTGTTTCTTTCATTACCTCTTTGTTATCATCTTCCTATACTATGGCCGCATACTTGTTGGCGAGCACTAGCCTGAATTCATCTGCTTTTACCCTGATTGCGTCTCAGTTGGCCGGTTTCTGCTTGACTAATTTTACTCTCTCCCTCTTCAAATTGAGAGAAATCCTATACCTCATTAACCCATGGTCACTGCACTTTACCCTGCCTAACACTTCGACATGCTGCACTATTCTGGCATCGACACATAGTATGAAATATATTTAATTTCTTGTTTCTCCCCTGGGGCTTTTCTAGGTTCCCTTCCGGTTACTGCGTTTCCTGAAGACAGCATTCATTATTCGAAGCCCATTTCTTTCCGCCAATTCTGCCAACATCTATCTTCTAGTGTTCCCAGAATTGATGCTGTAGTTGCCAATTGCTTGTTACCACAGCTTGCTTTTCACCCACTTTCACATTGAAGTCGCCCATAAATACATCATACTGAGTTTGCATCTTTATCATTGCTAATATATATATATATATATATATATATATATATATATATATATATATATATATATATATATATATATATATATATATGCGTGTGTGTGTGTGTGTGTGTGTGTGTGTGTGTGTGTGTGTGTGTGTGTGTGTGTGTGTGTGTGTGTGTAGGGGAGCAATCGGCGCTGGTGTCGCGGGCGGAAACTTTGAGGCTGCCTCTTCTATACACACGTCTCCGTGTGGCGCTCAGCATGGCATGTGGTTATCCTCTTGGGAGACTTTTCTAACTGCTGCACCATTCGCTACGCCTTCGTACCGTTCTAAGAAGTTAAAGATAGGGAACACAATCTAGCGGAATATGGCCCGAAGCCTACGAATGCGTTTAGAACACGAATAAAAGTTCGCTTGAAATACCCTTTCGGATTCCGACAGAAACTTCATTCACTGAACTGGAAATCCAGTGAAAGTCCTTTGCGAAATTCGGTTAGCACTTGACAAAAAAAAAAAAACTGGCTGTGGCTTGGCTAAGGTTAAGCCCAGGATGCGAAGCATACTAGCCTTTATTTTAACGCGACAGCGTTAAGGAGCTCGTGTCTCAGAAAAGCCGGTGTCGTCGGCGTCGGCTCAGGCGTGCGGCGCTTGCTCAGGCGCACATTTCGTTGTCGCGCCGAACGCTGCGTTGCTCGACGCTCACCGCGTCCGATGCGGGGCGCGTAGTCGCTGCGCCGTAGCAAAGCCACCTAGAAACAGTCTCTGTAGCACGCCGCAACCTTCGCTTCTCATTCCAACGAGCAGCTCTGTCTCCAGGAGGCATCTCACTTCGTGAGTGTCTAGCAGAGGCAAGCGCAGCTGCTTATATACCGCTGCGACGCCGCGAGCGACGGCGCGAGTTGGAGCCCCGTTTCTCCTCTGTCGTGACGTCACGGTGTCACGTGGTCAGCCTTGAAGGCGACGCCGCGAGCGACGGCGCGAGTTGGAGCCCCGTTTCTCCTCTGTCGTGACATCATGGTGTCATGTGGTATTGAAGGCGACACCGCCGCGCCTGAGGAGCTGGGTTGAGCTCTAGTAATATGCTTCGCATAAAAGGAAACAAATTGCTGGCTCACGCGTAATCGAGAGTAGATGTAAGCACGAAATGGCCACCGGCAAAGCAGATTTGTTGGAGATGATACTAGCCACAATCTTAAAATGGTTGTAGTTCATGCTCGCAACGGCACACCGCACCGCACCACTCCGCACCACGCTATACTGTGCACTGGCCCATATGGACGCTGCCTAGCTATAGGAGAAGAAAACCGGCTGAAGGCCGCACGACAGGCAACGAAAGACGCCAGGGAGACGGTTTGCACTGCTGAGCTAGAAGAATGAATTGAGTTCGGCGGTTTTACGCGCCATAACCACGATTTGAATATGAGGCACACTGTAGTGGCGGACTCGGGATTAATTATTACCACATACACGCCCCTAATACACGAGACAAGGGCGTTTTTGCATTTCACCTACATCGAAATGCGGCCACCGCGGCCGGGATTTCATTTCACGACTCCGTGCTTAGTAGCGCAACTATTACGGCTACAACCGCTAAGCGACCCCGGCGGTTAGAAGCGCCTGGAGGAGGCGCCACGCAGCGTGGTCCCATCTCTCGAGGCGACGCAAAGCCAACGCCGTGGAACTCGCGGGCCGCTGGCATTGAAAAGAGCACAGGCAACTCTGACTCAGCGCCAAAAGATGACAAAGAAGTGCATAGTGCCCTGTACCTGCCTTTTGAACGTTGCTGTTGGAAATTAGAAACAGAACGAGTGTACTGGAAGTTTACAGCTTGAGCGATGTCGTGAAGAAACATTAAGGTGAACTCGGACGCAATATTTTTTGTATCTTGTTTGGGTATTAACTAACGCATGTAATGCGGTCCTGTACAAAGGGTTGGGGGCCAAAGACAAACCTTCTTGCGATTTGTTGCCTGTATGCTTCCATTAATAATCGCTCCATAGGGTTGGGGGTCAAAGACAAACCATCTTGCGATTTGTTGCCTGTATGCTTCGTATGATAATCGCTGCAGCCCCTACTCAGTTGTCTCGTACTAACCTGTCTAACTTGTCTCGTACCAACGCCCCTGCGTGTTCCACGTCGGGGACGTCCACCTCTCACGCTATGGCGCCTACAGCGTCATGGACTCCCTCGAAGGCCCACGTCTTCGATGTTGTTGTCCCTACGGGGAATGGTCCCGAGACCGTCGTCGACGCGATGGCCTCAATAGTTGGCCTCTCTGAAGTCTACTGCGTTCAGAACATGGGAGGCCTCAACTTCCAAGTCACCGTCAAGAGCGTGGCTTCCATGACTCTAATCGTCGATGCTGGCTGCCTCGTCATCGGTGGCGAGCGTTGTCCTGTCGTTCCCGTCGGCCCGCAGGTAACCAACGTAACCTGCCTCTTTTTGCCGTCCTTCGTTCCGAACGAACTCCTCGTCCAGGCACTATCACCATACGGCAAGGTTCTGTCTGTCAACGCTGGTCTTATGAGCGGACGACGTGGCGTGCTCACGGGCACACGCTTCGTGCGTATGGAAATGAGTACCACAAGCTCGGTTCCAAAATTATCTGCGAGTCTCTGGTCATCGTGTGACGTTTGACTACCGCGGCTTGCAACGCGTGTGTCGTCGGTGCGGCTCCAGCGACCACTACCGTGCACAGTGCACCGCAGCGTTCTGTGGCCGTTGTGGTGTCCATGGCCATGAAAGCGACGGATGTGACCGTCCTTGTCGGCGTTGCGGGGATGGTCACCCTACGGTCGCGTGCCCTGTGCGGCTTTCATACTCAGACGCTGCTACTGGAGCCTTTCCCCCCTTACCGCCGGCGTCAACTGCGGTTGCGACTGCGCGTGACGCCGTAACCAAAGAAATTGCACTGACACCGCATGAAACAGCGTCAAGAAATGAAAAAGAAGAGGCATGCAGCTCGGGAAGTCACAACGCGCCATCTTCGCCGGCCTCTTCTACTGAAGAAGACCGTGACGTGGCGGATCGTAACACGCCATGTTCGCTGGCCTCCCAAGCAGCGAAGGACACGTGTGCTGTGGCCGAAAGCGCCTCCACTTTGGCTGCTACCATCACTCCTCCTGATCGCAGCAAAGTTTTAAACGCAGATAAAACACCTGACCCTGCGATCACTACAGTCGATATACCCACGAAATCTGCTGTGGCTTCATCCGCCTCAACTGCATCTCCTACAACGGCGCAGCCATTACATCTGAATGAGCCCCCAGCTGCCGAAGTTGTCGGCGACGATGAAATCAATTACGCCGCCCCACCGCTACCGACATCAACCTCATCAGAAAACAGCTTTAGCCTTGGAGTTGATAGCAGCGTTGGACTCTCGCCGAGCCTAGATGAACTCGACATAGAAATGGCGGCCCCACGAGACGTAAAGCGCGCTCATGCGTCAGCCTCTGGCTCGGACGGCGGCCCGGATCGCCGTGCCGAGTTACAGTGGCCCAAAAAACCTCGGCCTTCTTCGAGAGGATCGAAGAAGTGATGCGTTCACTGCTTAACCTCTGGACTTGTTCTTGGGGCGCCGACTTGAACAACACGACCAGGTCAGTTTGGTAATACATTTAATTGAATATGGCTGACACCCTGAAAATTATTTCATTAAATGCACAAGGGTTCCGAAGTCCTGTAAAACAAGCCGAAATTATCAGCGTGGCCCACGCAAAAAATTGTGACATATTGTGTTTACAAGAAACAAATTTTTTCACCATTGGACATGTCCTTACTTTCAAACGCACTTTTAACCTAGACCGTTTCTTCTCCTTCGTGACATCACGATCTAGCGGAGTTGGTATTATTATTTTCAACAGAGCTCTCTTGCGAGATAATCATGTCTTTTATGATGGGACTGGGCGAATATTGGCATTTGATTGTGTACTATCTTCATTTAGGTTACGGATTTTGTGCATATATGGACCCGCGCAGGCCATTAAGTCCAACGATCTTTTTCGTGACCTGGACGTGTATTTCCTTGACGGTCATCACGTGGTGCTTGTTGGGGATTTTAACTGCGTCTTAGACACGCGAACAGATGTGCAAGGCCCGGGCTGGGGTCGCCCTGATTGGAACGCACGGGAGTTGCGTCGCCTCGTCCAGCATTTTTCGTTGCTGGATACATATCGACTTTTTCATGGTTCTTTATTTGCCTGGACCTGGCGACGCGGTGCTTCGTCAAGCAGGTTAGACCGTGTCTATGTGCCGAGCAGTTTAGCTCAGTACGTCACCCGGTCTGATGTAGTCCCCTGTTTATATTTCCGATCACGAACCAGTTATACTTGAAATTCGCTTCCCTGCTTCCTCATCAGTAAAACCTTGGCGTCTATACATCCGCGTTCTACCTGACGCGCGCTCGCGCTCTTGTTTGTCAAGAGTCTTGGGCGCCTCTGTTTCTAGATCTGACCGAGAGTCATGGGATGCGCTCAAGGTGCAGTGGCGTCTGCACTGTTCAGTTGAAGGACGTGCACTCAGACGACGTATGTCAGAAGAACTGGCGGATACTGCCACGTAGCTCCGCATCACCCTTCGGGTCAATCAACTGACTCCGTTGATGCGGTCATGGCAGCGTGAGCTACGGAGGCGTTTCCAACGCCTCATCGCGGCGTCGTCTTTGTCAGCTGCTGCTTGGCGATGCAGACGTAAAAAGTGTGCACACCCCGAAGTTCTGCGCTTTTCAAGAAACTCGCTTTTTAGACAGCCGAATGCATTCGGTTCTGCGGCCCCAAGAGCACTTCCTGTTACACCACCTCCCACGCGTGATTATTCGCTCTTTGTAACGCATTTGGAAAACATGGCGCGTATAACCATGCGAATAGATTCTGGCTCTCGAGGATTTCATACATTGCTTAGTGGGATGCCTCAGGTTCCACTTGAGGTAGCTGACCGTCTTTGTGCACGACCATCAGCCGAGGAAGTGAAGGCAGCATTAACTTCCATGAAGCGTGGCTCGGCCCCAGGGCCGGACGGGTTACCCGTTGAGTTTTATCTAACGTTCTGGGAAGATATTGGTGCCACTTTCGTATCTGTTATCAGTCAATGCTTTGAGAACTTTGATTTCCCGCTTAGTTTTCGGGACGGTCGTATTGTGCTAATACCTAAGCACGATCCGTTATCAGTTCGTCCAGAGGAATGGAGGCCAATCACGCTTCTCGACGTTGACTACAAAACCTTCACAGCTGTTCTCACCCGGCGCTTGGGAAGCCTGATGCCTTCCCTAATAGGACGCCATCAGGCATGCTCAATCCCTGGCAGAGAGATACACAGTCTTTCGTTCGTCACGCGTGACATAATGACATACACGCTGACCAGGTCGGCACGTGGTCTCTTAGTATCACTAGATCAAGAAAAGGCATTCGATCGCCTTGAACATAACTACATTTTTAATGTACTGACCTCGTTCGGCTTTTCGTCAAATTTTGTTGAACGTATTAGGAATACCTATTCAAATATCCGAAGTACATTGTTCCTTGATGGTCGAGAAAGCGCACCGTTTCCCGTTACTCGTGGCGTTCGTCAAGGGTGCCCTCTATCCCCAGTACTCTTCGTGCTCAGCCTTGAACCATTTCTGCACTCAATAGTGAGAGACCCTTACGTATGCGGTCTCCCACTGCCTGGTAGCGGTGTTGTGAAGGTGACAGCCTTCGCCGATGACATCACTTTATATCTCAGGAATGAAGATAGCTTAACCCGTAGCCTTCGAATTTTCACTGAGTACGGAAATATTTCAGATGCCGCGCTAAATTTTTCAAAATGTCGTTATTTGTTCATTGGTTCACCACATACACGCCTAAGTCCCCTTTTCCGTCTTCAAAAGAGCAATTCTTTTCGCATTTTAGGCCTTGACTACACCTCTAATGGCATATCAGACTCTGTGTGGCTCTCAATTCTTGAAGATGTAAGGCGAAATATTGAAGATGTTCAAGGGTATGATTTACCCCTATCAGAAAGAAGGTACTTAGCGCAGTCTGTCTTTTGCGGCCGAGTGTGGTACGTTTATCACGTCGTACAGCCACCATTACGGGTTACTAGGTCCTTGGAGTCCCTTCTTGGTGCCTTCTTCTGGTCGGGCCGTACAGAACTGGTCTGTAGCGCGGCGCTTGGGCAACCACGCTCTCGCGGTGGGTTCGCCTTCCCATCCGTGTCTGTCCGCTGCCGGCTGCTTGCTCTGCGTTTTCTGCTCCCTCTGTTACAGCATGATCAGTGTCCAGCGCGTCAACTCGCTTGCTATTTCCTTGGCACAAAAATTCGCTACATGTTACCGGGCGTACACTTAATTCGCGGACCACAAGTGTTAAACGCACCTACATTTTACTGTACGGCCGTGGCATTTTATCGCCACATACAGCAGGTATGTGCTGGTGTAGACGTTCTCCAAAACCGTGTAGCAGATACTATGTCAGCCTTACTGCTTCCTCTAGTTCCCCCCGCGCGCCTCGCACGTTCCAATAATGTGTCGTGGGATGCGATAACGGCGTCATTTCTGCCTGGCCACCTACGCGACTTCATGTGGCGTCTAGGGTGGCAAGTGCTTCCAACTCGGGACAGGCTTGAGTGGTGGGGCGTTGCCCCATCTTCGCGGTGTCCCAATTGCCCCCTTCAAGAATCCAATAAACATGTACTGCTGCAATGCGTCGTTGCCAGGATATTTTGGAGGGCCGGTCATACTGGATTTCGTGGCTTTGGAGTTAACCGCTTTATTACATCTGGTCGCTGCTCACGTGGCCACTTCGCGCGACATTTAATTGCTCCGGGGGCCTTCTGTCTATGGCGTAACCGGTACGAGGCAGTTGCCGCGGGACGTCGTCACCACGCTCTGTTTCCACTTCTGGAGAGGCTGTACTCTGAGCTACTGTCGTTTCTGTCGGAGGAGTTGTTCTTCCTTGGAGAAGAGTTCCTTCGACAGTGGTCATGTCGTTTCCTGTCGGTGGCTGATTGACGCGTATGGCTGAATTTTCGTCCAGCCTGATTCTTGTAGCCAGACCATCAGAAGTATTCAATTAATGCACATAGAATGCAGGTGCCCGTGATTTCTGTGTGTGTGTCCTCTGGTATAAATGATCATTTTTGTATATACACATCTCGTGCACATCACTTCAAAATTGTGTAAAGTGTTCTATCACATCATCATTGTACATAACCATTGTGTACACTGTATATATTGAAAATCATTTTGTACATGTGGCATTTAGTTTATGTGTAAGTGTGCCTTTCCGTGGGTATATGTGTTTATATGTTGGTGCGTGAGGACTCGGACATACGTTGAAAACGTGCTGTGTTTCGTTTCTTACATGTTATCGTCCCGGTGGAATTGTGCCGTGATTATGACTCAGTGTTCGTATCGTCTCTTGTCGAAATAAACTTTTTCTAAACACACGGTTATCGGCTCTGGCTTTTGGTTGAAGGTCACCCAATGGTTTCCGACAATAGGAGCTAAAAGCATTTCATGCATAAAAAACTTCGCCTGCGTCAGCGACCGCGAGCTCCGAACGCAGAGCAATGACGCCCAGCTGCAAACGAGAACCGGATGCGCTTTTACACTGATCTCTCGAACAATCTTGTACGCCGGAAATCTATACTGAGCCGCTGCGGTCATCAGACATTGCAAAGTGCAACAAAGACTTTGAATGTCATTGAATGGCATTCAATGCCTCGAACAAAGAAGGAAAACTTTACGTTTGATGTTTGTTTTCTTGGTTTGGAATCGCGACCTAGCAATTAACCCATCAACCTATCTATCATCTTCAACCTCAAGGCATACTGGCCACCATCATCCTAATTCGCTGACACCGTATTTTGCACGAACATATTCATTCAAGTTTTAATTTTTCCTTCTACTGTAACCGATTGGAATGATTCTTTTTTTGCCTTTCGCAACACTTTGATATTTTAAAACGTTGTTTAGATTTGCTTTGCTATTTTTTTACCCGCCCTGCTTAGACTAGAACAAGGTTTGTAGTATTGAATCAATGAACAAATAAATACTATGTCCCTTGTAATCGTTCTTATTGCGATAGCAATCAAATGGACACCCGCAGCGAATTTTCCCCGTCGTTGCCGTGACGCTCCCCGCATATTTATGCATATGTATGTTATAAGCCATGCCATGCTATATGGTAGCTGTACATGCGGGTTACATTGCCACACTGTTCTATCGCTAAAGTTGCTCACACCAGGTTCTACATCCTTACCAAAATTATTCCTCGGAGTTCTGCGAATGGCAGCCCAAAAAAAGAGTTCATGAAACATAATAGTGACAGCGCATGCCTTTTATTTTAAATATTATTAGGCTATTAAATATTAAAAGTGCGAAGCAATATCAAGGCTCAAACCCGAAAGTAATGTAATTTTACTGGAGCGGCAGGCTGCACTATGTCCGGCATCGGCCTACGAGAGAGGTTAGAAATATACCCGATACTGAAAAGTGGTGGTAAAGCCGCTATAGGAAAGACCATGACTTTAATTCACAGAAATGAAGTTGCCCGACAATTGGGTTCAAACAGAGGACCCCTAACACAACAGCTCAATACTCTATACATTAGGCCACGGGCGCATGCCTCAATAAAGGGAATATAACGTCCCAAATTAGAAGAAGCTTTCGCTTGAGCCCAACTAGCAGATAGTTACCTATCTGCAAGATCATTCTATGTGTTAACTGGCGATGGCCCAACTACGCGACGCTACACCAGCAGGGGCGTTCCTCAAGGCGGTGCTCTCAGCCCGACGCTATTCAACTTCGCTCTTGTTGGACTTGCTGAATACTTGCCAACTACCATCAAAATTTCAATATACGCTGACGACATCTGTGTCTGGACTTCGGCAGTCACACATCCTCAAATACGTGCGCGGCTTCAAAGAGCGGCCACTTTGACAGCGAACTATAGTTGTGTAAGCAGGGTCTCAGCGTATCACCAGAAAAATGCGCACTAGTGGCATTTACTCGCAAACCGATGACGCCTCATGTCATCTCAATCAATGGGCGTACCATTTCCTATGTCCGAACCCACAGATTTCTTGGCGTAATTATTGACCAAGACCTCTGTTTGAGCCCGCACGTGGCCTACATGAAACGGCGCCTGAGAGCAACTTCCCACTTGTTGAAATACTTAACAGCAAAGACGTGGGTGATGTCAGTAGACGCAATGCTTAAACTCTACAGAACTCTCTTTCTCGGTTTTTAAGATATATTCTACCTGTTCTGAACAACACCTGCAAGACAAATATTCGTGTTCTACAGACAGCACAAGCTCAAGCACTCAGAGTCGCCTTGGTTTGCCCAGATGCACGTCAACAGAGGCAACTCTTGCGATTGCTCAGGACCATCCAGTGCGAACTCACATTAAGGTGGAAGCCCTGAGAACGCACATCAGACATTTTGCACGTGCCCCCTATCACTACCTTGCAACACTGCCTTCAGACAGGCACCAATCATCATTCTCTAAAATTATCGTCAAGTACAACGACAAACTTTCCTCGGGCTTCACCGCTGCATCTAAACCATCGATACCCCCTTGGTGTTTCATCAGCCCCACAGTCCGTCTAAGTGTACCAGGAATCGGGAAAAAGTCTGAACTGTCGTCGCCTGTGCTGAAACAACGGTCTCTGATTCTTCTGCACGAGAAGTACGCGGACAGTGCACATATTTATACAGATGGTTCCACAAACATCCAGTGTTCGTCCGGTGTTGTGGTCGTCCCAGCAAGAGGTATTACCATCAGCTTTAGGACTGACCACCCAACGACATCTACATCTGCGGAACTAGCTGCTCTTCGCGCTGCACTTTGTTTCGTCAATCGGGAACCACCTCGACAATGGTCAATTTTCAGTGACTCAAAGGCAGCCCTACAATCTGTGCTATCAGCTCTGCGTCGCGGGCCATTCGAACAGCTCGTGCTCGATATTAGATGCCTACTTCATAAATCACAAGAGAAAGGACATCACGTGACGTTTCAGTGGCTGCCAAGTCACTGCGGCATCATAGGAAACGAAAATGACGAAAATGCCGCTCGGGCAGCTCTTGAAGGCGTACAAGAAGAGGCCATACCACTTTCACGGTCTGACGCAGCTATCAGACTTCGAGTGCTTGCACAGGAGATCACGCTCTCTCTATGGTGCACACCAAATAGCCAGGCCAACCGGAGCAGCCGTCAATACCACCTTCCCTCTTTGATGCATCTCTATATGCCAACTGGACTCCGCCGAAGAGAGGCAACTCTGCTTTATCGCTAATGGCTAGGGGTGGCTTTCACGAAATCTTACTCATTTCGCATTGGAATGGCCGACAACGCTCTCTGCAATGCCTGTCTTTGCGAGGGGACGCTGTAACACATTCTGTGCGACTGTCCTGAATATAATGTTCAGCGACAGTTCCTGGCGTCCGTTCTAGCGCACCTTGACACTAGACCATTGTCCCTCGACACGATTTTCACATGCCGCCGACAGAAGACATCGCAGCTGAAGGCGACGAAGGGACTACGGTTCTTGAAAGAGACGGGATTGGACAAGCGGCTGTGACAGTGATATCACGTACCACGCCAGAGTGATGGACTCTAACGGACGATGTGTGTGTGCTATGCTATGTGCTCTCTCTCTCTCTACCTTCCCCAACTTTCATCTCCCCCATCCCGCTCCCATGTGTAGGTTAGCAAACCGGTTAAGCGAAACTGGTTAACCTCCCTGCCTTTCCTTAATTCTCCACTTTTTCCTTCCTTCCTTGGGCCCAACTCCGATATGCCGCCTATTCAAACACATGTAAAATGTAGAAACGCTTTTCTGAGATGACCGCTGGTCCAATTTTAAGATTTCTAGCACTTGAAAGAGGAATTTAAATTCTAGTGACTGTTGGAGGCAGAATTTTTATTTAAAGCCTGAATTTTTAAATGGTATATTCAAAAATCGGTAAGCTTGGAAAAAATAACAGAAGCAAGAAGTTTACAAATTCGTAGCTCGGCACTTAGAACAGATGTCGGCTCTGTGAACTGCATCCATTAGAGCATCAAAAGCGGGCAGATTTGTTATGTCAGTTTTTATCTTAAGTGAATCTGTTACATTGGGGAATTTGTTACATTGTTTACAAGGATTTCGCAAATATTCCACTCATAAATTAGTGGCATATTTGAGGGCCACGTATAATATCAATTTTGTCCGCTTTAGATGTTCTGTTAAGTGCAATTTACAGAATTGTGATATCATTCTGCATTGCGAAGTTACAAGGTTCCAAATTTGATAGTCTCGTTTTCTGGAAATTTGCGATATTTGTCAATTATTAACAAAAAAATTCTCGACCTAAATAAACAATTCGCAGCCAACAGTCACTAGATTTTAAGTTTTTCTTCTAAATGCAACAAACGTGGCGAAATTCTGGGCAGTGGTTGCCGAGAAAAAGGATTTCTCCTTTCCCATGTGTTTATATAGGAGACACCGAGCTAAAGTATTTCCCACGGGCATGATAGCGCGATGAGACGCTTGACGCATTTTATAAACTCACAGCACGATTTTTCACCGTCACGAATTATTACTCGTAAAAATACCGATTCCTTTACTTTTACTATATTTTCTGTAGAACATTACTCACATTAGCTGTACGATTTCCCTTTGCGTCGAAATTTTAACGCTAGGCGCGTTGATGTTCCAGTCGCCGAGACTGCTGCACAGAAGCTGTATCCTAACACCTCAGGTTAGACGACTTTGCTTTCCCGAACGAATTGTACAACAGACTGCGCAGACTGTGCAGACCGTGCAGACCCTGTCGGCTTGCGACGTCGCTTTCCCCGCACGTAGTAAGCCAGCGTACGGTATCCAGTACAGTGCCTGTCGGTGCGTGGTCTCCGCAGCAAAGCGCCGCGTCCCTCACTTGGCGCAGACGTGGCCCCGCGTGTTGTCAGAACGCCGGTAGCGAAGCTCCCGCGAAACCGACACGAAGGCTGTGGTCGACCCTGCCGACGCGATGGCTGCTATCCGTGGCGCCCGGGACTAAGGGCTCCACGTTCGAGGCACAACGGAGTTCCTTGATCTTGCAATGAAGTTTATTCAACCAACGCTCATCGGAATGAAGCAAGGCGGGCCAGCACTCGCGCAGAGGACCACTCCGTTAGTTCACATGCAGAAACAATATACTGCCGCGTCTGCGGTGCACGCGTCCACTCAACGCCATGGGGCGCCCGGACGTGGCGCTGCTGGAAGCGGAGGCTTCCTATACGCCAATGGAGAACCAGCTCTCGACAGATGGCGCTCCAAAAATAACGGGATAGCGCCGTCTGTAGTGACGGAAATGCATTTTTCAGTAACACACACTGTGCGAGCAATGCTGTCATATCCGCTGCCCGCCGCGGCGACTTGAGTGTTGTGGGCCTCACCGCGAGCACGTTTTTGTCGCTTGTTTCTGTTGTTGTGTCGTGGTGCGTTCCAACATTTTCACAGGTTTCAAAAACTGCGACGCCACCTCCGCGGCTGCAGCATGGCACCCGTAGTGCTGCGCTACGGTTTTAGAAAAGTGGCCGGGATCGACGAATATTTCCGTGCTAGTGCGCTTGAGAAGGGCCGAAAGTTGTGCGCTGCGAAGTACGCTTACGACGTCGAGGAGACCCTGGAACGCTTTGATGGCGATTCACAAGTGGTGGCGAAATGCCACTCGCAAGTGCGTCAAGCTACGTACGACGTCAACATTCAGGTAAGCGCGCATATTCGTTAAGCTTTTTCTTATTTCACCATGACCGCGAAGATTGGTGTCTTGCGTAGTTTGACCAGCGTTTACGGACTTCATATGCTTATTAATTTTAAGTTTTACGCGGCGTAGCGAAGCCTCACAAACTAAACAATTTCGAGCGCTGCTTATCTCGTGTATGCCTAACGCAAATTTCGCTACGTCCGTGCGCGGTAAGAATCACGTTTTCAGTTGTTTGACTAAATATATTTTTGCGTTGGCGGCTGTCATCGCAGCGGCGAATACTGGGTGCGCAGTGCACGTGCAAGGCCGGCCTTGGTGGCGGTTGCAAACATGTAGCTGCCGTCGTCCTGTTCGTCAACGAGGCCGACGCGCCGTCTTCGACTGATCGCCCTCAAGGGTGGGGTCGGCCGTCCTCTAAGCCGGACACTTCTCGAAGGGAGTCCATCGAAGAGCTTTTTGGAGGTACACTGTACATTTTGTCTTGCAAAAATGTGGCGTGGAGAACTACTGGTTCTCGGTACAGCGGAAATTGAAAGCCTTTTCGAAACACGATTTCATTTTCTTATTTACATGCCTGTTTGACAAGTCGACATTAACGTGGTCAAAGTGGTGTCTAGCTGGTTTTGGGCATGCTGATGTTAAGCATATGTGGAAGGAAGCTATGTGCATGTGGAATCTTGTGTATGTGTGTGGGTATGCAGGAAAGGGGGGGGTCAGCAGCACTAAGCTGCTGGTCCTGTCGCTTGCGTAGGGACGCCACTGCATTGACAATGCAACAGTGCCATATCTAATTAGCCTGCATTTTCTGAGCATGGAGTCGGTATGTGTGTATGCCTAGCACAAGTTTGGCTATGTCTGTACTCAATCACAATCATGTTTTATATTGTTGCACTAAATACTGATCATACTTTTGCATCTGCAGCTGTCGCCACTGCAATTTCTGTGCTTTTAGTTTATTAAACATGTAGTTCACAGCTGTTATCTCTTGCAGAGTACAAGCCCCTGTATGTTGGTGGCAAGTGCCCAAAAGAAGAACCGCCATCCTATGTTCTGCACCATTTCCCCGACATAAACTGTGTAATGAATTCAGCTTTGATAAGTGAGGAGCAAGGGCGAATTGAACGAGACGTGCAAGACGTCCTAGAAGACCTTATTTCAAAGGCAGCACTCCATGCTGACGTATTATCTGTAGAAGAGGTGTTGATCTGGGAATGTAGTCTACCTCACTATACAGCAGGACAGTGTGCCTCACTCACTGCAATTGAGCAGCAATTTATTGCCACAAAAGTGGCATGTACAGGCTCCCAGGCAACCGTGACAGCTGCTGAAACTATAATGCAGGGAAAATGCCCCCGGTTTGTAACAAAGCACTGCACATTTCTGAAATTTCGCATGTTTTCCTTTTCTTACCTTTTCTGCTGCATGAGAACATGTAGTGCACTATACTCTTTCTTGGTGCATGCATGGATGCATGCTTTCAGAATGTGCTCTACGTTTTATTACTGGCCATGAAATTTAACTGATCCTTTTTGTGTTGCAGTTGGCACAAAGAAAGGTCGGTAAGGATATCAAGCTCCATCGCACACCGCATCCTGACTAGGCAAAAGGCCTTCGAGTCCCTGGCCGAGCAGCTGCAGAACTCCAAAACACCACTTGTTCCGGCGCTGATGTATGGTAGGCACCCAATTTTTTTTTATAAATGACTTGATGGACTTGACATGTAATAGAAATTAATAAATTTTGGTTTAAAGCAGCAGCCCTGAGCCAGTGATGGCACTAAGCACTGTAATCCACTGTAATATACCGCTTTACATCACTTAGGAACACCTCAATCATGCAACTGAACAAATGTTTACATATGCACTGCTAAAGATTGGTCTTTGCTTGAATACTACTGCAGCGTGGATCAGGTTATCAGCGACAGTAAAATTTGTAGCTCTGTATTCCGTTAAGTGCATGAGTGAGGAACAGTTCCTCTAGAAATGCACATTTTAACAAGGGAACATACAGCAAGGATTATGACAGCCGTAGATTCTTGTGCAGGCATTTGAACTTGAATGCCATGTGCCTATACATACACCCTGTGAGCCTGTAAGCATCTAGGCAACCAACATATTGGTGTCTGTTGTATTCACACAGGGAGACGTAGGCTTCAAGAAATTGTTTTATTTTCCGTGGTGCATACTGGCAGCATGAAAGCAACAATTGATGATAGTGCAGTACACAAACAACAATATATATACACCAAGATACAGTCATACATAGAACATCATGGTGACATTCATTAGCCAGGTCGGTCATTGTCCTGAATAGCAGCTAAGGAGGCATGCAATGTCACATTTCTCTGCTGGTGGGGCCGATTTGCCAGTGCACCACAAGGCATGTGGCTGCTGTAGTGAATTAAAAGAAATGTTCATTACTCGGTGTGCTAAGGAAAAGAAGCAACTAGAGGTTGAAGTGGCAGCAATGCTTGGGTTGGGGCTTGGATGTCCGTGCTAGCATGCCATCGTTTCACTGACAGAAAAATAAAGTCTTGAGAAGCAGATATGGCCCTTGGGCATGCGCAATACACAGTTTTTGCTAATTATTTTTCTTGTATATCTGACGCTGGCTTTGCATGTAATGTTTGATTACCATGTTCGCAAGAGTGATTATGGCTGGCCTTGTGCGTGCACTGTACTCCACTGGGTTTTCATCAAATGTTGAGTTGTAAGCCAATGCTTGTGTACCATGTAGTATTCCTTCAGTCCTGTCTGTATAATTGTATTTCACCTGGAATGAAAAGTAGCTGTGGTGTACTGGTAGGGCACTTGTTTCAGAGTTTTGCTAGTGTGTAGATGTGCTCAATAGACGACAAAAGAAAGAATGAGATGCGCACAGCTGGCGTGTTACCCGTGTCTCGTCATCTCTTCTGTAATGTCTGGTAAGCACATGAACATGCACGATTGCAATTCTCAACTCGCCCAACTAGCTGTGTTGACCTGCTTGGCAGTCATGAGGTTCTTTGTTCGAGGCAACGAAAATTCATGAACCTTTTCTTCCTTTTCACTTCTGACACTTCCAAGTTTGATGTTACCAGGGGCCATGATTTAAAAGGGATACACTCATAACTGCTTAGCACACTAAAAATGTTCAACACTGCTACTGACAAGTGATTTATGGAAGGATTTCAGAGCAAAATCCATGATATCATTAATGAGCATGAGGCTCTCTAAGTATTGCTACATTGAACTCGTGCACATAGCATCTGCATTTTTTTTCTACTTTTCTGAAGGTACTGCTATGGAACCAACAGCAAGGGCAACATTCGAGAAAAAAATTGGTGCCAAAGTAACCCAGGTTTGTAACTACGTTCATCATCATCATCAGCCTACTTTATGTCCACAGCAGGCCGAAAGCCTCTCCCTGCGATCTCCAATTACCTCTGTCCTGCGCCAACAGATTCCAACTAGCACCCGCAAATTTCCAAATTTCGTCGCACCACCTAGTCTTCTGCCGTCCTCTACTGCGCTTCCCTTCTCTTGGGACCTATCCTGTCACCCTAATGGTCCAACGGTTATCTAATCTGCGCATTACATGACCTGCCCAGCGCCATTTTTTTCTCTTAATGTCTATTAGAATATTGTCTATACCTATCTCCTCTCTGACCTAAACCAATCTCTTTCTGTCTCTTAAAGTTATGCCTAGCATTCTTCATTGCATCGCTCTTTGCGCGGTGCTTAACTTGTTCTCAAGCTTCTTTGTCAGTCTCCATGTCTCTGCCCCATATGTCAGCACCGGTAAAATGTGCTGATTGTATACTTTTCTTTTCAGTGATAACAGTAAGCTCCCAGTCAGGAGCTCATGATGTCTGCTGTATGCGATCCAACCCATTTTTATTCTGTGTATTTCCTTCTCATGGTTAGGGTTCCCTGTCAGGAGCTCATGATGTCTGCTGTATGCGATCCAACCCATTTTTATTCTGTGTATTTCCTTCTCATGGTTAGGGTTCCCTGTGATTAGTTGACCTAGGTAAACGTACTCCTTCAGAGACTGTAGAGGCTGACTGGCGAACCTGAACTCTTGTTCCCTTGCTCGGCTGCGTATCTACAATTGCTCGTAGGTATAGCGGGGCGTGGCACTTGCGCAGATGACGGATGTTTGCGCGCATGTGCGAGTAAGAGCGGTTGCAAGAGAGGAAATGTGGGGACTTTTGCTCCTTGAAAATGCGACTCTGCCTAGGCACTGCGGGGGAGTTTCTTAGCGCGTGTTCTATGTTTGTCCCTAGGCATGCCGGCAGAAGCTGCGGGGTGTGGTAGTGCTGGACTTAGTGTCGCAAATTGGTGGCTGGATGTAATTATTTATTCAATCGTCTTTTGTACTAATTGAAACAACGTGCCATTATTTCGCATTATTGGCTGCACCTCCAGGACACCAAAGCGGCAACGAGGACATCAAAGCTGGAACCCAGACTGGTTTGTGGGTTGGGGCTCGCCGAGTTATCCATGGGCCACCGTGCTTCCAGCTTTGATCCCCCCGCTACCCCTTGGGTGCCCTGGAGACCTGCGCCTCCTGCTTTATTGTAACCTCAGGTGCTCTCCTGGGGCCTCCGTTTGCCAGTTACATGCGCCCTCCTGGAGCAGTGCTTGTAAAAAATGCAATCTATCGTCCCGACGAAAAAACACCATGACTTATACAACACCAGTCAGAACCTTTCCCCTTCAGACACAGCGATCACCAAATGGGGCGTCCGTGTCCACTGCCTCACCGTGCCAGCAGCCAGCAGCGGAGCGTAAACAAACTGGACCGCACTTCTTAATGCCGGCATGCCTAGGGGACAAACGCATACAACACACGCTAAGAAACCTCCTCCGTAGTGCCTAGGCAGACTCACATATTCAAGAAGCAAAGGCCCCCAGATTTTCTCTCGCACCTGCTCATACTCGCGCCTGCGCAGAAACGTCCAGCACCACTGCAACCACTAGCAATTGTAATAACGCTGTCCAGCTATTCATCATTATCGTTGTCTTCTACGTATTAACGTTAAACCCCACTCTTACACTCTCTTTTACGGTCCTTCCAGTTTTCTGGGCCCCTTGCAGTCGATAGACACTTCATATTGAGAGCCGCCATTTTTCCAAGCATTATGTCTCCTCCATCTTTGATTAAATAGACTGTTATTTCATCTCCTGCCACTTTTCCCCATTTCATGTCTTGCAAGGCCCTTCTGACCTCATCTCTAGATATAGGAGGAGTTTCTGTATACTGTTCAGTATTGTTTCGAATAGAGTACTCCCGAGGCTTTTGGGTACTGTACAGGTCAGTTCAGAATTCTTACGCTGCTATTATTATACCTTCAAGATTGCTGATATTACCCTGCTTATCTTTCAGTGCATACATCTTGGTCTGTGCTATGCCAAGTTTCTTTGTCACTGATTTCAGGCTGCGTCCATTTTTTACGGCTTCTTCACTCTTTCTCACGTTATAATTTCAAATATCACTTATTTTCGTTTTGTTGATCAGTTTTGACAGTTCCACGAATTCTATCTGATCTTTTGAGTTGGACACTTTCATTCTTTGTCGTTTCTTTATTCGGTCTTTTGTTACTTGGGAGAACTTGCCTATTGGTTACCTTGGTGCCTTGCCTCCCACTACAATTCCTGCCTCTGACGCCAGCTTCGTTACGGTTTCATTCATTGCCTCTATGTCATCATCATCATCTCTGTTCTAAGGCAGCATATTTGTTTGCAAGTACCAGCCTAAATTTGTCTGCTTTTACCCTTCCTGCCTCTAAGTTGACCTGTTTTTTTCTTGAGCGATTGTACTCTTTTTCTGTTCAAACTGAGGTGAATCCTAGCCCTCACTAACCTATGATTATTGCACTTTACCCTACCTATCACATCTACATTCTGCAGTATGCTGGGATCGGCAGAAAGTATGAAATCAATTTCATTTCTTGTTTCACCATTAGGGCTTTTCCAGGTCCACTTTATGTTGCTACGTTTCCTGAAAAAGGTGTTCATTATTCTCAGCTTATTGCTTTCGGCGAAGTCTACCAGCATCTCTCCTCTAGCGTTTCTAGAATCGACGCCGTAGTCGCCAATTGCCTGCTCACCTGCCTGCTTTTCCCCCAGTTTTGCATTGAAGTCACCCATTACTACTGTATACCGAATCTGCACTTTTCTCATCGCTAATTCAACATCTTCATAAAACTGATCTACCTCCTCATCGTCGTCGCTGGATGCTGGAGTGTAGCCTTGTGCTGCCTTTAATCTATACCTCTACTGCTACGACTACTGCTACCCTCTTCATTAAAACTTCTTTCTAGATGAGTTGGTGCATACTTGACGTAAAAATTGTAACAGCGCCAATGCATGCATCCACTAAGTAATAAGCGCTTGTGTCTCGTCCATTGTGGATGCATGTGTTGGCACTGTTACAATTTTTATGTCAAGTGTGCTACCCTCTCGTTAATGCTGTAGAATTCGTCAGTGTTGCCCGCTATGTCCTTGTGGATTAGGAATCCTACCCCGTATTGCTTCTTATCATGGAGACCTTTATAGCAGAGGACATGGCCGGTATTTAGCAATGTATAAGCCTCAACAGTTCTTCTAATTTTGCTAAGGCCAATAATATCCCAAATAACGTCTGATAGTTCCTCAAAGAGTTTTGCTAAGCTAGCCTCACTCGACAGAGTTCGGCTGTTAAAGGTTGACAGGGTCAGTTTCCATTGGCGGCCTGTTCGGACCCAGAGATTCTTAGCACCCTCTGCTGCCATACAGGTCTGACCGCCTCCTTGGTCAGTAGCTCCGCAGCTGTTGGGGACTGAGGTCTATCAATTGTAGATATCATCAGGGAGGTTGTGGCCGAATACTGCACCAGGGAGGCCAATTGCTGTTCTGGTGGTAACTACGTTGTCACATAATGCATTTTAATATTGTACAACTAACTAATCTATCAGTTTACTAATACAGACATCAAGTTGTTTTTTGTAGTGCTTTTATAGGAACTGCTAAGCGAGTTCATAATGGATAAGGGCAAGTTTGAATTTCATCCACAAGGGCACGTTACTCAGCAAGCTGAAAGAATATACACTGCAAGAGTGGGTAATTAGTAGAGCTTGGCAGTGTTGCCCTTGTCTCTCTATCCCCCTCTCCACTATGCATTACTGGAATAAAAGTAAAACCGATCATTTTTCCCCTTAGCACATTTATAGATCAGCGTAATGCATTTTCATCGAAGTGCTTGTACACTGAGGCTGGCTCACACATACTGAAACTGTCACAGCCACTGCTGCACACACGGTGGTTGCTACTGATATTTGAAAGCATGACTGTTGGACAAAACTAATTGAATATGGTGTTCGTGCATGTTGTACATATTATTTGCTAACTTTACAAAATATGCTTTGCAGGTTGGCGTTGTGATTCACCCCTGTCAGCCATGGCTTTGTGCAAGTCCCGATGGCCTTTTCCAAACAACCAGTGGTGTCGTTTTGCTTGAAATCAAGTGCCCCTACAGTCGTAAAGATGACATAATCATAGATCATGCTCTGTGCGAAAGCTACGTTAGCTATGTGACATATCATGATGGAATGCTTCAGTTGCCTCGCAGCCACCCATATTATTCACAGGTTCAGGTGGCCATGTATGTCACTAACACTACAGAATGTTTCTTTTTTGTTTATACAAGCAAGCAAGATATTACTATAGTTGTTGACAGAGATGAAGACTTCCTTGCTCGAAACATTCCTCGGTTGGAGGCGTTTTATTATTCATACTACATTAAGCAGCTCCTGCGTTAGACCAGATTCCTGCTTGCAGGAAGTAAGTTTGCTCTTAAAGGTACATACAGCTGCTCAGCACATGAAATCAGATAACCCTGCTTATGGAATGATTCCCTATCATAGTGGCTAAAGCAAGCCATGTTTCTCTCATTAAATTTGGAAATTTACTTTTTTAACCTATCACTAAAAGTCGCGAAAAATGACCTTTCGCGCACCACATGGCACACACATGAAGCTGCATAAGAGCTCTGCCACGTGACCTTCTACTAGGGTACGCGGTTACTGGTCTTTTTATTAGTACTGAAATGCAGTATACTTCCTATTATGTGTTTTTCCTGACTTACAGTGTGCAGATTTACTGATTACAGTGTGCAGAGTTGGCCCACTTGTGGCATAGTTGATGTCATATTGTATCTCATAGGGGGGACCACAGAACTTGGGTTACTTGCATGCAAATTCGCGTGTGTACAAAAACATCTATGTGTACCATTATGCATGCCTTTTTTACCTTGTAGTACTCACAGATTAAAGTGCCTGTGGTTTTCAGGCAGGTAAAGCACAAATAAGAAACAGACAGCGGAAAGAATGACAAAATACATTGTGATTGCCATACATGCCTTACCAAAACGTGTTACTGTCTCGACCTTCCACTGTACCAGCTAGCTTGGATACAGACCCTAGGTCTGTGTAATATAAAGGCTGATTTGTAAATTATGCTGCACTTATTAACAGCTCAATTACCTACAGTATGTTAGTATCAAGGTTTCACTTCCAGTGAGTGACAAAGTGTTTTTCGATTTCTGTGCCAATTTAAAATTATAATAGCTACTTAAAATATGTACAGCATCCTTGTTTCTATCAATATAAATCATCGTCTTTTCCTTTGCACCATTTCATGACACATTTTTTGCACTTGTTGGCCCTTTAAGGAAGTTGCTAGAGTGTTAAACACTGTTGAGCTACCTGATGGCAAAAGCTGGTTTTAGTCTGAAATCTTCCTCTGAAATTGCCTGGCTTTCAGGAACTTGCAAGTGAACAGCAATGCTTTATTACCACCAATTTCTTTGCTTATTGTCGCTTTATAACTGCAACATGAAAGACTGCATCAAAAAGATCCCGAACGTCTGCCATGGCTTTTACATGTCCATTCTGTCACTGAAGGAGTTGCAGTGATTCTTTCAGTTGTATTTGTAAGCTTGCACTGTATTTCCTTATTGAGAGCCTCTGCTGTTGCACAGTTGAGGCTAGTTCACAGTTGCAGTGTTTAAGCCATTTTTGATGCCTGTAGTGAATGTAGCCTTGAGGCACTGTCGACCTGATCACGTCTCCTTTAATTTTAATTGATGTCTCCCATGTTTTTGTGTGTGTTTGTATGGTGGTTGAGAGCCACACCATAGCTTCTTAGATATGTTTGCAAATTTGTTCAGCCTAGTGCTGTCCCCTTGCTTTACAATTTCTCATCCAAGTTTATAATTTCAGAGTCGCAGATAAAGCTGCTAGCTTTCCTGGTGACCTGGGCTCTACTATGTTAGCTGGCTAAAATATCACTGCTATGAGCAGTTTCTTCAGTGTCATACTGCGCTTAATGTTCTAAAAATAAAGCATAGTAATTTATTTCTGTATGGTGCTTGCCTGCAAAACAGCAGTATTGTGTTTGCAAGCTAGGCACATAAGTCTACACATGTTTACACGAATGGATTGGTCCGCTTTTTATTATTGCCAAAAATGATGAAAAACATACATGACCGGAATATTTTTCAAAATCTCTGTGGGGAAGTTGGCCTTTAAATATTACAATTTTGTAAAAGGTGGTAGCAGTGCTTATGCCAAAAATATGTTTGATACTCTGTGCTTGTGTATCACAGTGAAAATAAAGCACCTTACTTTGTGTTGCTTTGAATTATTGGGCTTTGCAGATTTGCCAAAATGCAGCACATATGAAAAATTTCACTCATGGCAGGAATCAAACTGACAGGAATACGGTGCTCCAAAGTTCCATGAGTTTTTATGCGCTGTATCGCTCTCTCTACATGCACGCGCACTTGAGCAACATTGTATGTTTCTTGCAGTTCTGCAGGTGAGAAAGGCTGGTTGCCAGTTGAGAATGGTGGCATAATCAGTACGGCACTTTTACCTGCTACACCTGCTAGTATTCCAGGAAAACCCTTATCAGCAAGAATAACATCATGCTGACCAATTATTTCAAGGAATCCTGATTCCAGCACGATTTGTGTGTCTGAGCAACGCCCACCATAGGATTTGGACTTGAATACAATGAGGCCAGAGGGGGCAATCGCAACTAAAAATTTCAATGTAAAGCCACTTTTGTACGTGGAGTAGAGGAAATGTTGTTGCCTCACCTCTGATGGTGTTTCTGTGCGCACTTCAGTGCAATCGACAATGAGTGTGCAGTCAGGATAGTTGACCTTAAAACACTCTGGACGTGTATCCCGTATCACTTGCATATGTGGCTTATATATCCACTTTCTTGTAGCACCCGCAAGCGTGCCCAGAACTGCATGAAACGTTCGTGCTGCTGTTGTTTCATGAATGCCAAAAATTACTGCAATTGCACTAAAAGGCACTCCGTGCTTCATTTTGAATAGAAATATTAAAAGTTTGTTCGGAAGGCTGACATCAGTACCCTTATCTCTCGTGTGAGGCAGGAGACTTAACAGGAGCGAGAAAACATTGTCTGAAACGCCACAGAGATCTCTCACTGCACCGGGTGTTAAGGAAACTGTGTCGAATCCCCCCAAAAATCAAACCCTAGAGTCTGGTCCTGCAGCACGGTGCGATAGGCATGGCAAATTTCCTGCTGGTGTTATGAAGCATGGTGTGGCTGATTCTTCTTTCTGGCACACCTTTTGCACTGTAAGGTCTAATGCCTCAATGTGCTCCTCTTCAAGATTGCATTCAACCTGAAAGTCGCAAATGAGAGAGAATATGAATCGAGCTCCAGCGAACGGTGACGTACCAGCTCCAGGCTACTGTGTCCATTTGGCGGTTCAAGGCATGACTGCTGCTGATACAAGCCTCCAGCCAAACTGTGAATGTCATTGTCCTGTATAAATGGAAAAAGTCAATTAACTGCTGCTGATTGGAGCCTCCAACCAAACTGTGAGTGTCCTTGTCCTGTGTAAACGGAAAAAAATTAATTTTTCTATGATTTCTGAACCAAAATGCAACATTGTTTTCCACTTGCCCTCCTTTCACTTTGTTGTGATGGCTCCTGGCAATTCGTAGGTGATTTCGCACGTGCTCGAGCTCGCTCTACCCATCTGGTAAGAAAAAAAAAACATAGAATCGGTGCACTTGTATGTACGGTTTTTAAAGACATCCCCCACTGCATCAACGCGACATTAATGTGATAGGTTGATGAAGAAGACATTTAAGATTAGTCGAAAGGCGACTCTTGGACTTTGAAAGCTAACTAACAGCTCGTCAGCCGCTACAGTCTTTGTATCGTTGAAACCAATAAACTATAAAATGGAGTTAGGTGTCGCGATAGCCCGGAAACAAAACCGTCGGCTGCGTACAATTAAGCGACTGGGGTATGCGAACGTACCAAGCAGCGGTGGTGTATTGAGATGTCGAAGCGTACATGGAGGCTTTTACTATAAATCAACAGTTTGCATCGTTTCTACTGCAATGCAGAAATAGCAAAAGAAATAATGAAGGCGGCCGCGATCGTTCGTGGCCAGGGCGACGTCCGATCGTCCGCGTTATCAACGGGATCAGCCGGCCTTGAACGGTGGATGACGAGTGGCATAAAACGAACAGTTTGGCCTTTATGGTTGTCAAACACCTGCTCACTGGCACAGTAGCCGAACACAGCGCAAATTTCCAACCGCCTGACGGGCCCTTACGCGCGCGTCGTGCAAGTTCCGCTCCTCTCGGCAACAAGTTGACGGTGCGGCTTTCTCGAGGCGCGATCGCTCGATGCCTAATTTAACACAACCCACAACGATGACACGTAGTTTTGCTTTAAAAAACCTCACCGGTGGTAACGCTCTGTTGGTGCCGAAGGGTCGCATGGAACCGTGCAGCGGTATGCTGAAGGAAAAATTGTTGGCACGTAGGCGGGATGGTGCATGCAATTACTATTTGCACTGCCGAAGAAGTGCCGGCTGCATATTCTGGTGTTCGCATTCGGCTGCCATGGCTTGCCGTCAGGCCTGTCGAACAAATTAAGCATATAAGTTCAAGCGTAGTCCCACCTGTTTAAGTGTCACGCTTTAAAATTCAACACACTCACCCAGCACGTCGAACAGCTTGTATCCAACGTTGCCGCCGCTCTAACTCGTACGGCTTTGAAGGGAATGTGTAAAAAGACACGCTGCTATCATAGCCTTCTTGGTTGTGGCACTTAAAAACACAGCAATACCGCCGGCCTCGAAGTTTCTTTTTCCGCGTTTCACCTACGGTTTCACTTTCACGCACCGCGGTGTCGTTGACGTTTGCTGCCATTTCTATTTGTTTGTATTACTGAAAACTTCCGGCCGCGTCCAAGAGGGCGGCGCTGCATGTTCGTCGAAACTCCAGCGCTGGTTCCCCATACACTTCGACGTGACCCGGCACGTCGACGAGACCCTGCGATTTCAGACGCGCGAAGCGGACGCACACGTTGTGCCCGCCGTGAGCATGCCGCAACTACGGGAAAGCGAGGTCGACGCAAGGCGGCAACGCCGACAAGACCCTGTAGTTGTAACCGATGCTGCTCGCGGTCATCGAGCTTGCTCTGTTCGTGTGTCTCCACACCGCGCGTGTTTTCTTCGTCGGCTCACGTTTGCTGCAATTCATACTGCCACTAAAACTACGAGTATTACATTTCGTGTAATATTGTTACGGGGATGTTGGGAGTATGGAAAAACCATATTTACAGTATATATACAAGATGAGTCAGAGTAGTAAAGATGGATGACCACAAACAACACTTCCTCTCTCTTCTTTCATCCTTCCGTAACAAGCATCCCCGTAACAATATTACAACGCGTTGTTATCGTATTTATTGCTTCGCCTTATGGCGAAAGTGTGATTTTTTTTCAGTTGTGTTGAACAGCATTGAGTGTTGACGGGAAATCTATGCCAGCAGGTGTGCTCGCTCCCGTTTCTTGGCTTTATGTACCGCTTTATGTACTCGGGACATGCATTCGCGAATTATTGACTTTTTCGTTCGTGTCACGCGCGAGAACGTCATAACTTGTGAATTTCGGGTTGACACACCTGTGGTATACGCTCACCATTGCGGTAACAAGAACAGTTCTACAAAAAAATATTCCGCACTTCTCGTTCTTGCTCTCGCCGTATTGTGAGTTATGCTGAATTGACGCAACATATTCTTCGTAGTCACTGAAACGAAGTTCACGAATGCAGTTGTTTCGACTTGAACATGTGTGATTGAGTCTGTGGAATAATAATGAAGGGGTTATGACCAGCAATTCGTTATGTGATTAGAAAATTTGTGTGCCTAAAGGGAACTTTGTTCGTCTTATCGGAAATCCCAACTTGACTGTACCAATGGGAAGTGAATTATGTCCCTCACTGTAGCTTGAATAGCAGTGTTACGATGTTTATCAACAGAGAGTTCTGTGAATGGATTCTCCAAAGCATCAGCTGTCTACTTTTTGGCCATGAAGCTTGGTCCTTCATGCGCATTGTTTCTTTTATCGGGCTTGCTGTGCGAGAGCTGAAACTTGACTGTGTTTCAGAATATTTCACGAATTTAAGTTTGAGAACACACCTGCGGGTCAAACCCGGTCATGGCACAAAATCAACCTCAAAACCATCGGTTAACAAAAAGGTAACGAAAGCGTGAGCATCGGATCGCAGAAGTAGACTGGGATATTTCGATGTGACATTATTTTTCTACCGCAAGCAGCTTTCACTGCGTGTCAAAATTAAAGTGAACTGTGGTGTAGTGAGAGCGCATTGGTGTCAGAAACTTCATGTTCTAGAGCTTCTGTTCATCTCTTACCTATAGCTAAAGCATCCTGCCATTGCCTAGCGCGTACTTTACCGATATCCAATTTAGTACAGCTTCAACTGCTTTTTTCACCAACACTGTGCACAAACTGTTTTGTACCCTAAATAAAGTTACATTCTACCTTGTCGCTTAATCAGCATAGTTTATACAAGCGGCCGCATTTTTGCTTATGCAAATGTCGATCGTTAGTATTTCAAAATAAGCTGCCTTGTTTATGCTTTCATTGCCGTTATTATCAGGGCGTGCATATACCAAGGCTGCTGTCGACTTTTATTCATTTGTATATTGTAGGTTCCCAAGAATCTTAAATTAGTTCCAAGAAAGAGCAATAAGCTAAGGTGTTCTTGCAATACGTAATACTGTTGTATTGTTATACGAAGCCAGCAAACACTGACACCAAGGACAACACAGACGAAATTACTTGTGCTTAATAAATGAAATAAAGAAACGCTAAATTAATGGAAATGAAAGTAGATGAAAGAACAACTTGCCGCAGGTGGGGAACGATCTCACAACCTTCGCATTTCGCGTGCGATGCTCTACCAATTGAGTTACCGCGGCGCCGTTTCCCCGCCCATTTTCTTGGGTTTTTATGTTTCCTAGTAGAACCCTGTGAGTGTTAGCCAGCGCCACCACTCACAGACCTTGGCGGCGGATGTAGAACATCCTTTCTGCCGCATGGCGTCACGAGAACGTGATCTTTTTAAGTGAAAGTAACCGGCCAATAAACCCACACATGCTACCTGAAGGCATCAATGTTGCCGGATTCGAGACCCTCGTTATGTAATAAACGAGAAGAAGGGGATTAACCGAGGGGCCCGATTTTTATTAGTCATATCATACGAAGCCAACAAACACTGACACCAAGGACAACACAGGGGAAGTTACTTGTGCTTCATAAACGAAATAAAGAAACGATAAATTAATGGAAGTGAAAGCGGATGAAAAAACAACTTGCCGTAGGTGGGGAACGATCCCGCAACCTTCGCATGTCAGTGCTTGTTGACTTCGTATGATATGACTAACAAAAATTGGCCTTATTGGCCAATTTTTTTACTAATAAAAATTGGCCTTAATAAAAATTGGTTTATTGGCCGGTTGCGTTCACCCAAAAAGATACGCTCCCGTGACGCCTGCGGCAGAAAGGATGTTCCACATCCGCCGCCAAGGTTTGTGAGTGGTGGCGCTGGCTAACACTCCCAGGGTTCTACTAGGAAACATAGAACCCCAAGAAAGTGGATGGGGAAACTGCGCCGCTGTAGCTCAATTGGTAGAGCATCGCACGCGAAATACGAAGTTTGTGGGATCGTAGTGAAAACCCAAAGCCAGACTAGTGAGTCAGGGGCATAAAATGCAGGAGAGGCGGGCCGGACTGCCCCGAAGGTGATTCTGTCGCTGCTGATCTTCCGAAGTAAATGCGCGGACGAGCTTTCGACACTCTCCCGAATGTGCAGCCGTTTCGGACAGGGTAGTAACCTCCGCTGAGTCAGGCTGATACGGCAGGATGGTATCCATCGTGCAGGAAGGCTTGCGTCCGTAAAGAAGGAAGAACGGGGAAAATAGCGTAGTGGTCTGTGTGGCGGTAATATAAGCGTACGTCACGAAGGGCAGAACGCGGTCCCAATTGGTCTAGTCAGATGCGACATACATGGATAAAATTCCGCCAAGAGTGAGGCTAAAGCGCTCAGCAATCCCATTAGTTTCAGGTGGTACGCAGTTGTGGTACGGTGTATTATGTGGCATTCCTTGAGTAGGGCTTCTATAACGCGAGAAAGACACGGCCTTTGTCGCTCAGCAATTCTCTGGGGATTCCATGTCGAAGGATGATGCTACGCAGAAGGAACCTCGCAACATAACGCGCAGATGCGTTGGGCAGAGGCGAAGTTTCCGCGTAGCGCGTGAGGATGGTCTATCGCCACAATTACCCAGCGGTTGCCGTCTGCAGTACTCGGAAGGTGCCCGTAAAGACCAAACCTAACGCCGTGGAAGGCGCGTCCTGGGCAAGGCAATGCTTGCAGTGGAGCTAGCTGAGGAATGATGGATATTTTTGCGGCGTTGGCAAGTGAGGCAGGAGCGGACATATTGACGGACGAATCGGTACATCCTGCGCCAGTAATAAGGAATTCGCAGGCGCGCGTATGTTTTTAGTACTCCTGCATGTGGGCATTGCGGGTCATTGTGAAACGCTGCACATTTGTCCGAACGCAGATGCTGAGGAGCTACGAGTAACCATTTGCGCCCGTCCGAGACGTAGTATACGGTGGTATAGGAGCCCGTCACGAACGGCGAAGTGATGTGCTTGGCGACGGAATGCACGGCCAGGAGAAGGTGCTGATGGGTGTGACAGAAAAGCCAGCATAGCAACAATGCATTGATCCTTCTGCTGCTCCGAAAGCATGTCCGTGGCGGTGAG
The DNA here is from genome assembly GCF_038994185.2 of Dermacentor albipictus. Classification (NCBI taxonomy): domain Eukaryota; kingdom Metazoa; phylum Arthropoda; class Arachnida; order Ixodida; family Ixodidae; genus Dermacentor; species Dermacentor albipictus. The sequence goes on along the minus strand of NC_091822.1, from coordinate 123,745,388 downwards.
TGAGGACTCGCATATTTCTATTTTCTGGCGATTGGACTGGCCTGACACTGGGGAGCGAGGCAAGGCATCCGCGTCCGTATGTTTAAGGCCAGAGCGGTGCATCACTGAAATCATACTTTTGAAAGCGGAGCGCCCGTCGAGCGAGGCGACGTGAAGGATCTTTCAAGGACTGCTTTGATTATACCGCTATGCAGACCACTAATAAAGAAAATTGATAGCATGAGTTAAGGCGTCGTACGGGACGTCGATGTTCTGCAAACGTTTAGAAGCGTTTTCTGCCATGTCCGTATGTATACACGCACTTCTACTTTGACGCTGTTTCGGCTATGCACAAAGTAGTGAATGCTGTATAGGTGGAGATGTGCGCGAACATGATAGAGAATATGCCTGCAGCGGCTCACTTCGATTCTAATCAGCGCGAACGTTGCTGGGGGCTCGCTTTTCTTGAAAGATGCAGTGGCTGTGGTGTGCAGTGGTTGTTCAATGCGTTACAGAGAAAAGATTATTATTTATTATTGTTATTGTTATTATTATTATTATTATTATTATTATTATTAGATATGGAAACATACAAACACACAAAGGAAACAGGGAGGGAACAAGCTGACAACTGCCACCGAGACGGGCACAACGCCTTCCTACTCTGTTGGGCAGAGGGAATGAAAAGAGAAGAGAAGAAAATAGGAAACAAAGAAATAGGAAAGAAAATAGGAAATAAACAAATGACAGAGACATGGAGAAAAGAACGTAGGAACACGGAATAAATGACTGTAAACGGAAGGCCAAATCAGATTTCTGCACGAAAGCTAGCAAGGCTCTATGGGCCTGGTCGCGCTGAGCAGCACTCCCTCTCGGAAACAGGCAATCTTCAAGGGTCGTACACTCGAGTCCAACTAGTCCACATTCATTATTTAGCAGTGCGCGTTGTGTGACGAATGCGGGACACTCCAATATGAGGTGTTAAAGTGTCTCACTGGAGCCACAGGGCGTACACGACGGACTGTTCACACGTCCTTGACAATACAAGTGTTTACGCACCAACACAGAGCCAACTCTTAAATTCACCAACAGTGATCGAGCACCACGACGCAATTGAGCCACGACCACGAACACAGCTAGGGAGGGAATGAATGAAAAACTTAGAGTAGAACCTAAGTAAAGCAGACAAGAATTAGTTTTGTTTTAGAAACGCCAGAGTCAACAAATGTCATGCGGCCTAAATGTGAACAATTGGCAGTCAATGGTTAATATTAAATTTCAGAAACGATTGCCGCAGTCTCCCGTTTTGTAAGCGTTGCGGTAAAAATCTCCGATTGTTACGCTGGCTATACCTGTGCTGCGGCAGTTTTTCCTTCTTTTTTTGCGTGTCTGCGGCAGTCTGCCTGACCTGACGAATACCTTTTTTTTTTTTTCGCTACTTACTTATGCATCTGACAAGGCAGGATGACAGGATGCAGTGCGTCCTGACTGTGCCCGGAAGGTCAACGCATTGAACCGTCGGGTCACGCCTTTAAGTAAGTTTATCGCGCCGCTCTTACATGGCGCTACAGAACAGATGTAAAAACAGCGGAATAAAAAGTATACAAGCAGCACAATAAACGCACTTGCATATGTGCGACCCGGCCGTGCAATAGACCTGGCTATCGCGCGGCAGTGAAGACGCGCTGCTTGCGGTCATTTGCCATTATGAGTAGCAAAAAGGCTTTCTCCACGGAATTGAAACTTCTGCGATGAATAATAATAATAATGATAATAATAATAATAATAATGGTGATAATAATAAAAATAATAATAATACGATGAAGAAGAAGACTATTTTCCTCAAAAGAAAAAGGAACGTGCGACGGAATATTGAATTAACCCAGGACCCCAACATGGCAATCAGAGATGCCATCGCTATCACCGCTGGAGCTTGCCGAATAACTTTTCCACTGCCTCAATTCTGTTCAAGCCTTTGCCGCACTGTTGTTGTTTAATTCGGCGTTCCGGAGACCGATTCTGACCACTTTACGTACAATCTACTCTAACCTCTCGTCCAAAACTTATTTACCGCCTATAGAACCACTTCTAAACGCCTATCTCGTTAGAATAGCGAACCCTCGCCACTCCTGGATTCATTGCCGTTGAAGTGCGCATATATGGTGCGGCCCATATATAGGTTCTCCTTTTTTTTTCTTTTGCACAAGATTTCACCTATAGCACATTTGATGACGGGATGGTATGCGCATATGGTAAGCCGCTCTGTACGTACCTAAACCACTGTGCTCTGAAGGTAAGGCGAAGCTTCGCGGAATGCGTATTTGCGAAAGAGCTTTCTCTCTGTAAGGTACCGCCGTATCTTTAGGACGACAAACATGGATTGTTCGCGCGTACTTGCGACGTATAACTTTAGGCGCTTCGTATTTTTACATTGTAGAAGCACCTCGCAACGTTATATGTGTGTTCTCCCAGTGTGCTGAAAGAGCTACACCATTCACCGTTTATATTTATGGACTGGAAGGCACGTTAGTTGCTATGTGCAGGTAAATTTTGAAGTGTATTATGGATTAATTAGGGGCTAAATGAAAATTTCTAAGGTTTCGTGCTTTGCTCCTCTGGAGGCGTTATATGAAACGCTTACAAAGTTTTCCCGCTCCCTTGGGAAAACAAAAGATGGTAGCACTCCTAACACGAAAATAATACGGGCTGTTATGGGTGGCCGGTACAAAAAGCTTTCATTGCGTAAGTTAATAAAGCCTTTGCAGCAAGTCACTTATACAAACGTTCCAGAGCTTTACAAATGTATTTAGCAAACCGCGTAAGAAGTTATCCAAATGGCCAAGAAGAAGCCCATATTCCACAAAGTTTCCATTTCAAGAGATTCAACAGAGGGTATTTTATGCGTGTTATATAGTGAAAGATCCGAACGCGTCTGTCAAGTGCGATACTTTTTTTAAAAATTCTTCAGGCAAGTGCTGGGAAGCGTCATACAGCTGTTGAACACTGCATGTTTCCATGGTGTCCCGAAAGAACTGAAAAGAAGGACCATGTTGGCGGTGTTGCGAGGACAAATTCCTGGCTTATATAATGGTTGAACCCCCGTTTTCTCCCTAGTTGCATGAATTATACAAGATTCACTGTAAATAATTTGCACCGTTCAAGGTGAATATGTGTGTACATCGGTCTAAAACCCACGTCCTTTAGGCGCTCCTCGGCCAGAACTTGCCCTTGCTCAAAAAAAAAAAACTAAGTAACTAATCGATCAGCTCATACTTTGTTCGCTATTAAGCGCGTAAATGATTTTGCAGTTTTCGTATGTTTCCCCAGCGTCCTCAGTGAACTAAACGAGGGACCTTGTTTATGTCGTGAAAAGGGGGTGCAATCTATGGGTATGTGTAGGCAAAACTTAAAGCATCCGGGTCAATTGCGGATATTACAGTAACTTACGTATGCAAGCGCTTCGGAACGTTACAAGTGTGTTTTAAGAGCCGGGCAGGAGCTTAGCCCACTGCCCTTAGAAAGGAAGGAAGGAAAAAGTGGAGAAGGAAAAGCAGGGAGGTTAACCAGTTTAGCTTAACCGGTTTGCTACCCTACACATGGGAGCGGGATGGGAGGATAACTACAAATGTAACTGCAGAGATCAAATTTAGTGAACATTGGGGGGGGGGGCAGTGTAAGGGGGAGGGACATCATGGCCGCTGGGCTCGAGAATTAAAATGTGTGTGGATAAATTGCAGCTTTTGCAAAAAAAAAATTGTCTTAGCAAGTGCTCGGAAGACGCGGGCAAGGTTTCAGGCGGAGCAATCGTATTTGGCCAACGTTTTAATGTGTGTGTGTGTTTGTGCTTAAATTACAGGCAACTCAAATTCTCGTTGCAACTGCTCGACAGAAACAGCTTCGCTGAAAACTGAACTCGGGTTTCATGAAAAGTCACATAAATCTGCTGTCTTTTTTTGTGGGCTCTTGAGTTCGGTTTGCGCTGCCATGACTTCCGCTAACAATAATGACATTTGACGCTATTCCTTTCATTTCCTCTTCATTTGCATATTTATGACCACAATTTACAACAATGTTTTCAAAAGCTTTTGGGCCATTGTGCAGCAGGTACACTTCCGTTCGTGGGTCCATTCGCACTCGTAGCCTACCTCGTAAACATTGACGATGCAGTGCCGCCGTCCTACATTTCCTTTAATGCGAATAGCATTCCTGGCATTTTTGGCATTGCCGGACTATTTTTTTCTTTCCGCATGTTTATCCGTTTTCGCGAAGCATCGAGAACTGACAGGAGCACCGTCGTTCTGCAAAGCTGCGCGCTGCATCCAAGTTTTGAAGAAATTTTGAACAAAGGAGCCAAACACAGGAATAATTTCTGTCGTTCGGCTAAGATATAAGCATTCATTTCATCATACACATTGAACGAATTACGTCAAAAAAAAGTTCACATCCGACGCGCACGTTGAAATCTATGTGAAGCGAAGCGTAAGTAAAGCGGATAACTGAACGCTTTACAACTAACTACGATGCAGAGAATTTTGTTTGCTTTCATAATATGCAGTCCGTAACCCCACGAAATGTCTGGTTATCCAAGAAAAATGTCACAACTTTATTTTCATGCAATTTTTATGTTGATGCTCTGCACCGTCCACAAACTATATGCCTGAATGTAAACTCCAAATCGGAAGGATGCTTATTGCAAACGCCAAATCAGGTGGACGTACCCTGTGAAACGTATGCGCAGCGATGTCACCAGGACGAAGGCGATATAGAATGCTTGTTGAACAGGAAGACGAAGAGGTGCTTTCATAGAACGCCTTTGCTTTTGTCTCTGCTTTTTCGCTTTGCTCCCCTGCATTTCTGGGAGCCGCTGCTCCCTCTTTGCGGCAATGGACGAAGAGAACTCACAGCTCCTTCATGGTGCGCCGCTGTGAGGTCAGATAACGTCAAGCGATACAGATAGCGAGGCCACGGTGTTTTGCTCGGACAGCTATGACTCTTTGGACGATGACTTCAATGTCATGGCGGGTAGAACAGCAAAAAGAAGACTACTGCAGACATTTTTGTCGGCAAGTGCTTCTTCCATGAAGCGTGCACCACCGCAGTGGCCGCACACTGTGGTCTTCATGCCCGCGGACCTCACGACCAATTTGCGGCAGGTCCTTTCTTCCTTGCTCGAGAAAATCGCACCGAATGAGATCAAAGACGTGGGAATAAACTCGCGCAAAAATGTCATAGCAGTTGACGTGTTACACCTAAGTGCTCTAGAAGGCCTGCATAATATAACTGAGATGGCGGCGATGGTACTGCGGGCATCATTTATGACGTCGACGTTGCCATCCCAAATGTCGACTTGCCAATACTGATCAAACCAACGACAGAAGGCACTTTCATTACGAAGGTTTCCAGACTGGGAAACATACGCTGTGTGAACGTTTTGTTTGAAAGAGACAGCCTTCCTTCCCACATCAAAGTAGGGCGTATCCGCCACCTAGCACGACCATTCGTGCCGAAGCCCCTCCAGTGCTTCAAATGTTGCAAGATTGGCCGCGTAAAAGGTGTCTGTGTGAACAACGTCGTGTGCCCGCGATGCTTTGAGTGCCATTCAGAAGGCGCCTGAATCTCATATGTTCTTAAAGTGCCCCAACTGCAGTGGTGCTCAAAAGGCCTCATAAAAGTATTGCCCGCGGATGCGGTAGGAATTTGCGGTCCTCAAACGAATGGTGCAGGACAATTCAACACAGTGAGAGGCTGCTGCCGCTCTTAGGAGATATCGACATCGACAACGATAACGTTCACGAAATACCGCAGCTGGATAGTGACACGCCATCTTCCGTCAAGAGGATTGCCACATCCTCGCATAGCACCATCAAGACGGGTACAAGGAAAACAAACAAAGCGGAAAGACTTGGCCGTCGTGAAGAATGGGCTGAGCTACCGAGGGCACAACGCGCTGCTAAGTTACCTCAAAATGCACCGGCCTCAAAGGTTTCGGGAACTGTTGAAACGACGTTGGCTGATGACCTCCAGGTCATCAACATTTTGCGGTCCCTCATGCATTCCGTTCGCGTTGTACTTAACAACATGAAATCTTCATCTGCGCAAAGTGCGCTACAGGTGCTGGGAGTCCATAACTTGCAGCTCTTGGTTTAAACTGTGGCTCGACAGAAGCCGTCGCTTCAAGACTACGTCTGGAGCGCTTCCATATTTCAGTGGAACGCCAGAGGACTTAAGTCACGCATGTCGGACTTGGGACAGTTTGTATTCATGAATCATCGTCGTATGCGAGCCCCTATCAGCCCACATCAGACTGTCCGGGTATGAGTGATTCATGTCCGCCTAACACGGATAATACAGCAAGGTCATAATTTTCATACCACGTGATCTTATGTATGTCCATCATCGAGTGTCACCTGACCACGAAAACCAGTACGTGTGTCTGACTGAAGAAAGGCAAGCTTACTTTCGCAGTAGTTGGAGCCTACATACTGCCCTCAAGTCGGCTGGACTGCCAGCGGTTACGGCGAATCACAACAGCGACTCCGCAGCCTTGGCTCATGAGTGGAGATTTTAATTCCCACCACAATCTCTGGGGAAGCTCTAACATAAACTCGAGGGGCAAAATATTTTTGTCATTTGACTCCGAACAAGAACTATGTTTGGTAAATGATGGAAGCCCCATCTTTCTGCGTGGAACTGTCCACAGTAGCTACGTGGACTTCACCTTTGTTTCAGGCTCCTTCACTAGAAAGGTCAGCAGGTTTTCGGATATTAAAACGCGGGGAAGTGACCACCTCCCCACTTAGGATTGAATGTATGACAGGCTCCAAATTAGCCGACGTCACTCATTGTATCGGCTGGCCGATGTTCAAATCAGTTGTCGAAGACGGCTGTCATGTGGCTTGTCCTCTAGCCTAGAGGACATCATAAAGTGTGCCCTAGAATGTGCCACGCATTCGCGTCCGATAACGTCCACAGACACCGAATACGAAACTGAGCTGGAAAAGTTTCGTGCAATTCGTCACCGTGCAAAGCGAAGGTGCAGACGTACAAAGTCTGCACATGACTTGAGGTTGGCCAGGAAACTAAAAAGAAATCAGTCACTTGGACAAACTCTCATCGCAAAGATGTATGTCATTCTGCAAGTCTTTGGATCCACAAAAACCTTTGTCTCACATATGGAGAACTGTTCGTTGTCTCCGTGGAACCCTACAGCAGCGCGACCCTTTCAAGTCTTTGGCCCTTCACCAACAATGCAGAGAGATTGACGTCACTGACAATTTCTGCAGGAGGATTGCTGGTGAAACTAGATCCGTCGGAACTTCGACGCTCGTCCATTCATCGATTCCACGCGATCCCCGCAAGGACAGCCCTTTCACTATGAACGAACTCGAAGCTGTTCTTGCCTTGTGCAAGAGTTCATCATCGCCAGGACCCGACGTTATAACCTACCGTGCCCTATGTAATCTTGGCGAAAAGGCTTGGAAAGTGCTCCTGCTCTTGTTCAACTCGTCCTGGCAGACAGTTATGGCTCCCCAGGAAGGGAAGACCAGTCGTCTGATTCAATTGCTCAAGCCTGGCAAGTCGCCTGTAGACATTGCACAATACCGACCAAATGCGCTTGCCAGTTCCATCGGAAAACTAATGGAGAGGATGGTTCCAGCATGGCTAGAATGGTACCTCGAACATTACCAGGTATATCTAGACGCCATGGTCGGTTTCAGACGTGGCCATCCTTCCATAGACAGCGTTATCGACTTGATGACTTAAGTCGAGCACCAGAAGTCCTGCATAAGATTATCTGCTGCCCTGTTTCTGGATGTTAAAAAGGAGCATACGATAACGTAACGCACGAAGCGAATTTTAACACGCGAAGAAGCAGTAAGACTTGGCGCCAAGATCTATTTCTGAATTAGTAGCTACCTACAAAGGAGACCTTTTTTGTACTTACCGAAGATGGCTGAACATCCCAGCATTACAGTAACCGTGGGGTCCCTCAGGGCAGACGACTGCCCAAATGCCGCGCGACTGGCCGCTTGATGCACTTTGCGTGTATTCGCGGGCTTCTTTCATGGTCGGAAAAACGCTTTTATGTAGCACGTATTGAGCAACAGAACGCAGTATCGGGAGTTTTTCACGTCGCTCTACAATTTTCTCATTGATAATTTTTAAATAGTTATATTATTTGAAAATTTGATTACTTAAGGATAATCACCTAATTAAGTGGAATGAAAAAAAATAGTTTGGGTATCTCCAAGCGACGGCAAACAACATTACCTTTGTTCTGTCCAGCTACGGGGCTTTTGCATATGTTTAAACTCTGACTGAAGTTTGCTGGGACACTCTACATGTATAGGCCACTTCGTAGTTACTTTTATATAACTTTGCATATAAATCCACAAATATGTCCGACAAAATTGCCACTGTCCGTGCCTGTGGCCATTTTCTTTTTGGAGTGTTCTTCAGACTTTTGTTTGTGTACAATATGGACCTTTTGTCATATGTTCTTTTAATGTTCTTTGTGTTTAAAAGTTTTCAAGACTCTTATTTTGATATCTTCTGTTAAAAGACTACTAAGATTCTCTTTATCGACCCACCAGACAGCCATGCCACACGCGGGAGAGAAGGCAAGGAAACAACATAAAGCATTTAGTGCAGTCGCGGAAACACAAGGACTAATTAAGGAGGAGAAGAAGAGAGTGGACGGGATGATCGCTAAATGATTTATTTCGCAGACAGAACAAAGCAAGAAGACAACCAAATGCCCATGCGTGCAGCGCCGTTACTCGGTGGTAGTTAGCGCCCGTCCTGTCCACTGTCTTCTTCTCCTCCTCATTAATCCGTTTGTTTCCGCGACTGTACTAGAATGCCTTATGTTGTTATGGCGCCGTATCTAGAAAGCGATATGCGACGTTTACAGAGTGCGCGTAGTGTCGGTAACTTCGTATGCGCTGTACTTTCCACGTTTCGTTCGTGTTGAAGCGATAGATGCACGAAGGTCAATTCGATCACTTCGAGATGCTGCCGCGATTCCTCAGTCCAGCATTTTGACAGCGAGTTTCCGCGCTCATCGAGCGAGATTTGTTTATGTGCTTGTTAATTTAGTTAGAACACGTTCGCGGGCTAGTTCGTTTGAATCCATGATAGAATGTGTAACAGCGACTAAACGAGGACGTAGAAGGAACAGACACGCAGACTCTGTGTGTATGTTTTCTTTTTCTGCGTCCTCCTTCAGTCGCGCTTACATATTATATCATTGTTAACTTAGTTAGTAAGCGAATGCTTACAAGTATATACAGCCGATAAAACTACTTTCCTTACTTTGTATAGCTATCTACTGATTCGCTATCACAATAGCTGCTTCGCCTTTCGGGCGAAACTGCGTCTTTTTTTTTCATGAAGGTTAAACTGCTTCGTAAAGGCACGACGATGCAGACGAGAAAAACTACAAAGTCCTCATTCTAATCCCAACTGACTTCAATGCAATGATAGGATTGTGGCATCGTATGATTTCATGATTATACATAATCACGAGTATAGACTTCTTCCCCCCCTTTGAACCTAACCTATGAAACTTGTGATCTGAAGCTGCCCGCCTAGTCCTCACGACCTCATCCGTCTACTTATGGCGCGACATGTATATACGTATGTCTCTACGACAGTGTTTATTACGTAGCACTTTTAATTGTGCGTCACTACTACCACCGTACGCCTGAAGCTCGACGCGCAAAAACGCGTGGTCAAACACGTACCACACCTAACCTGTGATTCTTGCTGTCCCTGTCACATTACACTTGCGAAGACACCCACCGGCGCCTTGATTACATAGCCTCCGGGATCGTCCCGTCAGTAGCTTATGTGTCGACGGCTTTGTAAACGAAACAGCACATCGTAAAAGAAGAGAACGAAGCTCAGACTGCCTGGGCGTACGGTACACTGCGACTCGAAGGCATCGACGGGCATTCGTGGTTGCCTTGCGTGGTCGGAAGCAAAAAGAAGAAAAAAGAAAAGAACGCGTAAATACGCGTTATGCGTGTCACTCAAAGCTCCGCAGCGAAAACAATAACAATTATTTCAATGAAAGTGGATAAATAATTAGCAGAAATAAAATTCGAAAATTACGCCAACACGTATGTTGGAATCGACGTGAAGCGAAGCTCTCAGCGGGTAATTAAATGACATACAACTAAAGGAGATGCGTACAATTTCACTTGCTTTCATCTTATGCAACGTGTAATCTCGTGCAATCTTTCTGTTCGTCCACCGCACAAGTCACAGCTTACAGGTAAACGTCGAAGGAAGGCTTCCCGGCGTATTGAGGCGAAACAGTATGCCGACGTGCAAACACCAATTCAGCCGCATGCACATGGGGACGTTGACACCGTGGTGTCAGAAGGAGGAAGGCAATGTTTCAGCGACACAGACGAAAGCTCCGCTCTACAGTTTTTAATAATGTGGTTTGACGTCTCAATACGGCGAGGAGCCTTCCTTCGACGTTTACAACGGCTATGAGAGACGCCGTAGTGGCGTGCTCCTGATGTACGCGGGCGTTTTTTTTTTTATTATTCTGACCCGATGTGAATGCGGCAGCTGTGGCCAGGATTCTTGACTTGAAACCGCAGCTTCGTGCCCAGCCGCAGAACTCGAAGGTCACTGAGTGGCAGAGGCGGGTCAACCAGCAAGCGTGGTTACCGATTCATGACTAAAACTTGCAGCGCGACTAGGCGGAACATATAGAAAAAGACGAGACATACACCCACATTTTTCGCCCAGTCGTGCTGCACATTTGAAATCATGTATCCGAAACAACTATGGCCTACGAACATGTGTTGGCGCGATTACCGACCAACCATTTACGCAAAGTTTCAGTAGCATAACTTTCTTTACGTATATAAAAGTCAGATACTCTTCCTACGATACTCCTTGTTTCCACTCGGCGCGCGTCAATGCCTTCCCCCGCTCCGAATACTGCATTGACAGCGGCCGTGAAGGCTCGTGATGGTCATCTACGTACAATACTATTTAATATATTAGACTGTAATGACTTGTTTTATACGTATGGACAGTGTGTCAGTGTATGTTTTTTTTTGTATGGTATAGAAGCTACGTCAGCAAACACTAAAGTCGTTGCCTGCCCTTAGAGAGACTTATTTGACGAGCCGGTGCTGGACGTTTACCTGTACTTGCTAATAGCCGCCGATCATTTGATCTATACTATAGTAAGACTGGACTCGGTGGAGGGGAAGCAACCTGTTTTTGCTCCGTTTGGCTGCCTTGCCCGTTTACTCTTAACAGTGTTAGTGACAAGTGACATGCTCACACTGCATCTAACTCTTAGGTATATTTAACCCACGCTAGTTAAAATGAGAAGCTCGCGCGGAGCAATTGCCGGTATATGCTGTTGCAGTGCTAGATCCGCCTTCCTAGCTCGCACCATCGTCCTCCTTCTCAGGTTGCTGGTATTTTGTTTGCAAGCGCATGCACACAAAGATAACCTTCCTTGCAAATTTGATTCATAGGTTTTCATACCTTATCCTACTTCTCAGATCGTTCAAAGATTCCCAGCATCGCCAAACATGGTTGACAGCGTTATACAATGAAACGATACGCATTCATTGACGCATTACCGAGAAGAGGACTTAGACATTACTCTTTATAATAGCTCAGTGTTCCAAGAAGGCCACAAAATCAGCCGAAAGAAGACTACGCCACGCTTCTATGTACGTTTTCCTGTAAAAATGGGCCTTCGAACGTGTGGTCACATAACTTTATATCCCTGAAGGAGACGATTCAGGTGGACCAGTCGCGAGCCACCAGTGTTAGATTAGAACCCCTGTTGGAACGCCACCAAAGCCACGATCTTGATACACAGACACTTCTGAAATTTCTGTTCAAAAACCGACATCTCCGCGTTGTGACGGATTAGGCTGTACGTGTGACGGCGTCTATACTCGATGGTGACTCACGTCGGGATCGTGTCTCTAGAAGAAGTCATTCATCCCATAGCAAGAGCACTCCATTGTCTGCAGGTCCAAAAAACGCATTCCTCGCAATCTCTTGCTGCACACTAGCGCATCTGCAGTATTTATGCCGGTTCGTTTGCCCCCTTCACGTTTCGTGCTTTGCCGCATTAGTTTTTTTGATCGAGAAACCGGATGGGGAGAGAAGCAAGAAGGAAATGTCAACAATTACCGGTGAACGGAAAGCTGCGGCATGTACGAAGCTCAGCGATATTTGTTGAGTGCCGTTACCAAGTAATAAACCGCGGCTTCGAGGGAAGGCACAGTAGAGGCTACGCGCCGTGTAAGAGTTGGGATCGGAGGAGGAGGAGGAGGCAAAGGAGAGGAAAGACAGGGAGGTTAGCCAGTGTAAGTACCGGCTGGCTACCCTGTGCTGGGGAAAGGGGTAAAGGGAATAAAAGGAGAAAGAAGAAGAAAATGAAAAAAAAATAAAAAGAAAAAAATTCACACAGTAACGCGAAACTACGCTCTACAACGTTCAAAGGCGGTCGCACAATTCACATGTCCTTAAAAACTTCAACAAAGCCCTTAAGGCCTTGAATGCCGAAGCCCGTCTGGACCAATGTCCTAGAGCTTTTTCCTCTGTAAAGGGGCGATTGTCCAGTTTTGCGAGAGCAGTCACGAGCACTGTTCTTCGCACTGCGTAACGGGGACAGTCACAAAGGAGATGTTCAATCGTCTCCTCGCAGTCGCAGGTGTCACAAGTAGGGCTGTCGGCCATTCCAATGCGGAATGAATATGAGTTCGTGAATGCCACGCCGAGCCACAGGCGGCACAGAAGTGTTGCTTCCGCTCGTGGCAACCCTGGTGGTAGGCGGAGTTGCAGACGTGGATCGAATTTGTGGAGACGTGCGTTCGTAAATTCACTGGTGTTCCACAGATTCTGTGTAAGCTCACGGGCGAGGGAGCGAAGACTTGTTGCTGCATCTGTTCTTGACAGCGGTATGGGTATAATCTGGGCGCCATCATGAGCCGACCGGGCAGCGTCATCCGCACTGTCATTTCCTGAAATTCCACAGTGACCCGGTATCCACTGGTAGATGATGTTGTGTCCCTTGTTGATTGCGTGATGGTGGAGTAGTCGGATGTCTACGACTAGTTGCTCATTTGGTCCATGGTTTAAAGGGGACATCAGACACTGAAGAGCTGCCTTTGAGTCACATAAGATGGACCATGAATGTGATGATTTCTGAGCAATGAACTCCAGAGCAGCACGGATAGCTGCGAGTTCTGCAGCCGTCGATGATGTAATGTGAGATGTCTTGAACTTGAGGGTGACGCACTCTGTGGGAATCACCACTGCTCCAGCTGAACTATTAGAGGATACAGAACCGTCTGTGTAAACATGGATGCGTCCTCTGTGCTGTTCATGTAGCACTGAAAGCACGGTTTGTCTGAGGGCAAAAGTTGACATCTCTGTTTTCCTTTTGATACCGGGAATAACAAGAAGAGTCTGGAGTGGATGGAGGCACCACAGCGGTTGAGATGGTCGTGCTGCAGGCGTGAAGTTTGATGGTAAAATTCCATGGTTGGCAGCAATAATCTTGCTAAACGCTGAACGAGGTCGAGCGGCAGGAAGGGAGGCGAGATGATGCGATGGAAGTCGGGCGAAGTGCCTGATATGCATCCTTAAAGTGTCGACTTGAAGATACGTGTTTATGGGGTGGTCATGCGCGATGGCTATTGTTGCTGCCGTGGACGCACATCTGGGAAGACCAAGGCAAATTCGCAGAGCTTGAGCTTGTACAGATTGGAGGGCACGGAGGTTGGTCTTGCCGGTCCCACCCAGTACAGGTAAGCTATAGCGCAGGAGACCTAGGAACAGTGCGTTATAGAGTTGGAGCATCGCACTCACAGACGCACCCCATGACTTTCCCGCAAGAAATCTGAGCACGTGGGTTATCATGACTAATTTCCTTTTTAGGTAGGAGATATGAGGACTCCAGGAAAGGTCTCGGTCCATTATCACTCCTAGAAAGCGGTGCGTCTTCTCGTAGGCAATTGGCTGTCCATTAATTCTGATAACGTATGGTTTCATTGCTTTACGCGTGAAAGCGACTATAGAGCACTTCTCGCAGGACAGCTCCAGACCTCGTGCTCGAAGATAACCTGATGTTAGTGTGGCCGCTTTTTGAAGTCTGGCGCGGACCTGAGGACGCGTCGCTCCTGATGACCAAATGCATATATCGTCTGCATAGATCGACACATGGACGGATTCCGGAAGGGTATGAACCAGGTCGATGAGCACCAGGTTAAATAGAGTGGGGCTCAAGACTCCGCCTTGTGGTACGCCTCGGTAGGTGTTGCGTTGTGATGACGCACCGTCCTCTGTTTGCACAAAGAATGACCTGTCCTTCAAGAAGCTGGATATCCACTGAAAAACAAGGCCGCCTAGGCCGACATCACCCAAGGCGTCCAGGATGGCTTGATGGGTTACGTTGTCATATGCGCCTTTAACATCTAGGAACATCGCCGCTGACAGTCTCCTGAGGCTTTTTTCGTGCTGAACAGACGAGACAAGATCTATGACGTTGTCTATAGAAGAGCGTCCGCGTCGAAAGCCTGCCATAGCGTCAGGATATAACTTGTAATGTTCTAGATACCACTCTAGACGCGTCAGCACCATCCTCTCCATCACCTTCCCTAGACAACTGGCCAGAGCAATGGGACGATAAGACGCCACGTCTAGGGGTGATTTACCTGGCTTGAGCAAAGGCACAAGGCGGCTGGACTTCCATGCAGCTGGAACTTCGCCTTCACGCCATGAATTATTGTACACGTCTAGAAGTGCATGCCGGGCTGTGTGACCAAGGTTTCCAAGAGCTGCGTATGTCACCCCGTCAGGCCCAGGTGATGAGGAACGTCTGCACGCTGCCAACGCCGCCTGCAACTCCTCGATGGAAAACAGATTGTCCATACGAGAATCCCGCGAGATTGGAACATCACGGAGATCACGTGTAGCGAACGATGGCGGTAGACCAGCGACCTTGAAACAGAAGTCGTCCGCTACGTCGATCTCCCTGCGACCTTGGTAGAGAGCCAGGCATTTGAAAGGGTGGCGTTGTTGCGGTGATGTTCGAAGACCACGCACTGTTCTCCATATATGTGACAGGGGTTTATGCGGGTCAAGGGTATCACAGAAGGTTTTCCATCTTAGAGACTGCAGGGAGTTGATCCGACGCTGGATCTTCTTCTGTATGCGTCTCGCCTCCCTTAGGTCGTAGATGGACTTGGTGCGCCTGTACCTTCTTTCCGCGCGACGGCGGATTGCTCGAAGCCGCTCCAATTCTGCTTCGAATTCAGAAAATTTAGGAATAGGCCTAAAAGATCTTGTGGCTTCTTGAGCAGCGGCGTTAATTAGCTTCTCGATGTTGCCAGGCAGACAGTCCCGGATCTCTTGGCAATTCTTCTCCATGAGCGACGTGTATTTAGGCCAGTCGATGTGATGAACTGTAGTAGAGTGTGACTTGCGTATGCCGTCGATTTTAACATACGTTGGAACGTGGTCACTACCATGCGTTTCGTTGTCCGTGAACCATTTCACTCTGGCACTGAGGCATCTCGAAACAAAAGTCAAGTCCAGGCAGCTGCTGTATGTCAATCCCCGCAGAAAGGTGGGACTGCCATCATTTAGGCAGCAGAGCTCATGGTCCGACGCGAAGGATAGTACACGTCTTCCTCGACAGTCCATCTTTAAGCTTCCCCATAGCGGATGATGCGCATTGAAGTCGCCGGTAATAACCCATGGTCCAGGTGTCGCTGTTAAAATTCCATCTAGTCTTGAGCTGTCAAATCGACTCGAAGGTGAAATGTAGGCACCTATGAGCGTGAGTGCGACGTTCTTGCATTTTATAGTCAAACACACATATTGATTGTTGTCATCAGGTGCCACTGGGTGTAAAACATATGTGAAATCGCATCTGATATAAATGATGACTTTGCTGCGGTCGGTACAGGTGGCAGACATGAAAGCTTCATATCCTGACAGGCGGATGGCGCTCTCAACGTTTGGCTCACAAATGACAATTATTGGAAATTTGTTCTTAAAAACAAACGGACGAAAGTCCGAAATGCGCGATTTAATGCCTCTGACATTCCATTGGAAGATAGACGCTTCTTTGACCTCTTTAAGGAACGAATGTAGAGGAGCAGCCATGGTACTTCTCAAGACCGGAAAGTACCGGATACAGGGCATCCAGTATTTGAAGTGCGCCTCGAGCTGCCGGAGTGTGTATGGCAGTCAGTAGTGCTCGTAGCGTGTTCATAAGGGCCCTTATCATGGTGACAACTTGTTTGTCGTTGTCTTGGTTGCCAGGAGGTGAAGCGTGATTCGGCGAGCGTGCTACATCTTGTCGCTCCGCTGGTGGATCTAGCCGTGGCAATGGCGGCCACTCGTCGCTTGAGGCAATGATATTGGAGACTTTCTGCTGAGGAATGTCATTGCTGCTAATGCTAGTTGTATGCGGAAGTTTCTGGACTGTCAGTGGGCGCGGTGCATCCTTAGCAATAGCAGTGGGTTTCCTAGATCTCCGGCGACGTGAACGTCGACGTCGCACCTTAGCGGCAGCCTCCCTGTGCGAGGAACCATCCCTGACCATTTGCCTCAAGACTTTCGCCTCATTTTTCACATGTGGACAATTCTTCGAAGTTGCATCGTGAGAGCCCTGACAATTGGCGCACTTTTTGTTTTCTTCACGACAGGCGTCGGAGCTGTGCGACCCAGAGCACCGTGAGCACACGGCAGCGTTTGTGCAAACCGCACTAACGTGCCCTATCCTTTGACATTTCCTGCACTGAAGCGGCTTTGGCACAAAAGGCCGCACAATGTGTCGGAAGTGACCGACCTTGACGTGGGACGGTAGGCTGTCTCCTTTGAAAGTTAACTTGACACACTGCGAGCGTCCCAGGCGACGAGCTTGCAATATGGCAATTCCCTCTGTCGCCGGCTTGATGAGTATATGCAGGTCAGCATCGCTTATGGAATTATCTACGTCATACACAACGCCGGCCGTAGAGTCATGATGGTCTTGTTTATAGCAGCGTACGTTGATGCTATCCAGCACCTTAACGTTGCTTAGGATGTCTAGCGCGCTGCGGTTTGTGACATCTATAGCGAGGATGTTCTTACGGGCGTTGATCCTTATATCTTTGATCTGACCCGGAACGAGTGCCTCGAGCGATACAGATGTGGCTTGGCGGTTGATCCGGTTTAGATTGTCGCTAGCAGCCACAGGCACATATAAAATGGTGAGGTCTGATGGCTTTCGCGTCGGGATCACAGTTGCCTTACTTGTGGAAGGGGACGTCCTGACGAGTCTTCTCTTTGCTTTGTGCTTCGCTACGGGCACGAAATCGCTGTCATCCGAGGTTTCATCACTGGTCCCTGAGTAGATCACAGTGTCCTCGCTGTCGGTGTCACTCGGGCGACTAGACCGCTTTCGCGGTGCGGTCGCTGTTGACGTAGACGGACCAGGAACCTCTCCAGGCGACTCCACGTCCATCGCCGTAGTTAAGGGAGTGGCGCCTCCCACACAGTAGCTTCAAATTCTCAGAGACGAAGAGGCAGCGTTCCACACAGGACACTTCGTCGTCGTCTACCCAGTTGGGATCGGGCTTATCAACAACTTCAACTCCCTTCAACAACGCCCTTAGCGTGGATGAGTCGGACGACGGCATGGGCCAGTATACCTTTTTTTTTTTTAGTTGGGATCGGGCTTATCAAAAAAGGTATACTGGCCCATGCCGTCGTCCGACTCATCCACGCTAAGGGCGTTGTTGAAGGGAGGAACTGGTTCTCAATGAGAACGAGGAATACGGGCTTCATTTAAAGCATCTACATGATGATGATGATGAAAAACTTTATTTATCCCTCTTTAAAGGGAAGGGGGCAATGTAATAGAGGGTGGGGGAGGAAGGGTGGAGAACGTTACATTTCATCAGTCTAGCATGACTGAAAACAAAACACACCGTGCAGCCGAAAACGGCTGCCTAAACCCGCTATGTCCTGCCTGTCGTCCAATCGGAACGTTCAGAGTTCAAGGCACTGGATTCGGGTGGATGCCAATTTTTCCCTTGCATGTGCGTTCCTCCACCTTGCGGGCTTCCGCAGAGCTGATTTGCCACATTCAGTGCCCGAGTGCCTCGAGTTGTCGATTAATTCGCCTTCGCTCTGCGATCGGCTAGTCCACTGGTTAGCTCAGATGGTAGAGCGACCGCCCCGGAAAGGAGTTGGTGCCGGGTTCGTTTCCCGGTCCAGGACGAATTTTCCTTCAACTGCGACGCTTTATAACTAAGAGACCAGTACGAGTTTTCTTTGCAGCTTCGTGCTACAATTCGGGTGAATGCCAATTTTTCTTTTTCATGGAAGCACTGGAAGAATGGTATGATTGTAGACTATCTTTTTGAACCACCGTGGTAGGCACCCAGTCATGATTTCGTAATGCCGGCCGTATGCGCTCCGGCCCATTCTAATCCTCCTGCATATATTCTTCTCATAATCAGGGCTCCCTTTGAGCGATTGATCTACACAAGGTTACTCCTTTATGCGCCCTAGAGGCCGACTGCCGATCAGGAATTCTTATTTACTTGACATATCCTTCAATATTACCCTTGTTTTCTGCATCTTCAACCTACTCTTACACTTTCTCGGTTAAGTACTTCAATCAGTTGTTGCATTGTGCCCTGAGCGTTGCCCAGCAGGACAATGCCATCGGCGAGCTGAAGGTTATCGAGATATTCGCCGCTGATCGTCGCCTTCCTTGTGTAACAGCTTGAATACCTCTGCTAAGCACGCAGTGAATATCATTGGAACGATTGGGTTTCTTTACCTGACCAACTTTTTTGATAAGCACTTTTCCACTATTTTTGCGGATAGTTAAAACACGTGATCCCAGAATTATCACTGAGGCAAAGTTGAGCTCTGATGAGATACGGATACGTGCGTTGTGGCTGAACGTAAATAATGATGTTCTACAATGCTTGGAATAATTTTGCTTGTCAGCCGAATGCTGCAATTATCACGGCCTTGATGGGAAGTTCGTCCAGTCCTTCAGTACAATCCATACGATAATCATTTGTGCCGCTAATTACGCGCAAATATCGTAGCTTTGTCCAAGCGCACTGAATTAAGTGATCAAACTGTGCGCCCCTGGGAGAGCGCACAAGACACCAGCGCCGCAAACGCTGATCTTGCTGAGACGACGCGTTTTAGTTACCGCCTTTATGGTCGTGCACGCTTCAAATTTTTAACTTTGCTATACCAGGCCAATGTGGCCGGCTTTTTCATTAACTCATGCTGACCTGCCTACTGCGCAACAGGCGCGGGGCACCGTAATACCGTCGCCGGCTGGACGAAAATTCTTGCACTGAATTCGCAAACGCCTATAAAGGGCTTGTTAAATGAGAGGAGAAAAAGCAAGACCATCGCATTAAGCGATTGAAGGACGTTAGTAACGCCATTTCGCCCAGGGCTGATTTTAGTCTGGGGTTTAGAACATCTCCAGCCAATCATTTTTTTTTTATGTTTCGAAAGTTTGCCCAACGGCACAAACGAATACATACATCAATATAGGCCGATTTCTGCGGTGCACATATAGTGCTTGAAGGCTGGTCCCCTAGAGCCAAGAATCATAGTCCGATGGTCTCGTAGGATGAAGGCCCACTGTTTGCAAGTAGCGCCGTAGGATCTGTTTTAGGCCAGGCAATGTCCACAACTGTGTTTGATTGTAGCCGCAGACGCTCGAGCTGAGCAATATGGGCAGGTATCCACAATTGGTCCACGGAGATGTTGTGGCCAGGCATACGTGACCGATGGGTTAAGCGCAGCCCCCCCACAGAGTCTCGGCAACACCACCTCCTCTTTGCGGGTAAGACCAACTGGGAGGTTCGGGCAACACGGTATAATTAAATCTCGTCTGGTGCGGCGGAAAATCTCATTGCTGCGGAGGAAATCACCCTGGGGGTCACTTGTGAAAGGTGCTTCCAAAATTGGTGGCACTGCAATGTGGGTATCGGTGTCAGCTTGTATGTGAGCAGAAATAGTGTCCCGTGGAATACACTGTATATATCCGAAGCAGACCGGGCATCTCTGCAGCAGTGTATTTCGTTTGCGAAAGGGTGGGCAATGTATACCTTCCGAATCTCGTTTATGGCCGAGATGGGGTCTGCACGTATTATTATAACCGGTGTTGCCGACGCGGAAGTAGCTGTCAGCAAGTTTATTGCGTGTTGTAGGGTCAAAAGTTCAGCGCTGACCGATGGGACCAGAGTTGTCAGACGGTACACATAATTAGCACTTAGGGTTGGGCGCCCTGGCACCACGGTGGACGTGACCACTTCTTTGCCCATGCAGCTCACATCCGTATAGGCCAGCAGTGAGCCTGTCAAGAGTGCGCTATCTGCTTCTTCTATGTGACGCTGCAAGGTAGCCGATGGACGAGGGACGGGATTTCGGAGGTGGCTGATGGGTTTGTTGTCTGTGTGTTGTTGGTGACCCCATGGTGGAAGGGTATCTACAGAAGATCGCGTGATTTAAACCCGACGGCCTATGTATGCAACTAAATCAGCAGCAGATTGCAGGAAGGATGGTTTGAGATCCTTTGCTTGCGGCGTTGTTAAATCAATCCTGAGTGGTGTTTAGTTGCGCCTTCTCCTGAAGTGTCGGGATTGGTGTGCATCGTGGAAACCCGGCAAAGATACGCATTGCTTCCCTGTTGATGCATTCTAAACGGGCCCAATCTCTAACCGCGAGGTGCTGGAATTGAGCCGAATAGATAAGACGAGGCTGTGGCACCGTTCGGACGAGTAAACGGGCAGTCTTTGGTGCGGGCACTCCCAGCCTTGGAGCAGATGTGTCGTATCAGATGAAGCACCTAGTGCGCTTGTTGCTTACTTTTGTGGACCCAAGGTTTTGCTGAGCCATTTGCCGTGATGACAACGCCTAGTATGCGCAGCTGGGGAGCTGGCGTAAGAGCGCATCCAGATAGGTGCAGGTGGATAGGTGTGTTGAGAAGCCGTCGACGATTCCGCTTGTTCGCAACCGACATGTAGAGTGTTTTCTCTGTTGAAAGTGTCAGTCCTATGGATTGACACCACTTGTAGGCTGTGTTCAGTGCTTCCTGTAAGGCGGATTCCTGTCGTTGCAGGTCGTCGTGAGCACTCCATCTCCAGCCAATCATAAAACAACGATGGCTGTCGTGTGCTGTCGCTTTTCTTTGTCGTCTGCTCTCACCATGGCCTGTTCCCTGTTACTGGCTTTGCGCACGCAAAACAAAACCGTAGTGGCCTCATTATTAGCCTTCTTCTGCGCGCTTTTTTTTTTACCAGAAACGAATCTTCTGCAGTGTATCTTGAGGCAAAGCGCAAGAAAGCACGTAAGACAATAGAATGGAACCAAGACACAGCGTTACTAACAACTGAATTGTTATTGCCCATGGTTACCCACATATACCATAGCGCAACAGCAAGAAAAGAAAGGCCACTGTCACATGCTCTGTTGAACTTCTCCAGTGATGTGCGTCAGTATGGTTTATATATATATATATATATATATATATATATATATATATATATATATATATATATATATATATATATATATATATATATATATATATATATGGGCACGTCAGCTGGCCGCCTGTGAACATCGCGATGAACCCTTTGTTGCTGATTTTTATGCAGATTTCCTTTCTGGGAACACGGCGCGGACGTTTGATGCAAGAGGGGATGCTGTGTGTACCGTCTTTCCTGCCTATCGCTTCGGAGACTGCGCGCAAGGACTTGAGCACAAGCTTGAATCAAACGACTGGATACCACCGCCCCCAGCGACATTGTCTGCTTCCTTTATAAGAAGACGTCCCTGCTCGAATTCTTTTCAATTTCGATCCAAATAGGTCACGAAGCTTCGGGCGATAAAGGGTTCAGTACAAATTGTCACCGACATCAGCAAGGGTGGTTATGGGAGCAGCGATTGAAGCGCGACTATGTTTGGAGGGAACAAACATTGCAAAAGAAAAGGCCGTTTTTTTTTTTATTCAAGCGAGACACAGTTAGATTCATTCCACGAAAATAAAATTTCTGGTCAATTTTTTATATTTGTGACGTGTTCATAAAATACAAGTTTATTCGATTTTATTACTATTAATAAATACATTTCTTTTCAGCGCCCATCGTTACAGGGGGCGTTGACGCCGCTATCACTCGCAATGCAATGCAGCTCTTGAAATGTGCAGAAATGCGCGCTCGTAAAGTTCACCTGTTGAAACACGCCCCCCTCACACGTGCTTTTCTGCTTGTCGAAGTTTGCCTGAATTTGCTGACGGGGGTAGCTTCATCGCTTCTTAACCTGCTCAGTCAAAAGTAGTGACTTACGACCGCCAGATAATTGTTTAGTTGCTTTCGTGCGACTGCGCTAGCCGACGGGCTTGGCATCCTACGATAGGATCAGCACTCTACACCTGAATCTTTTGTCGGCCTCCAAAGAAAGTATCTTCCGTGCAGTGGTGCGATTTCGATAACCGTACGGCTGGGCTTTTCCTGCATCGCTTTCCGCGCTGAAAGCTCGAAACTGCCAGCAAGTCGAATGGCGGGACATTTGAATATATAGCTCTAAAGGCAGGCCAACAAAAGTTTTGCGCCTTCGAAAACAAAATGACGTCACTTCTGTTTTTAACGGATATGGCGTAACATAATTTTTTCTTCCGCGGGAAGTGTTCCCTCCATACAGATGGCTCTAAGCCCCATGAACCGTCGATGAACCGCCGTGTTTTGAACGTATTGGATCCTATGGAAGCTTCGCTACCAGGTATATTTACCTTGTTCCTTCAGTAGGCACGTCAGCTGGCCGCCCCTGAACATCACGATGAACCCTTTGCTGCTTTTTATGCAGGTTAGTAACAAACACGCGTCTGTAAGGTCTAGTGACCGCTGTCTGCTCCAGCTGGCGTGCCCCTACAGTGTCTGTGTGTTTTGTTCGTATGCGCAGAATGTTCTTTTTTTTTCTCTGCTTATGCTTTCTGGAGATGTAGAGCCGAATCCGGGACCGAACACCAATGAGCTGCTTCAGCAACTTATGGAAGGCCAAAAGGTCATGCAAAATAGGCTGGATGTAATCGAGTCTAAATTGAAAAAGTTAGAAGCGTCCACATCAACGCTTAAGGAACTTGGTGCCAAAACTACGGGACTCGATCGAAAAAAGCATTCATGATTTGGTGATGAAACTCGTCGACCTAGAAGACAGAAGCCACCGCTATAATCTTATCGCATTGGGTCTTCCAGAGGATGAGAACGAAACATCACAGCCCCTGTTCGCGAATGTGGTCGATCACTTATTTGGTACGACGCTTGACGTCGAAGTCACATCTGTTGAGCGCATTCATAGAATACGACGTAGACAGGTAAGTAAACCGCGACCGCTTGTGCTAAAATTAGTTGGCCACCGCGCAAAAAAAAGTCCTAAAGAATTGCCATAAGCTTAAAGGCCAGAGCGTTTCCGTAAGTCATGATTTTCCTACCGCCACTAGGATACTGCGCAAGTAACTGTCGGATAGTGCTTCGAAAGATGGAAGGGAAGGAAAAGAAGTTAAGCTCGTATACGCCAAAATCAATATTGACGGCACCGTGTTTCGATGGGGTAGCAGCCAAAAGAAGAGGGTTGCTCTTCTCACAAATAACAAAAATGTTTCGGCCTCTGACACCCAAAGCACGAACTGGCTCAGACGCAATAGCTGAATTATCGTTGGTTGCAAAAACTCTTCTGTTGCCTAAACATAAACGCCCGTAGCATTACTAACAAATTCGCTAACTTGGAAAGTATTATTACAGCGCACAGTCCTCATGTAATAGTAATAACCGAAACTTGGCGATAACACCAAATGGTTTCAGGATTTACCGTAACCATCGCGGCAGTAGGAGAGGTGGAGTCGCGATTCTACTCAAGGAATCATTGCGTGTGTCCAGGTTACCGGACATACCGGGAATAGAACGCATTGTAATTAAGCTGTTTCTTGAGGAATGCCACCTGATTATTGCTGGAATATATCGTCCACCGAACTCCGATAGCTCTGCCGAAAAACACAATTCGTTCCTGCAACCTGTTACTGACAGGCGATTTCAACTTACTAGCGATAAACTGGTCCGCCGATTTCCCAGAAGCACTGAATGACGCGTCTCAAACGTTCGTTGACGTCGTCATTTTGCACAATTTAGCTAAACTAGTTCAATTACCCACACGGACTCAACAGAATGCGGAGTCTATATTAGACCTTTAATTCCCTTGTTTCCAGTAGGCTACTGCGGAGGAATCCAAGTATCCATATTTTTGATGGCGTATCTGATCACAGGATTGTATCCTTATCGATATAAATGCATTTTTCTTCGAAACTTAAGAAAAAAGAAATTATAGTGCCGTTGTTTCCACGTGATAGTGATGTCGACGTACTAGATAGACTTGGTAGCTCGTTGTCTGATTTCACCACTATGTACGGATCAGCTCACGTCTCCGTCGAACAAATGTTTCTTTAAGGAATTGCTTTCTCGATGTATTGCGCAGTTCGTACCAAAATTTAAAAAAGAAAATGAAAGACTATGCGCACCTGTAACCCCTGGCTGACGACGGACCTCGTTCGTTTGGGGCGTAAACTAAAAAAAAATGAGAAATAAGCATGAGCGAGATTCAATAAACTCTAACGCGGAAAAGATTACCGAGCTACGCGTTACGTTAGGAAACGGCATCGAAAAAGCGAAAGACCATTTTCAGAACCTGCAATTCAAAAACTTTCTTCTTTCATGCTTCTGCTTCTTTCATGCTTCATGCTTCTTTCATGCTTCTCAGTTCTGGCCATACTTGTCGCCGAAAAAGAAATCAGTACCACGTCTATCCATCGGTGATACAGTTCTGGATGATAATTTTGATATAGCAAAAACACTTAATACATATTTGTGTCCTCTGTTCCCGCAGGATAATGGTAACACTCCAAACATCTCGCCTTTGGAAGAAATACCGCCTATAGATGATGCATCTATTAGTGAGGATGGTGTACTGGCGATTCTTCTGAATTTAGACATCAAGAAATCACCTGGTGTTAGGGGCGTAGCCAGGGGGGGGGGGGGGGAAGAGGCTTATAAGGCTTCAGCCCCCCCCCCCCCCTGAAATTGTTTCGTGCTGTCGTGCGCCGCCGACCAAAACAAACCCCGGCGCAGGAAATCATGCTAGATTTTCTCCAGAATGTCCTTTCCACGCTCAAAAAGACATTTCAGCGCGAACGTTGCGAAATCGGGCTGGATTTCGCAGCAACGCCCATGCACCGGGAGTCACATATCGTAACGCAAGGAGCCCCATCCGAGCACAGTTTCAAGGGCGTTTTGATGGCGAGCGGGCTCGTCACGGCATTTCGCGAACGCCGCTGGATCTACGGAGCGCACGGATTTCAATTATGAAAGTTTATGGGTATAAAGTTCTCATAAACTTTTGATGCGAAAGGTGCGTTGACATTTCCAAATTCGTGCTTTAGATTTTAGACTCCGGAACCTTGTGGGTGTAATATTGTGATAAACATTTGATGCCAAAGGTACATTGACTTTCCTAAAGTCGTACATAGGATCATACAACGAGACAAGCCAAATGGGCACACTATCAGACAAGTTGACAAAGCACGCAGCGAGGTCCGATGAGACGAAGCGTTGTGGTGGTTCATTTGTGCCGTCATGGCACACAAAAAATATCAACATTTTTTTCACCTGCCCCAAAGCATCCATGTCAAGATACTAAAGCTAGCAAAGGTAACCACGATCTTATTTATTTTTATATTTGACTTTTATTCGCGGTCACATTGAGCTTCTTCTTCTTCTTTTTTTTTTCTCGCTAACCGCGGGCTGCCGGCACCAGCCAGAGCGCATGCGTTTTTCTCTTGTTGCCCCGACCACCACGCGGCGCACTTCGATGCGCGTTCATTTTGCTCTGGCCGAGTGGATTTTCACCTGGCAGAGTTTTGGACGCTTTCTGACTAGCAGAGGAGAAAAAGAAACAGTGATCGCTAGTCATGATTACGTCAAACTCTTGCCTTTGCTTCGTGTTGTCGACAAATTCGACTTCGCCCTACCACCTGCTAGCCTTCTTGTAAGCTCAGATGGTAGAACAGCTGCCCCGGAAAGGCGGTGGTCCCGGGTTCGAGTCTCGGACCAGGATGAATGTTTCTTCAACTGCGAGGCATATCTTTCATGGAACCTGTATGGGTTTCCATTGTCGCAAGTGCTACGATTGGGTGGATGTCTGATTTTCCCTTTATTAACTGTGCTTTTATTTGCTACCACCCAATGCAATGTGATAAGGAGTATGAAAAATCTGGCTATTGCGAGCATAAAGAAACACAGCCTGTTAGACATTAAGCAGACTTTCGCAGCACATCATTATGCTAATGCATTCCCCAGCAACGCACGCCCAATACAATTATGCACACAAACTGCTCAATACAATTTGAAATGACAGATCAGTGTGCGCCGCAATACCATAAGCACGCACGATCCTCGGTTATGAGTTGTGGCCTTGGCCAATCGGCCACTACAGCGCGTTCCAACGTTTATCCGCGTCAGCTAGAGTGGCGCAGATAGACATAATTAGCTCGTAAGACTGCTACTCGCATATCGTATACATTTATTCTTATTTCGGCAGCTGCGACGGATGTTTAGGTCTTGTGAATCGACTTGTACGGTTACTACTGGGGCAACTACTGAAGTCCGCATCTGCGCTTCGACTACAGCACTCGTCTTTGCACTGGCGGGCATCGTAAGCTTGCTGCTCTTACGAACAGATTTAGCTTTAAGATTTAGCTTTAAGTACAAAACAGTTTAAAATTTCTCTTACGCTAAAATTGGTGCGCAAGTTCACCTGGTGAATTCCGCCCCAGCGTTCCCTCAGCACAGCAGTCCGATGCTCTACGCATTTGTCCACTGACTATCTGATGACCGAAGTTGGCATGAATGAGCTTAGGTATGGTCGGACACACCGGAAAGTGCGTGAAGGTCCCAAGGAATGCTAACTGCAAGAAAAACTGTGACCAAAAGGAGTCGTAGGAGGCATGTCGAAAAACGACTGCCCCTCCAATGCAAACAAATTATTTATAATAAGCAAGGCGTCAGCAGAAAACCACTCGCAGAAAGTCATCAAGTCTGTGTTGTGCACATAAACAGCACCACCGCATAAAATACCCGTCTGCGGCTTGGGCGCGAGCAAAGTGTATGAGAGCGCTATCATGCTTGTGCACACTCAGAAAGATCTCAACAATGGGAGAAAGATAATTCACCAGGGCGAAAGAGGAAGATACCGCGAATATTTTTCTTTCATATTGTATGTAGGACCGAGAAGCTAAGCAGGCGCGCTTTTGGCTCAAAATATTGGTTCTATCTCAAGAGCCAAAGCTCTCTGACGGGAACGGATAACCGCGTTTTGAATTGACCGTGGATCGGCTGTGTCAACGCTCGTACGTACACCTGGAAAGTAAGGAGCGTCGTAACGGTACTCGGATTCGGTTGATCAATTTGGTATCGCACTGTCGGTCGGTACTAGAGTTCATAGTCGACGCCGTTCGCTGGCGACAATACCGCGGCGGAGAATCGACCGCATACCTACTGGTATTGGGTAAAAACTCCCCAAAGACCCACGTTGACTTAGTCGCCCCTCCTAAGTTAGATCAAGGATTATGGTTCCCGCATGTCCTTGTGTGGATTTTGAGCGGAGAAGATAGCCCCTATATCAAGGCAACAGCAGAGAAGTCAAACTCCATGCATTACCCTCCTGCATACCACAGGTCTAGGTACCCCCCTCCCTCCTTGACATACCACTTCGTATTGGCTTCGGGCGGAAGACGAATTGTCCTGAGCCGAAGTACCAGCTAAAAGAAAACGTGGTTTCAAACAAACGAACAAACCTGTCTGATAAAGTTTAACTCGATGGACTTTGTGAGAGCGGCCCCCTTTGGACGTAACCACTGCGGTGCTTGCTTGCGGCATCAACTGTGAGACGGATGAAATCGAAATGCTCATCCGACTGCTTCCGAACAATAATATATACCCTCCACGCCCTCTCTAAATACTTCACATCTCCATGAACACATTTCACAGGCACAGACAAGTATAAAATTTATAGAGAAAAATTTAAATATCAAAAAGACAAAGAAACTAGCTAGCAGAAACATCCTAGACCCACCGGCGTGAGCTTATGGAGGTCCATGCCAACTGCACCATAAAAACACTATTGTACCCACACACACGAATGTCATATATTTATGGTGTTCCTAAAAGCAAACACTTGGCGTAGTAGACTTCGAAGGGCTCTAGAATCAAAACAAATCTGCAAGTCAAAGCACATCTCCGTTTAGGTCAGTACCACCACGGACCAAGTATTTTGGATACAGAAAAATCGCATCTATAACCACCTGATTTATCGCGCAAGCAAACTCTCGGCCATGTGTTCTTGCCGGCCTATATAATCGTAGCGCCGCGATATTTAGCCATGCATGCGTAAACCAAAGAGCTCGTGGCAAGTTTCGAGAAACCGGCCAGTGCAACTCACGTCACGAAACGACGCGGGACGTCCGCTCTCGATCCTCGATGCGCACACACTCCGAGCGAAGCCCTCAGCCACGCGGTCGGTCTCGTATGACATCCCGTATACGCGCCTACGCCAGCGGATGCCCATGCGGGGGCTCGTCTTGCAGGGCGACGGGTCGCGTGTTTCGATGAGGCACGTGGACGGCCGTTGAACGAGAGTATACGCAATTGTATACTGCGTGATTGTATTGTATTGTATTGTGTACTGCGTGATTGTATAGTCAGATCTTACATGTCATCCCGGCACTAATTGTGCGATGCTCTATTTTAAACGAAGCATCGCCGATGTATTATAGCTTCCGTTTCGAACAAAGAGCTTCGTGCCTTCTTTGTATGACAGCCGGTACTGTCAAGTTTTGTTGCTACATTGCATTGCTATACGTCTTCTAATGCCAATGAGTTCTCAATACAAAGCTTCTAATGTTGATGTGATTGCTTTCATGTGAAATAGAAATGATGCCAACGTTGTCTTTCCCAATGTAATGCACTTTTTCTGTAACAGTTTGCGCAGTCATCTTCTAACCCACTGCATTTCATCAATGTATGATGTGCGATGACTAGTGCAATGAGACCTTGCTTGTTTTTTGTTCTTGATACTTTACCCCGCCGTGTTTGCTTAGTGACTTTGATGTTGCGCTGCTAAGCACGAGATCGCTGGATCAAATCCGGGCCCCGGCAAACGCATTTCGATCGAAGCGAAATGCAAGAACACCCGTGTACTTAATTTAGATGCGCTTTGTAAAAAACCCCAGGTGATCAAAATTAATCCAGAGTCCCGCACTACTGCGTGCCTCATGATGAGATCGTTCTTTTGGCACATAAAATATCACAATTTAATTTGGTTGTTTTTTTAACTGCGAACATTTCTAACGCTAGTTATCAAATCAAATCGAACTTTATTGAGCATCACACGGACGTCTAGGGGTTCAGACAAAAAGCCTGTCCAGAGGCTTCTCTAGGGGCCTACGCCCCTCTGCAGAAAACTTGGACCGTGCGGACACCATGTTTCGTCATCAGCCTATCCTATGTCCACTGCTGGACGAAGGCCTCTCCCTGCTATCTCCAATCAGCCCTGTCCTGCGCCAACCGACACCAAGTACCGCCTGCGAATTTCCTAATTTCATCACCCCACCTAGTCTTCTGCCATCCTCGACTGCACTTACCTTCTTTTGGAATCCATCCTGTTACCCTAATGGTCCAGCGGTTACCTAACCTACGCCTTACATGGCCTCCCTAGGTCCATTTTTTTTTCTCTGAATGTCAATTAGGGTATCCGCTATTCCCGCTTGCTCTCTGATCCATACCGTTCTCTTCCTGTCTCCTAACCTTACGCCTAACATTTTTCGTTTCATCGCTCTTTGCGCGATCCTTAATTTGCTCTCGAGATTCTTTGTCGACCTCAAAGTTTCGGCCCCGTATGTTAGCACCGGTAGAATGCAGTGATCGTACACTTTTCTTTTCAATAATAGTGGTAAGCTCCCAATCAGGATCTGGCAATGCCTGCTGTATGCATCTAACCTATTTTTATTCTTCTGTAGATTTCCTTCTCTTGATCATGGTCCCCTGTGATTAATTGTCCTAGATAAACGTACTCGTTCACCGACTCTAGAGGCTGACTGGTGATCCTGAACTCTTGTTCCCTTGCCAGACTATTGATAATTATTTTTGCCTTCTGCATATGAATCTTCAACCCCGCTCTTGCCCTTTCTTTGTTAAGGTCCTCAATAATTTGTTGAAATCCATCCCCATTGTTGCTGAACAGGACAATGTCATCTGCAAACCGAAGGTTGCTGAGATATTCGCCATTGATCTTCACTCCTAAACCTTCCCTGTTTAATAGCTGGAATACTTCTTCCCAGCAGGCCGTGAATAGCATTGGAGATATTGTCTTCTTCCCTGACCCCTTTCTTTAAAGGTATTTTTCTGCTTTTCTTTTCGAGAACCAAGGTAGCTATGGAATCTTTGTACATATTTTCAAAGATATTCACGTATGCCTCCTGTACTCCTTGATTCCTTAATGCTTCTATGACAGCTGGTATCTCTACTGAATCAAATGCCTTTTCATAATCTATAATAACCATATAGAGAGCTTGATTGTACTCTGCAGATTTCTCGATTGCCTGATTGATGACTTGGATGTGATACATTGTAGAGTATCTTTTCCTGAAGCCAGCCTGATCTCTTGGTTGACTGAAGTCAAGTGTAGCCCTTTTTCGATTGGAAATTATCTTGGTGAATATTTGGTACATTTCTGAAAATAATCTAATGGGACTATAATTTTTCAATTCTTTAACGTCTCCCTTTTTGTGGATTAGTATAAATTTGGTACACCTCCAGTTCTCTGGAACAGTTGAAGTCGTGAGACGTTGCATAGAAAAGGCCGCAAGCTTTTTAAGCATGATATCTCCTCCATCTTTGAATAAATCGATTCTTATTCCATCTTCTCCTAATACTTTTCCCCGTGTCATGCTTTGGAAGACCCTTCTAACTTCATCGTGAGGTATAGAAGGAGCATCTGTTTACTGTTCATTACTACTTTTAATGAAGGTAGCGTGATTGTTCTGGGTACAGTATAAGTCAGCATAAAGCTTTTCCGCTGCTTTTACTAAATTGCCGCTGACATCACCATGCTTATGTTTCAGTGCATATATCTTGGCTTGTCCTATGCCAAGTTTTCTTCTGATTCCGTGCTACGTCCATATTTTACAGCTTACTTAGTCTTTCTCACGTTTTAATTTCAAATATCTCTCACTTTCTTCTTGTTGATCAGTTTTTACAGTTCCGTGAATTCTATCTGATCTCTTGAGTTGGACGCTTTCGTTCTTTGTATTTTCCTTATTAGGTCATTTGTTACTTGAGAGAGCTATCTGCTGGTTGCCCTGGTGCTTTACCTGTCACTTCAATTGTTGCTTCTGAAGCCAGCCTAGTTAAGGTTTCACTCATTATCTCTTTGTCATCGTCATCTCGCTATTCTAAAGCTGCATATTGGCTGCAAGTGTTGGAAGCTCGGTTTGGCGGAGGCAAGTAATACACGTTTTGAAAGGTTGAGAACAGAGAGTCGAGTGGCTTTATTACAAAACTAAAGCACGTTTGCCTAGTGGCTGCGGTGGCTCCCCAGCCGGGCAGCAACCTCACTTCCAAGAAAGAGCCGGGGGCAATGACCCCCACGTGAAGTCAAGGCGAGGTAATTGGATTACCCAGAAGCGGGGAGAAAGTATAGCGACGGACGGTCGCTGCATAAGCACCAGCCTGAATTGGTCTACTTTTACCCTTACTGCGTCTGGGTTGGCCTGTTTCTACTCGACCAATTTTACTCTTTCTCTTTTCATTTGAGCGAAATTCTAGACCTCACTATAGCCTATGATCACTGCAGCTTACCCTACCTAACACGTCTACGTCCTGCACTATGCTGGGATCGGCAGAAAATATGAAAGCTATTTCATTTCTTGTTTCTCCATTAGGGCATTTCCAGTTTCACTTCCTGTTGCTACGCTTCTTGAAGGAGGTATTCATGATTCGGAGCTTATTCCTTTCCTCGAATTCTACCAACATCTCTCTTCTAGTGTTCCTACAATCGGTGCCGTAGTTTCCAACAGCTTGTTCACCAGCCTGCCATTTCCCCACTTTTGCATTGAAGCCGCCCATGACTACAGTATACTGAATTTGCAATTTTCTCATCGCTAATTCACCATCTTCATAAAACTGTTCTATTTCTTCATCATAGCGACTGGAGGTTAGTGCGTTGGCTTGCACTACTTTTATTCTGTACCTCCTATTTAACTTTATTACGACTACGGCTACCCTCTCATTAATGCTGTAGGATTCGTGAATGGGGCCCGCTATGTCCTTATGGATTAGGAATCCTACCCCATATTGTCTCTTATCTGGAATTACTCTGTAGCAGAGGACGTGGCCGTTAGTCGGCACTGTATAAGCCTCCCCAGTTCTAACCTCACTAAGGCCAATGATATCCCATGCAATATCTGATAATTCTTCAAGGAGTCCTACTAAGCTAGCTTCACTCGAGAAGGTTCGTGTGTTGAACGTTGCCAGGTTCAGTTTCCAGTGGCGGCCTGTCCGTCTCCAGATAATCTTAGCACTCTCTGCCACGTCGTAAGTCTGGCCACCGCCTTGGCCATGTGCTCCGCAGCTGTAGGGGTCTCAGGGCCAGGGTTAAATGTAGGAGTCATGGGGGAGGTCGTGGCCGAATACTGCACCAGGGAGGCCAATTCCTGTTCTGGTGACGAAGTGTCATTGTAGAAGCTTAGTGGGCCTTCCTAATTTGGTTGCACCCGGACTCACTGGCTCTCGGCATTTTTTCCAGTGTCAGGCGCCGCTTCAAGCCTGGAGATGTGGTGAGCCGGAGGAGGGTTCGAACTTACGACCTTCAGATCAGAAGCCCGATGAGCAAAAATGAATGAGAAAAAGGGTCTATACATGCGTAATACAAATAGAATTTTACACAATAGTTAATGACAATAAAATGCAGTAAGAACAATAAATTTAGTGCACATCACATGTGCACCAACCAGATTTGTACAAATTGGCGCGGATGGAGAAGCAAACTGAGTAAGAATAGCTAGTGAAAACCGCGTTAAAGAAAATTACAAGCACAAAACTCACTTCAGCTATGCATATACAATAAAAAAGTATAAATAAAACATGGCAAAATATATAACACGAATCATAACCAATATTTTATTTATTAAATATAGGTTTTGTTTTGTAGCTATAACAAGGTGTGTGATAGTTTCTGTCGATCAGATGCTGTGCAATTTTTTGTAAATAAAAGTTAGTGGCAGTCCCTGCGTCATGAGTGTGTTGTTGTTGCCGTAACCTTGCCGAAGTTCAAAGAAACGCATTGCCTGCTTTGACATGCGACCTGTGCCTCCTAGTCAGTATTTGTTCATAGAAATTCGGCGTTGGAGTTATGCCAAGTGCTTCAAAAGCCTGCGCATTGTGGGCTCCGAATGACAGATTCATAATGTAACGCACAGCAGGTTTCTGAATTACATTGAGAACGCATTGTGGTTCCATAAACAAACAAAAAATAAAGTAACTTAATATGAATGTGAACAAAGCATCATGCAAAACCTTTTTGATACATGGTGGCACAATATGACAATCTCGAGAGCACACCATCAATGTTTAGTTGTTTTTATGTAACCAGCTCTATTTGATTCCAGGATAATGTTCTTTTCTTTTTCAAATATAACTCCAAGATTTTTCAAATATGGGACTGCGTGAACAACGAATGTACTAGCTTTGAGATTGAGACTGTGATCACAGGGAAGTTTGTTACGCGATCTGTAAAGAACAGCTTTTGTTTTGACAAAATTTATCGGCAACGAAGTTGTTAAAGACCATCCATTGAGCCAACCCTAAGAGTTCGTAGCCCGCGTTACAAGTTGGGGAACCGTTGGAGCACGATACAATAAAGGGATCTCATCCGCCTTCATTATAAATGTGTTAGTGTTATCAAACAATGTCATTTATATAGACATTAAACAATAATGACCCTAAAATGCTACTCTCCAGCGCACATGCGGGCATTTGCCTAATATCTGACGCATTATTATTTATTACGACTTTCTGAAAACAATCTTGATGGTATGATCTAAATAATTGTAGAAGCGTCCCACGGAAGCCATAAATATCAAGTTTCGCGTGCAACATCCGATTATTTACCCGGTAAAATGCTTCTGAAAAATCGACAAAAATGCCGAGGGCAAGGTTTTCGCATTCAAAGGCATCAAATATTATTTCTTTTGAGTTAGGAGAGCTGTATCAGTTGAAAAGTGTTTCCTTAAGCCATGCTGATTTGCGCTGATTAGACTGTACTTGCCGCAAAAACGTAACGTTCTTTTATAAATCAGCTTTTCTAAACAGTTGGAAAAAAACGGAAGATTGGAGATAGGCTGATAGTTAGGTTGTTCTTCCCTTTGGGGAGAGCTCCCTTTGTAAAAAATATTTTGAAAATGTGCTGCAGTGTAGGAATAATTTAATTAATAGCGTACCTAAGTGTCCGAGTTTGAAGTCCGTATACAAGTCCTTTGATTTAGGATTTTTTAGCGCAAGAAACAAGTGCGAATTTCGCCAGCATCAGTTGGAAGCAAAAATGCACTGTTGTGTGTTCGTGATCTTAGATTCTTCGTAGAGGTAGCCCATGAACACTTTGAACTAATGAAACAAAGTAGTCTTTAAACCATTTGCGAGTTCTTCTCCTGCAAATATCGTATTATTTGCAATGATTTACATTTGCTCATTGGCTAGAGATTTACGGTTCAGAACATGGTTAATGCTTTTTCCAAACTCGCTGGTAGTCGTCGTTGGCACTCCGCTGGGCACATTGAAGTTCAGCACCTCTCGATGTGGCTTGGATGTAGGCGTCAACGGTCGCTGGCGTTCGCAACACACCACACCGGACTGTGACGGTGCAACAGGAAGAGACGCTTTGTGAATTCAGCCCCGGTATAATACCTGCTCGTCATGTGTTTCACTTCTTCCCACTTTCTTCACCGTTACACGTAATGCTGCTCCTTCCTTCTTCCATCTTACATTTCTTTTCAGCGCAGACTGTCTCATTAGAGGAGTGTCATGCCCTTTTATATCACTGAACTTTATCCCTCTCTCTGACGTGTCGAGCACTCACTCTCCTGTTTCTAGGGGTCTCGATTGCTCTGGGAACGCGGTAAGCCGAGAAGGCCGCGTAACTGCGGGGACTCGCCGCTGTGTATTTTTATACTTTCTTTTTTTTTCTTTGTGCACCTGGCCCGCATCGACGACTATTGTTTTGAGAAAAAAAAAGAGCACCTGCTCTACGCAGGTGCGGCAGTAAGTGCGAAAGCCAGGAAAGCCGCTGGCTCTGTCCTAAACGCCACACTCAATTTTGACCTGTTGAATCATGCCCCCCCAGTATTCGTCGAGGAACCGAAGCAGAGTTGTGTTTCGAGGAAACGTGGTGGCGCATCGCTGCTCGATTATTGGGATGTGACTGCATCTGCGGCTGAAATCCTAGCAGGCAAAGCCCGTGACCTCTTACCATCCCTATGACATAAATCTTCTCCTATGATTTGATTACATTAGGCTACGTTAGGTTAGGTATATATGTTCTCCTCTATATGGCTTGGTTGTATTAGGCTAGATTAGGTTAGGTTAGATAAAGGTGCAAATGTTTTCCCTAGGCTTCCGCTGAAACAATTTCGAAAATAAGTGTCTCTGTTTAAAAGTGTTGTGAAATTTCTGGGGACTGGGCGATAAATTCCCCGCTCACCCCCCTGCCCTTGTGCCTATACGCACGCTCTTGTTCATTCTGCCTGTAGTGAGCGATGAACACTGAGCGATATTGAATGATCCCTGCATACAATTTCAGCATACAATTTGATCAGTAGACTTTTTCGGCTCCTGAGTGTGCTTCAATTCATTCATGCTAGACTGATGAGAGGTAACGTTCTCCACTCTTCATGTAAATATACTGCAAATAAACCCAGTACTCCTCGTTCTCGATGAGAACATGTTCGTCGCTTCAACAACGTCTTTAGCGTGGTTGAGTCGGATATTAAGATTGTGGCTGATATCATCCCCAACCAATCTGCTTCGCCGGTTGCCATTTCATGCTTACATCTACTCTCGATTACGGGAGAACCAGCACTCTTTCTCTCTTCTTTTTTTTTTGCATTTCGCCCCCATCGAAATGCGGCCGCCGTGGCCAAGATTTGATCCTGCGACCTCATGCTTAGTAGCGCAACACCAAAGTCACTAAGCAACCACGGCGGGTCAGCCCACCCACTTCTTGGAGGACATATACAAGGGTGTGAACATGATGCCTTAGTCACTTAACATTTGAAAACAGCATTCAAAAGAAAACTGCAGAGAGATAATAAATTCTTGAGCGTTCCCCTCCCTCTTTTATGAACCCTCTTACAAATTGTGCGAACTTTTGCAGCATCCGTGTAGGCTTAAAGTATTTATCTAAAAGCAATGGACACTTGAAGATATAAATTTAATTAGTTAGGCTAACTGTGCGATAAACTACCGCAAAATATTCAAAGTGCTTGAACAAATAGTAAAGAAATATAATGGAAACCAGTAGCGAGTTGCACTGTCTTAACACAAATTATATTTGTCAAGGAATATTTCAGAATTTGTTTGCCATCATATAATTTCAATAATATAGGAACTTGCTTCAAATTTATTCCTTTTTTGTTTTTCCATTAAAATGATCACGCACAAGGCAGTGGAAAGCGGCACATCATTACCTCTGGCGAAAATCCTCATTTTTTTTTGTGCAGCAACAAAATATTGTACACTACTATGCCTTTAGACACGTCTTCTCCTCCTGAAGAATGTAACCAGCTGTACTGAAATGTCTTTCAGTTATTCTTCTTGTGGATGCCATACGAAGGATACCTTGCACAACTGAGGACAGCTAGTCCAGGGAATTTTTCGAAGCGGTATGACAACACCATGACGACAATAGGATGGCGTCTGCGACGGGATGACGGCAGCATAACGAAACGGCGTGATCGAATGACGATGAGTGTACCATGACAATGACGGAGGTATGACGAGAATCAGATGACGAAGCTGGAATGACGACAATGGAACTACGACGACGACATCACGGTGGCCGTATGACAACTAATGTGTGACGTCGACGCAATGAGGACCATGCCGTGACGATGGTGTCATAATCTCAATTGATTGACGGTAGCAATTATAACGGAATGAAGCAAAATAAATGACGTCGATCGAACGACGGAGATGGTATGACTACGACATCGTCATAGTCATACCATGACGGCAATTGGATGGCGTTTCTGAATTTATGGCGATGGTACAACAGCGTGACGACGATGGCATAACCACAAAGAAATGACGATGACAATATGACGAAAATGCCCGGACGACAACGGTGTGAGTGCAATCGGATGACGAAGCTGGAATGATGATGATGGAGCAACCATTGCGACATCACGACAATGGTATGACAACAAATACATGACGATAACCGTATGTAGACAGCGCAATACCGTCACTGGCATGGCAACGACAGAATAATTACGATTGAATGGCGACAGCATGATTACGATAGAATGATGTCGATGGAACTGCGAAGGCGGTGTGAAGGTGACGGCATCACGGTAATTTGATGGCGCTTCCGAAATGATGACTATATGACAGCGTTACTAGAACGACATGACTACAAAGGGATGAGCAAGGCTGTATGACAACGATGGAACGACCACGACAACATCGCGACCCAACGACATACGTAGTGGCTCAAGTTATAGTAGACAACTTGGCTCACATGACGTAAGATTATAGGTATTAGATAAAATGTGCCTGAATAATGCAAAGAATGCGGTCACATTGAAAAGCGGCGTGTTTAGTGGTGTAATGGTTGAGGTCGGGCATGAAATAGATGGTAGCTGGCCCATGCCGTCGTCCAACTCAGTCACGCTGAGGACGTTGTTGAAGGGAGAGACTTATTCTCACCGAGAATGAGGAATATGGGATTTATTTACAGTATTTACATAAGAACGTTACATTTCATCAGTCTAGCGTGACTGAGAGAGAATGCACACCCAGCAGCCGCGCCACGGCTGCTTATAAACACTCTGTCCTCCCTAGATCTCTAGGTGAGGGAGACCGGCCGTTTAACCGTAGAACAATTGCGAACGTCCAAAGTCATCGTAGCCGACCCGCCTTTGAGGGGGGGGGGGTGTGCACACTCACTTCCGCACAGGTTTCATTGACTCCACCAAGGTGAGAGGGTTTCCGCAGACATGGGTCTTGCCCTGAGCAGGCGCCTCTTGGTCCCAGAGTTGAGAACGCAGACAGTGGCCGCTGCGTCTGTTCATTGACTGACGACTTATATGACTCGTGAGACGGCACCGCAAAACACCTCCTTCCAGGAGTTCCCCCGCTCCAAACAAACTGTGGCGGTGACGGCGAATCCACTAACAATAATTGGTCCGCCGACTGCGTGTAGACATCCCGGCGCCATTCGGTTGGGGAATGTCGTATTGTCGTCCTTAGAAAGCAAGTCGCCGCAGTAGACATCCAGGCGCCGTTTCGTTGGGGACTGTCGCTTCCCCGAAGATCGCCAGCCCCTTAGTTCGAACGTAACAGTGGGCGCTGGTGACTGCTAGTGCTGTTTTCCCAGTGTCTGGAGAGCGCTGCTAATGCGCACTAACCTGTGCAGCGTATCGTTTCTATGTCGAGGCCTGCCTGCCGCGACTATCCCATAAACCAACAGACACCACTGACCTAAAATTTGCAGTGCGCTACAGTTTTTATAGCTGTCAGTTTTGTGGAGTTGCAGATAGCATGTCCGGGCCTAATCCGGGCACGAATGAGACCCGAGCGCGAGTCAACAATTACCTGCTGGCCCCGGAATTTCGGGTCATCCTGGGCCCGTGCACTACGCTAGGCGACAGGTCTGTGAGGTACAGAGTTAGAGGAAGCCACTTGAACTTGAGCGGCCTTCGTGCATTGAGTCCGTTTGAATACGCTTCCTTCCCCACAACCTTTTCTTGATGGAGGAAGTTTGACTTCGGAGGCTTCGGGCTCAAGTTGCCCCGACAGCTGCTGTCATTTGGGCCTGAGGATCTGCATGTGACAACCCTTGTAAATGTCAGCTCCTGCGTCTTCGGCGCACAAACAGATCGGAAGTATAACATAGGCTGGAATATAAGATTAAATAAATTATAAGATTTTATGTACCTAAATCATGATATAGTTATGCGGCAAGTCGTAGTGAAGGTATCCCGATTAATTTCGACCCTCTGGGTTTCATTGACGTGCACCCAATGCATGGTACACGGGCGTTCTCGTATTTCGCCCCCATCGAAATGAGGCCGCCGCGTCCACGATTTGATCCCGCGACCTCGTGCTTAACAGCGCAACGCCAAAGCCACTAAACAACCACGGTCGGTCTTGACTGGAATATT
This sequence comes from Dermacentor albipictus, assembly GCF_038994185.2. Classification (NCBI taxonomy): domain Eukaryota; kingdom Metazoa; phylum Arthropoda; class Arachnida; order Ixodida; family Ixodidae; genus Dermacentor; species Dermacentor albipictus. The sequence continues at coordinate 123,705,835 of NC_091822.1, read as the reverse complement.
GCTAACTCTTGAGCTTAGTGCACTCTGCAAGGATGTGTGCTAGAGTGCCTTTTCATCGTCTGCAAAACGGGCATGAAGTGTCATGCTCTGTTGGGAACATCTTGTGCAAGAGCACGAGATGCGCTAGCAAGCCCGCTTGCCTGCGTCGCACGATCGTTTGCTGCATTCGGCTGAGTTGCGCATGCGGACAGGGAAGCCTACATCTGCCGCTTCTGTACATTTGGGTGATTTCTTTGTAACTTGTCCCGGGGTATGGTTGCTCTGGCTCGTCAATATATCGCGAAATGAAAAGACGCACAGAGCTGCACTCAAATTTTGCATTAGGAGGTATTGTAATGGTCGATGAATTTCTTGAAGGATCATTGCAACCACATGCAGCCGATAGGTGGTATCAAAGTTTACACCGCAGCGACGGTTACCTTGAGTAAGAAAAGCCGATCTCAAAGGCTATGCTTTTGCAGGCTGTATACTCCGGAAGTGACTGCGGAGCCGGAAACATGTCACGGCGGCCACGTTTTAGGCATCCCATAGTAGGTGTTTTGAAAATAAATGGGACATCAAAATATGAAAAATGCATGAATAAAGTACACTTCTGCAATAGAGCTAAATGACCAGTTTTACATTGGAGGAGTGTCGGTAAGCCAGAAAAGATGCTGAAGTGGAAGGCGAGGGGAGGTGTCGACCTGGGGCGCTCGCGCCAGCTCACCGTGGCATCAGTAATTTTGACAGCGTCTATCTGGGTGCAGTTAATTCTTTATTTGTAATCACGGACTACACTGCATTCTAAAGGAAGTAAAGAGACAAGCAAGCCAGTTCCAAGTAATTGTATGTGCCAAAACCGACAAAAGAGCCCGATCCTGAGGAGCAGCCTTGAAATCAATGACGTCACCCTGACGTACCAGCGCTGAAGTTCTGGCGCGAAAGTCTGAGCTTCATTTTCTACAGTAATAATCAACGTTTCGCCGCCAAATAAAGGAAAATAGAGCGTTGAAAAAGTTCATTGTCAAGCTGAAGTGATTTCCTGTTGCTCATTAGTGTCCATTTACACAGCCAACGGCTCCACTTTAACAAGCTATCCTAACAAGGCGACAACATTGATGAAAACGAATTTGTATTCAGGTAATGTAGCATAAATGTATACAACGTAGTATAAACATATAGCAACATGTAACAAAAAATACAGCAGCCTACAACACCGTACAACGAAAGCAGGAGCGAACGAAGAGTGCTTTAACATCCCACCGCGCTGTCTTCCTCCGAACACTGGAGCCGCAGAGTTTCTGATCGTAGAGGCGACACTATTCTGCGAGCACGAATGGGAAAGCGCGTGCCAAAAGCCACGAATAAACTTAAGAGAAAAAAGAAATAAATAGAACACTCCTACTGCAGTTTTGAATGGCAATCTCAAAGGCCTTGCACTTTGCGCAAAAGCCTTTATTATTGACTAAGAGGTGGCGGCACGTATTCTTTCACCGCAATGGAGTGGTTTTGTTTTCATGGCGCTTGTTAAAACGCGGCAAATGCAAACTTGCATTGCGACCTCTAACCCGTAACCCGAGCATCTCTGACGTTGATGACAATCAGGGGCATGCCGTTGTGAGGTGGAGAAGGCGAGGAAGAGGAGGCGGGCCACAGCAGAAACGTGCCCTTCCCCTCACTAGCCCCCATCCCCCGAAATTTCTGTGTACCACGATATTATTACCACGTGTACCATGTACATAATGTGTACCACGATAAATTACCAGCCACCCTCCAACATAGCCAGTTGTCTAAATGACTTTGTGCTGCTGAGCTCGAGGTCACGAGTTCGGTCCCGGCCGCAGCGACCAAATTTTTATGGAGGCGAAATAAATAAATAAAGAAAAGCTCGTGCGCATAGATTTAGGTGCCCCTTAAAGAACCCCAGGTGGTCAAAATCAATCCGGGTTCCCCGCTATACATAGTATGCACGTGACGTCACATCCGCTGTTTTCGCTACGTTCCGCCATCTTGGGGTACCTTATCAACAGGCGCGCGCATCGGCTTATAGGTTCCCCAAGATGGCGCTGCCGTAAACCGGAAGTCGCGGAGTATCATTGAATGACGTACGTGCATACTATGTATACGGCATGCCTCGTTATAATAAGGTAACACCCCAGAATTTTTTCTTTTTTTTAAATTGCTGGGCACCGAAGCTGCGCGGAAGCGCAGTTATTCCACAATGTCGAAGGGGTGCGAAGTTTTATAACAGCCAAGGGCTTAAGATGATATTTCCACAAAGGTTCTCGTGCGGTGGCAACGTGTGGCGGCGTTGTCTTACACTGCCAGCTAAAGCCCTTTCATTACTGCCGGGGAGCAGTCAACAACGCTGCCGGCGTCGAAGACCTGAAGCAGTTGCATGAACAGAGGCGGGGGGGGGGGGGGGGGGTCGTTGAGAACGCGCTGCCGGATGCCGGAGTCGGTGACGATTATGAACCATCACTAAGAAAAAGCAGCTAGGAACACAGCTATATCAGGCCTTCGGAATTGAAGTTGAAGTTTATTCATATGCAAAACATAAGAACATTACTGTAATATACAGACGAGGGTCCCAAAGTATTAATACTGAAAACGGGACCCTCGGTTAGTAACTGCAACAGAATTGTAAAATTGTTGGCAGCATAACAGTGGATTGCACAATAGTATGTTAGTTGCAAGAAAATCAAATGATGATAACGAAAGAAAACCCAGCAAACAATGCCCAATGGAACAGAAATAACAACGGGAGTGACAAAAATTACACAATTCTTAAAGACAGGACAGGAAAAAAAAAAGAACGAACAAATAGAAGAAAAAATGTGGCGCAATGTGAGTGAACACTGCAAAAAAAAAAGAACAGGTCATGCTTACCAGTTAGGTGACTGTGAATATACAAATATTTATTAGGAAATCTTATCAGAGATTAGCAGAAAATCTTTTAGCAAAGCTTTGAAACGCTGAAATGTAGGTAATACATGAAGTGAAGCATGAAAACGATAGCGAATGTAGATGTTTTTTTACCACAGTTAGTGCGAACTGATGGTAACAAAAAATTATAATTGGAAGCGAATCTAGAAGGGTTTGTATTTCGAAGGGAGCTGCTTTGAATACATTGAAATGTCAGCTGGGAATCAAACAATTGATAAAACATTATAGCTAAATTGTAGTTGAATAACTGTTTTATACATAAACTTTTGTACTGCTCAAGCAGGCCGATATTATTAGAGCGCTGTGAACTGTGGGTGATGATACCGATTGCTTGATTTTGTATATGCAGGACTGAAGACAAATAACACAGATATGTATTACCCCAAACTATTAATCCGTAGTTAATGTGTGAGGTAATGAACGCAAAGTAGAGGGAAAGCAAAGCACAAGGAGAAAAATAGTGTCGTGCCTTGATAAGCACACGGATACCAAAAGTGCACTTCAGCTTGACATCGTTGATGTGCAAGTGAAACTTCAGATGGCGGTCTTGGATAACACCTAGAAATGAAACGGACTCGCTAATGGCAATAGAATTATTGCCTAAAGTTAACGAAGGAGGAATAATTAGTGACTTTTGGTGCGAATGTAATACTAAAAATTTTGTTTTAGATGAATTAATGACTAGATCGTTGCCATTGCACCATTTCATTAAGTGGTCAAGAGTCTTATTTAGTTTGATTACTAGAGAAGAGATACACTTATCAGCTATAGATATAGTAGTATCGTCAGCATATAGAACGTAATGACTTAAGTCTGTGACGTCTGGCACATCATAAATGTAAACAGAAAAAAGCAAAGGCCCCACTATTGAGCCCTGTGGTACCCTTTGGTTAAGTTTTTTATAACGGGAAAAAGTTTCACACGCATACCCAGACGCCGGCACCGGTACAGCAGGCGCAACATACACCAACAAGCGTCGGAATAGCGGGGAGCTTAAAGCTAGGATATAGTGAAGCGTTTGCAAGTCTCGGGTAGATTTCAGCGAGTGGTAAACCGGACCCCTACGTGGGCGTGGTGGCCTGCCCAGGCGGCGCTACGGAAACGCTGGTCGACAGTGCCCTCCATGCCATGTTTACCGGTTTTGGGTAGGGCAAAACGCGAGGCCGTGCTAGTGAATGCAAGACGTCGTTGTAGATCTGCTCGTCTGAGCTGCGCTGCGGTGCAAATTTTGAAGAATTTCGTGCGGGGGAGGCTTTGTAGCACGCCTTCCGTCGAGATGAAATCAAGGTGCTGTGCCGAAAGCCTACACTGAAATGTTGTAGACGCAGTTTCGCTGCGCTGCCGCTGTCTAGTATGTGCAGCTCAAGTCACACAATATCAAGCTACAACGGCAGACTCTTGCAATGTGTGTCTATACACGTAACGCGCATCAACCGTGGTGCCTGAATAAGGATGTAATCAAGTAAACAAACTATATCGAAATAAAAACTATATAATCAAATAAATAAGCTACTATATTTTTACGTATGTGACTGAGTCCGTCCGGTTCTGTCCGCTGGCTGCCGCTGGATTGCTGGACACAACATGCTTATGCGGCAAATGCACATTTCCTGACAGTGGCCAATGGTAAATCCGTGTCTCGCTAGCCTTTGCGTTCACGCGCACGAATTTTTCTTGTACAGAGGAAACGATGCGGGCGCAATTGTATCGTCTGTTTGTCGATCATTTGTTCTACGGCAACGTTTCATGTGACAACAAATCTTTAAGCACCACTTTTTATCTTCCTTTCGGTAACTTTCGCTTATACTCTCCCCAACATTTTCTGCAGCGGTTCGTACCGCTCTTTGAGCTTCTTTTGATTACCTTGCCGGTTAACCTTCGCAAACTCCGTTAAGCCCGAGAAATTTCTATGCGTTGCACTTATTAAATAAGAAAAACACCCCAACCCGTGGTTTTGGAGACTCGACTGCATTCTTGCTCTGGCTTTTTGCATTGTCACGCGAAGCACCGGGTGCACTCGCGACGAGGTGAGACACAACGTGCTGTCAGCGAACGAATAGGCGTTTCCCAGTAGTAATCATTCAAATAAGGTATAACGCTTGTAACTTGAATGCGAAAACGAAGCAAGCGAGACCTGCACTGCATGTAACTCAATACGGAGAGCAGAGTCTTGTATATACTACCCAATCAAATCAATTTCGACTCTTGGGGGCCGCGCGCTGCTAGCCGTAGTCACCTTTGGCACTGTTCGTCGAAACAAAGAGCACCCGCTTTCCACAAATTGTGTTACAGGAAGTAGCGAGAAAAGTCGAGTGTACGTTTCAAGCACATTTAGAGCACAGCTTTTCGGCGCCTGTTCCTGGGTTGAGCCGCCCATCGTGCCAGCGTTCCCGTACTGCCCCTACCTCTCGGTAGGTGCTCGAGGCAATCGCCCACTACCAATCGATGCGGTGGTTTGGGTCTCCAATTCTTTCCCTCAAGATATCGCGCAATGAAAAGACGTATTTGTGCTGAACTTTCACATTAAGGAGTTTTTTCATCTTCGGACACTATTTTGAGGCCGAAATTCTAGGCATATCAAAGTGATAGGAGACCCATGTTACCCTATGGGGCGACCTCTGTATATACTAACGTGGCAACGTGGTGGCCACGGGGTGATATAGATGACATATGTATTGCTGATATATATATGATCATACAAATGATATCTGTATAAACATATAGCGAACTGTTCTCTATTAATGAAGGACTACAAATGCGTTCTGAAGGAATTAAAGACTCAACCTAATGGCAAAATTGGGGAACTCATCTGGACCCAGAAATGGCCCAAATGCGTGAATAAACATTTCGAATTCGTGTGGTCACACGCACAGACCTTGAGGTTCTGACGAATAAATAAGTACATTTTTTATCTTTATTTCTTCCATTATTTACTAAAACATTAAGCACGGAATGGAGACAACATTAAAATAATGCTTCACAATTGCAAACTGTTTCAAGTAGATCGCTTTGGAGAATTTGCTTGATAATGGCTGCTCCTTTGTCACCGTCCCGTAAGTCTAAACGTGACCATGTGTTTGACATTGTGCTTCCTTTGTAACTGACCATAAACCAAATGCATTGCATTCACAATCGAAAAAGCTAAAGTTCCGGAAGAGCGCAGTATGCAATACACGCGAGCCTCGCCTTCCAAAGATAGCAAAAGAGCAGCTTTAGTGGATGGTGGATGACAATTAAGAAAGCTGCCAAGGACTTCAGAGCGAGTGAAAAAGTCAGTTATTCGTTATAGAATGTCAACACCTAACCAGAAATTTAGGAAAGACGCCGTTGGATGGACCCTTGTCTGCAGTTCTTACTTCTGTGTGCTAAGAATACGGTTAGGCAATTCTTCCAGTGTTTCCAAAATTAAAAGACGGAAAGTTTGCTTAGTGTATTTTTTCATGCTTTAAAGATTTCGGAACATATGACTAATATAAGAGGACTATAGAAGGATATATGGGAGACTAATGCTGCTACGCCATCACGTGACCGTAGACAATATGGTCTGTAGGCGTTGGGTTTGAATCCAGCTGGAGTTGTTGCGGGGTGGCATTATTCTGCACACGTCGGCGGATCTACCAAGCCCGTCGCTGAGTAGACTGTGGTAGTTTGGCCCCAGTTGGAGCCGCCGACGCATCTTGGCCAACAATTACAGCACAGCCGAGCTCGCAGTCACGATCACAGCCCGCCCGCGCTGCCTAATCTTGCAGGCGGGAAGGGGGAAGAGACAGTGGCAGACGACTTGGGGACGACCAATCTGCAGGCGGGGTGCCCAAAGTCCACTTAATCTTTGTTTTTTTCTTTACAACTACAACTGCTCAGAGCTAAAGACTGTGTATAAACTTCGCATGCACTGGTCCAGACATTAAACCGGATGTTTAATTTTAAACCAACATATAAAGATAGACTGGTGCACCTTATAGGCGAATGAGAAAAACGGTATATTGTTTGTAGTCGCCTTGAGTTGTTCAGAGTATTTTCTGAAGTGAAATTAGTAGGCTGATTCGGTATGTTTAGTCATACAAATTTATTCTCACTCTCACTGCTAAGGGCAGCGCGTCTACTCGATGTCAGTACGCAGTAATCGCCAGAATCTATTGACGCGTCGTGGAAAGATCACGCGTGCTGCTATCGTTTCCACTCTGCCCACTAACAGATGAACAGCTTGCTTTTCCGCTGAGGCTGTTTCATGGCACTGCTACCTCGTGCCCACGAGTGCGCTGTTTCGAGATGCTTTTCATATTTAGCGGGATTTCTCTACTCTCCGGAAAAAAAGGTAACTTGCTGGAAACACCTGATACGGCCGTGTCTAACTATTCTCTACAGCCAATTAATTTACATGTTAACATTACAACAACAATTAAAGGTGAGATGATTAATTTAATAAGCGAACTGTACGTCAGGGAATGAAATAATTACTAGTGTTTGTCAACTGGACTCCGGGCAGCATGCACTTATTTTTATTCGTATATAGGATGATAGCAGCTGGCACAGATTGTATCCATCTTCGTCCTCGAAAATGGGAATGACGCTCATTAATATGTGAAATGGAGTGGAGATGGAACTACTCCTTAGATGGAACTACTCCTATATTTAGACAAAGATCCATCTTTAAAACGATGAATACGTATAACTCTTAAAAATTCCGTTGATCGCGCAGTATGTATGCATGCAAAATGAGCACTACACAGTAATGTACATAGTCTGAGACATACACTAATGTATATAGTCTGAGAAATCGCGACTGCCTAGAAAAGTCAGTAAAATCGTATGTTCAACCCTGTCATACGTTTTAGCAATTTTTACAGTCAATAGAGCAGCATATTTCTTCCTTTGCCGAACAAGTTCAATGCTGCTCTCTAGGTCGGTATGCGGGCACCAAATCGAACGCTCTGGTCCAAAACCAATCTGGCGGCGACTTAGCATAAATTTATCAGAAACACAGATCGTAGTGCTTAATATAGGGCCATTTCCATGCGTTTGAGCATATTAGACACGAAAACAATTATCTGATGTCTGAGCTGTAACCTTGTCCCCGTTTTTTTTAACTACATAAATAACTTAATTTAGCAATCTTCAAATTATAAGAAACCCATGCATTGCTTAACAAGTAGTTGATTGTGTATAGAGGTTCGCGAGGAGAGGATTTGAATATAATTTTCAATTTGGTAACCATAATTCAACCAGGACCAGGTCTGATGAAGGCAAAGAAAGAAGCACATGCGCAAGTTCTGGCATCGCAAGTTCTGGCATTGGAAGTTCTGTCATCGCAAGTTCTGGTATTGGTAGTTCTGGCATTGGAAGCTCTGCCATCGCAAGTTCAGGCATCGCAAGTTAGGCCATGGTGAGTTCGGGCATCGCAAGCTCTGGCATCGCAAGCTCTCGCATCGCAAGTTCTGGCATGGTAAGTTTTAGCATCACAAGTTCTCTCATCGCAAGTTCTGGCATTGCAAGCTATGGCATCGTAGGTTCAACGTCGTAAGTTCTCGCATCGCAAGTTCTGCCATCGTAAGTTCGGGCATCGAGTTTTTTTTTTTTTTGGCGCGCTCTAAGACGATATTAATAGTACTAATAATACATTGTTTATTTGTGGATTTAGAAGGTACAAATATTGGCCTGCCCAAGCCAACAGACGGCTTGTGTGGCAGTGCCCGGCTACAAGGGACAAGCCAGAGCGGCGTTCGTGTTGTCCACTTCTCTACTCTTGTGTCCTGTCTGCACGCCTCACTTCTATTTTGCATTATGAATCCTTACCAACTAGCTCAGCTTTCTGTCGTTCTAAGCCAGAGCATATTCCACTGTCGGTTCACATGAAGAAAAGGAAATAACCCAAGCATACAAAACAGAGGTGACAGACTTTACGTCTTTCCGAGTGCCTAAAGAGAGGGCATTAATTGGTAGGTCATCCAAAACGCTTGGAATATAGAACGCACGAACACGTTCCCCATATCTAGTCCGCACCCTGGGCAAAATGAAATAATCTCGTGGACGCACCGTTGGAGCAGGGATATAAGGGATTCAAAATTCGTTTAGCTCACCGAATACGTGAGCTAAATTTCTTGGACCGAGTGAATTGCTTGACGGAGCGAGGATCCATGTTATTCTTGTAGTCTCAACAAATGGCTCATACGTACTAGGAGGATTGGTCACACGAGATGGGATAAAAAGTACACACAACAAACATAAAAGGAGAAAAAAAAACACAATGGAAAATGAAATATGGCGTCACCTAATTAAGCATAGCAAAATTTGTATAGGGTTTCATCACACAATATAATTAAAGTAGACCACGGTTGGCACCCCTAGCAGGTTAAACAAGCGGACGCTTCAAATAATTTTTGCAAGCTGCGATCATGGCTGGTGATGCTACATACATGCACCAAAGGACAATGGTTTTGATGATGAGAAAGTTTAGCCTAGATATCTAGCCGGAAGCGCAAGGAACATTCCGCGGAGGGAGAAAAAACAGCGCCAGAAAAGAAAGGAGCGATTATTTGTTTCTAGCTCGGTACATGAAGAATAGAGGTTCGTTACAGAGAAGCCAGATCTATGAAGGAAAGAAATTAGACGCCGTGTTCTACAGGGGAACCTCGAAAATGTCACCTCGCATTACATGCCGTGAGACACATCTGCTCCTGCCGCGCAACGAAGACCTCTTCCAGCGATCTTCAATTGCCATCAGCTGACTTCATCTGACCCATGGTGATGACCACGTGAGCTTGCGGACATTGAACGGAACCAGTGACTACTTCATCAGCTGATTCCATCGTATGTCTGTAAATTTCCTAATGTATTCGCACGGCCTAATGCATTGCCATGCTCGACTGTGTTCGTCATCCCTTGGCGTACACACTCCGTTGCTCTTATAGATCACCAGTTATCTATAAGCTGCGCCATTACGTAGCTTGCCCAACTACGTTTCTTGCTCGTCACCTTAACTAGAAGTTTAGGTTCATTCTTTTCCAATTCAGTAGACAATCTTTTCGCAAGTTATAATGAGTAAGCAAAATCCCATAGAAGAAGATGATATAGAACCGTGCAGTTCTGCATTTTGTAGAAACTGCAACAGTACTAGTGTCTGTGAAAAGTGGCCGGTCAGCCGACGGTTATACAGGGTGTTTTTTTTTTAGCTGCACCAAATGTTTAAAATTAGAAAAATATAAATCACGGTAACGTTAGGTTTACCATTCGAGTGTACGGATAGGTGGCCTCTCGCAACAAAGCAAGTTTCGCAATTACATGTGTAATTAGCTATGTTATGGTAATTAACTTTCTAATTATCGACAATAGGTAGCTACACGAAATGAGTACTTTGAGGCCCGTCCTCGACACTACCTAACCCAACGATAAAATTTTGAATAGCGGATTTCATGTGGGAGCTACGTGAACAATTAGTTCCCTTGGCAGGCTCGTTGAAACCGAAACTCGCTGCGAAGAGAGCGTCTGTGTCGTCGATGTCGCCCTCCCCCCCCCCCCCCCCCCCCCGCCTTTCGTAACATCTCCGAGGTCACCAATGGTCCGGCCCCGCAAGCAGCTTGCGTTATCTCCTTGCTGTCTGCGCCGTTGGCCTAGCGATTCAATGCCGGCGGACCGCCAAATTCATCATTCCGTTGGGCACCACGTGTCCACTTCCATCGACGAAATGCCGTTTCAGGGGAAACGGAATGACGAAGTAAATTTGGCTGCCCGCCGGCATTGAAGCTCTAGGCCAACGACGCAGACAGCAAGGAAATAACGCAAGCTGCTTGCGGGGCCGGACCAGTGGTGACCTCGGAAATGTTACGAAAGGTGGGGGAGTGTGAGGGGGGGGGCGACATCGACGACACAGACGCTCTTTTTGCAGCCAGTTTCGGTTTCAAGGAGCCTGCCAAGGGAACTACTTGTTCGCGTAGCTCCCGCATGAAATCCGCTATTCAAAATTGTATCGTTGGGTTAGGTAGTGTCAAGGACGGGCCTCAAAGTACTCATTTATTTGGTGTGGCTAACTATTGTTGATAATTAGAAAGTTAATTACCATAACTTAGCTAATTACGCATGCAATTGCGAAAATTGCTTTGTATCTCTGTATCCGTACACTCGAATTGTAAACATAACGATACCGTGTTTTATATTTTGTGGGGTCTGATGTGGGGGATTCTCACACCGTACTCTTGGGACAAAGGAACGACAACACAGTAGTGCAAACAATCACAAGGGCATTTATTGCACCTTTCATACATCAATGCCTGCTAGCCGAGTTGCTATCCACAAAACATGCCGATGGGCGCGCGACAAATCTAGAAGTCCGACTTACCGCGACCGGAAGCGAGCGAATATGTTCGCCCCATGCTGGATCCCAACGCCTGGTCGTTCGAGTGTATAGTCACGCGAATCGTGGCGCGTTCGAAGGCGGCCACGCGAGGCGGTCTCGCAGATGCATCGGTCGCCGCGCGCGCGCGGAATGTCCGCGCTGTTCGGCGACCCGCCGGGGAAGAGCGTTGCTGCACGTGCGGCACGCTTCCTGTCTCGAACCCAAGAGAGCGCACCTTGCCTCTCCCGCCGAGGGTAACCCCGCAGCCGCGCAACACTAGCGCCATCTCTCGGACTGCGCCTGTACCACTCGGACCGCCGCGTGTGCGGCGAAGCCGCACTACAGGAGACGCGCTATGCGGGAAGAACATCAAGGGAGGCGCGAGGGTCGCGCATCCCCACAATTTTCCTAATTCGAAAAATTTGGTGCAGCTAAAAAAAACTTCCTGTATAGTTGTGAAGTGCTTCCAGTCCGACTTGTTCAGCATCTTCAGCTTTATGACTTGCGTTCCAGCTCACAGCCAAAACGATTGCCTAGCATTTGACGTTTGCCACAGGACCCGGGTTAGCAGTCTGGACAGTGTCAAATTTAGCCCATATTGTCGAATTCGCCGTCTTTTTAACTGTGACTCGCACAGAAACCTGCTGCTGCGGCCTTTTTGATTGGCTCAAAACGTCACCACGCATTGTATAATTTGACAATAAGACGGAAGTATAGTTTTTATATAGTAGCACTGCCAGGATATTAGAATGCGTTTCTTGGACAACACTTCGCGATGCCCAGGCCCAGGTGACGGATGTTGTCCCCGGCCCAAAATGACGGACTCCAGCCCGAAGCCTCCGAAGAGATACTTCCCAGGAGAGGTTACAGGAAAGGGCGGTAAATTAAGGCACGTGTGTCTGTAGATCTCATGCATGTAGTATACATAGAAATTCAAAGTTTATATGAGTGGCAACAACACACATTACCGCGTGCTATGTAAGGTAAGATACTCGGACCATAATTTCACTACATGTTGCGATTTCTAATCATCCTTGTACATATTTCAGCTCTTTGAAGATACTCAAGATCGCACAAACTTCTTTACTTATTTATAGTATGTTAACATAGTGGTGCACTTTACAGTCTGAAAATAGCAATGAGTTCTTTTTCTGAAGCGTGTAAGTACTCTAAGAACAAACTATGTTTCCATCTACCATAAAGGTGCATGATCTAGCGTTTTTTTTTAATTTGATTTAGCGTAAATTTTTTTAACTCAGGAAAACAAATATTCGCGTGTATTGCCGTGTATTGCCGAAATGAAGTGTGGTGTCCGGCTCACCACGTGACCGACAGAGCCACGCCACTTGCTGACGTTGCCGTACTGACAGTTGTCGCGCTGTTCTGACTATGGTTAACATGCCATCATGGTCGCTATTGCCATGAATTTTGTACACATCTTGTCATCCTCACCATAAGCTCATTGCATGCCCACTGCAGGATGAAGGCCTCTCCCAGCGATGTACAATTATCCCTGTCTTGCGTCAGCGGGTTCCATCATGTGCCTGCAAATTTCCTAAGTTCATCACATCACCCACCGGCCCATGACAGTGCTTCCCTTCTCTTGGCACCCGTTCTGTAATTCTATGGTACACCACCAGTTATTCGCTTAGACAGGAGGAGTATGAGACTACCAAAATCTCTCCATGTACGTAGTTCGAATTCGACAACATGTATTAATTATCATGTCACACAGAAAACAAGTTGCGTGCATCACAAAGAAGAAAGAAGTCACAACTTATTCATCTAATCCATGCCATTCTTTCTGTACTATCGCACAAGTATAATTACCTTTTCAATGTTATGATAAATGTTTTTCTGGAATCTTGCTTCACATTAATACATTTTAATATGACCGCAGTTCTCCCTCCTAACAAACATCTCTATATCCGCTGGCCCGCTGGGTACTTCTTTCCCAGTTACCTGTAGTGAGTGAATGCAGTTATTTGAGGAGAAAGTAGCCACGCGACAATAAAATTGGGGTCTCCACTGTGGGAGAATGCTGCTGTCCAGAGCCGAATGAGTCACTGATGTCTGCTGTGTTTTGGGCATCTAATATAAACTAGAGCATCGCCTACCACCCTTTGCTCTCTAATTCGCTCCACTATCTTCCTGTCTCCTGACGTTTACGCCTATCATTTTTTCTTCCATCGCTCGTCGCGTGGTCTTTGGATTCTTTTCAACCTTCTTTTTTAGCGCCCAAGTTTCTGCCCCGTTGTTATATCCACACTAGTCCCTAATATGGCTCTGGGACATGATTTCTTTTCAAGTCGGTTTTTATAACAGCCTAGTTTGTTACGAACGGAAACCCATATTGTGGTTTGACGCCAAAAGAAGCACCTCCATGTGAACCAAGCAACCGTCTGTTGGAGCTGTAATGGTAAAAACCGCGTTTCATTGCCTGAGCACAGTGACGAAGACTCAACCTTGTGTGGTGGATTGCCATGTTGATGCAGCGTTCTAAATTATTACTTTATCTTGCATTCCTCGAATGCTACTTCGTGACAGCTTTTCCTCGTCTGGGATAACACAACCGTCTGGATCAAAGTGGTGCCAATTTTCTCAAAATCTGATGGCAAAAATGCGAACGAACTGCTTTCATGCAGTTCCACACGCGTCTGGCTTTATGCCGTGAATGTTTAAGTAATCGCCACTTAGTTAGCTTGAAAATCCATCGAAGTATATATGCAGTATGATGTACTACGGAAGTTCTCAGAAGGGTACACGAGACGAGGCAAATTTTACACGAGACGCACATAACTGTTAATCTTTATTGTGTTTGATTTACCTGCTGCAATTGTATAGCTGCACGAATGACCACAGATACCTATTGTTGTTCTTACGGCGTTCAAACAACTCGCGAGTCATTGCAGATACACCCGCTTCATGATTCGCGCGCACGATAGCACGTACCCAGCCCTTTTAGCGGTTTACGACGTGAACGCGTTTCCTGTTTGCTTGCCCGCGCAGCCCTCCCTCGGTGTTGCGCACGTAACAAAGCGGTCTCGTCGTCTTGATTAACAGTCAGACGCGCAAACGAACCACCCCTAATTATTCGCTCACACGCCAACGTTGGCCTACTTTACCGAGCAAGGGGAGCGACGGCATGCAGTGCATAACGTCGGCGTGGTTTGCTTCGCGGTGGGTTGGTTCTGGGTTTTGTCTGCGGGAAAAAAAAAAGCCGAAGTCATTTCGCGGAAGCTTGCTTTTCGTTGCAAGTAATGGGCGAAGCTGCTTCGTGATCAATTAGCGCCGATAAAGAATGCGTGCCGCTCCATGAAGTATGTCCAGCTGCGCAGAGAGACGTGGTCGTGTTCACCTCGTTATTCCCTTTCTGGCGGGGTGGCAGAAAATTAAACTCGTAAACGAAGACCGATGAGAGTGGCCACGTAACAACCGTTCCCCGCTGCGGTGCATGTATACTGATTGTAGAGGGTGCGGTTGTATACGTGCGGGCCTCCGATTTCGAACGAATTTGTGAAAGGCTTGCTCGGTAACGCGTCGGTAAAAGCAGGACTGCTGTTATAGTCGTTGCTTTTGACTGATTGCAACCGAGACTATACTATACGCGAAAACATACTTGCTTATAATGTAGTGCTTCCTGTGCTTCTTTTTTCTCTATTTATCATGAATGTAAATAACATTTAGTAGTGGTAGCAGCAGCAGTTAAAGTAGTAGTAGTAGTAGTAGTAGTAGTAGTAGTAGTAGTAGTAGTAGTAGTAGTAGTAGTAGTAGTAGTAGTAGTAGTAGTAGTAGTAGTAGTAGTAGCAACAACAGCAATAGTAGCAGTAGAAAATATGCAAACAGTTTGAAATGCAGATACGCAAGAAAATTTGACAGGTGTGAAAAGGTGGCGCCGGCCATTGGAAGGCCACCTAAATATAAAAGAAGAAAAGCTTTACGGCTATTTGATTTCTGAATGAAAATGGGTTATCCCAGAAGCTCCGAACTCCGTTGAATTCTTCGCACTCGAAGCAGCCATCGCTTCTGACTGAGGAATACAGGGTTGGCACGCTCGTCACGGAAGCGTAAAGTGCAGTTTAACAACAGAAAGCTCAAGCATATAGGATGCATCCAAGAGTGACGAAATATTTATAAAATTGATGTGACGCTACCGAGCGTTGGTGTACGAGCAAGGGGAGCATATATATTAGCGTATGCTGCCTAAATCAACGCCAATCCAAAGCAATGGCAACGGCGTGTCGTCTGGACACGGCTTAAATTATGCGCATTTCTCCGCAACTGAACCGTGCTGCCACCTGTTATTGCGGACTGTATATTGCGTCGTATTTTAGCGCAGCGGTGACGGACGTCGTCACCGTTCCACCACAGTGACATTGAGAGCTGCCTGTGTTTGAATGTCTGCATCCCTCGACATGGAGAACCAATCTGAAGAAAGCTGCCGAGATAACGCCGCAGCTCTGGTGCCGGGGCGAGACAAAGCGTGACGAAACTCTTCAACACTGTCGACTTTCCGTAAACTGGGCAAACGGGTTAGAAACGGCTATGCGTTCGGCCCGAAGTTGGCAGGCTCAGGTAGGCCAGGCGCCGCCGTGCCCGACGATGACATAAATTTCGTTGCATCTCTGCAACGGAGACCCTGCGAGAGGCCTCGATAAAAAAACCACTTCTGCGGTAAAGAAGCGAGCATGCCATCACTTAGGCTGTTTGTTTCTATAATAAAGAAACAACGTGAAAAATAGTTTTTATGCCCAACACACTTTGCACCCTGTAAAGTACTTGGCCTTTTGTTGTTCTGAAATCTGGTAGGTTGGTTACGTTCATTGTTTCTTTTTCATAATTGCTCTGTGCGCTTGAGTCATACGCGATTACGTACTCGTTCCTCTGCTCTTGGGCATTATTTGCGAGGCATTCGCGGTTGAGTAAGCGTAAGCGCGAGTTGAAAAAGGGCGAGCTCCCGGAGAAAAAACGAAGATTAAGGAACAAAGCCGACGTTCCTCTACGAATCAAAAGTTGCAGCTGGCTACACGACGCTCTGCTAGAGAGCGCAGCACAATGAGTATCTCGGCACCTACATCTTGTTGTCGGATTCACCGAGAACAGGCGACCGCGCTCGTCATTTCGTCCGGTGCGCTTATTCATCTGCGGCGGGCGGACGCGTCCTTGTGTAACGTCGCTGCGGCGATTGTTTGAAACAGACCCGCCGCGCAAGTCAAGATTGCGACGGCGGATTCACGCGTATGCTCGCTGCATTTTGTTCTCAGCGGCTGTGAGTTCATTCATGGGGCGTGCACAACATGCGCTGCGCCAGTTTTGCTGGCAACCGCGTGATGGCAACAGCGGTGACGTCACTAAATCATATTTTAGGCCTCTTGAAGGCGTACTAAAGGGAAGCACTAAATCAGCTTAGACTGATATCTTTTGAAAACCATATTCGTAAGGACAAAGTTCCATTTGTTGAATATTCCACCGAAACCCAAGGCCCGTATGCGTTAGTATGACGTCATGCACTTCAAGTAAAAATTTTGTTTTTGTCGTATTTGGGCCGCTTTGACTCAGTTAGAATTCTTTAAAAGTTATATATATATATATATATATATATATATATATATATATATATATATATATATATATATATATATATATATATATATATATATATATATATATATATATATATATATATATATATATATATATATATGCAATACTTGGATCCTTTAGAACACAATGCAGTCTATTTTTACTAGTAAACAATTCACTAAGCGCAATCAGATGCCGTCAAAGTCCATGACGTCATGGCAAGCCTTGTCCGAAAACTTAATTCGAGACGGCGCGTCACCACCGGTATTTCATTCTTGCGGTTTTTATGCGAAGCATACTTGCCGCACAACCACGCTCTTCCTTGCTGCGCCGCGCGCGGCCGCGTAGCTACCATATGACGTCATAACAGCTGCAAAGCGGACGCTTAAGCTTCGCCTTCAAGAGTGGAACGCGACAGCGTTCCCGTCGACCCGCCAAGGGGTGTAAGACAATGGGCTACTGCGCAGCGACTACGCGCCCCGCATCGGACGCGGTGAGCGTCGAGCAACGCAGCGTTCGGCGCGACAACGAAATGTGCGCCTGAGCAAGCGACGCACGCCTGAGCCTTAGAAACAGCTCGTTTCTAAGGCGACACCGCGTTCATTAGAGGCGCTTTTGTACCGCTTTGAAGCATCGAACTCGTGGCTCAGTGGTAACGTCTCCGGTAACGCAGAACGTAACGTCTCCGGTGTCCGCAGAAATAACGTCTCCGGTGTCGCAGAAAAGCCGGTAACACCGGCACGCAACCGGATGTTATTCAGGTTAACCTCCCTGCATTCTCCTTTTCTCTTTCCTCCTCCTTCTAGCTCACTAAGCCTGCTCACGCAGTAAGTGTGGCGTTCTGGTATTGTTTAAGGAAATTTACCATTCTAAGATAATGAATTTTTTTCGTTAATGTCCCTTCACGCGGCGATATGAACGGTATGGTAGTTGTTTATTGTGAATATCGGTGGGAGCATTGTTACAAGAATTCGTGAATCGACGAGCTGGAGAGCTCTCAGATGGGGAGGTCTCATAGACGTCTTGTATATGTCTCTTGAAGAGGAACACATAGGTCTAGCCAGTAGTATAAAGAATGGAATAATGACAGGATAAAAAAATTCAGAATAATTGAACATTATGGGCGCGGATTAGACACCACACAGAAGATGGCCGTGTACAGCAACGGAATGCTCAGCGGAGTCAGTAAGATCCTTCGGGATCAGGACTTCACTATCAGAAGTGAAGAGCAGGGATAGCACCACATTTCTTGGTTCCCTGCCCACTTAAGGGACATCACTGGACCGAATGGGATTAACCCGAATGAGGCTGCCCATAGGTTTGCGCGTGACCTCACGAACCGCGCATCCGAACCTGGAGCCTCAGAAATTCCCATAGATTTAGGAAAAGACCCACTCCATGCATATCACGAGAGCACCATTCATTATAAGCTTAGCCGTAGAACCTTCCCCCCTGCCACACCCCGAGCTTGACAGGGCCCAGACCTCTACGCTTAGAATACTGCATACTAGATCTTACCCTACTCCTGGCTTAATGCATTTAATCGACCAGGAAAATTCACAGGAATGCCGCAATTGCGGATACGGTAATTTTGAACACATGCTCTGGCTGTGCCCCGCCTTAGAGGCCTCTTCACTTCGAACCAAGGACTCCTGGGAATCTGCCCTCAAGTGTCCAGAACATCAACTCCAGGCTATCCAGAAGGCTCATGATGTTGCGTTGGGTCTCGGCCTGCCAGTGCCGTCATGGGTGAAGCCATCGGCTCATCCCGGGTCCCCACGGACGCAAAGTCTTTATAGGATCTCAATAAAAATCTTGTCATGTCATGTCATGTCTGTTGTCACTATAGGAGTTGGTGTCGGGCATGTCAAAAGAGGTATCTAGCCCATGCCGTCGTCCGACTCATCCACGCTAGGGACTTTGTTGAAGGGAAGAACATGTCCCCCTCTAGAACGAGGAGTACTGGGTTTATTTACAATATCTACATGAAGAGCGGAGAATGTTACATCTCATCAGTCTAGCATGACTGAAACGAAGCAAACACCGAGGAACCGGAAACGGCTTCTTAAAACCCCCTCTGTCCTCCCTGGATCCCTAGGCCAGGGAAACTGCCGGCCCACCTTCGTCCAGTCGGAGCATCCAATGTTGTAGAAGGACCCGCGTTGAGGGCGAGGGTTCACACGCCCATTCCCGCACCTTTGTTTAACTGAACACACAGAAAGGAGGGGGGCTTCGTAGACGGGGGTTGTCACGCTTGACTCAAGCTGGCACGTCTTGTTTCCTTTGATGACCCCGCAGTTACTGGGGCGTTTTTCAAACGACCGAGGCGGTTACCGTAGTTCGTGAGAGAACGCCGTAGAACACCCTTTTCCATTAGTTTTCTTGCTCCCATTGGTCCGTGAAGGCGACAGTGAACCAGATGCCGGTAGTCTGTCCGTGGGGGACGCTTTGTCAGCTTCACAAAGCGATTCGTCGCTGTGAGATAGGAAAGACTAGAAAGTCACTCCCCCTGCTGGTCGATCGTAACAACCCTAACTGGTGAACTTCTTGGCCGTTAAGGCGGGGGTCCGTGCGGCCACGAAGGTTCCATGGATGGTGCCGTGCCAGGTGCCGGAAGAAAGAAAGGTCCAGAGAGACGTTTAAGAGATGAGAAAAAGGTTTGTGTACAAATGTACATGATAAAATTATACAATATCGTCTCCATCTCACCCTCAGAGCACACTGTATGCTAAAGTCTTTGCATGTCCGAGCCTCTACACCGCATTCCAGATCTTCTTTTCATCCCGTTTCCTTTCCCTCTTTCACTCGTCGAGGGAATTCACTCGCCAATCACAAACGCCGAACCCTTCACGAATCCTGCTCCCAACGTCCCACCTTGTTGCCGGATTTCCGCCTCCAACGTTGCAGAATAGTACCCGCATACAAGGCAACGACGTGGCGAGCAGTGAACCTGATGTCGATGCCGTTTCCACGGGACCCCTTTCATCAAATAGGGGCCTCTTTGTGTCGGTCAGTTTGTCAGGATCGGGAGACTGGCCTTTTCGGTAGTCGGAGGGCGGCGCTGTCGTTTTCAAGTGAGCTGTCATTGTTTACGCCTCACCGACCGCGCCAGGTCCAGTCTTAGTCCAGGCGGGCACTCGTCTCACCTGTAAGCTCTGGGCGGTCGAAAAGACGATGATACGGAACACAATTGCTTGTCTGTAAGTCTCAGGTGTCGCTGATTTAGTCGCCCTGAGTAAACTACGAAGCGTGAACAGCACTCCACATCTGCACGTCTGCCTGTGAAACATGCTTTGTTGCGAGGGATAGCCAGGCGCAACAAGGGCAATAACCCTCACCTATTCAGTCTCAGGATTTAGCAATGAGCCAGTCATGGGTTGCACGTACCTGTCGCAAACTCACTTCCTGTCCGATTTGTTGCCAGCGTGTGCTTATCGACATTTCTGCATCGACAGCCAAAATCCAGTGGTCGATCTGCACGTTTTCGTGGTGCAGATCGAGACCTTACTGCATTCGTTGATATTATATCTCAACGTCTCTGTGAATAGACCACGGTGTGACGCTGTCGGGATAAATGAGAAATCTAATACCGAGGTACTGCAGTTTCAACGCTATAGCGGCAGGAATGCAATGTTAAACAATAACGGTACCAGAACGGAGCCGTGTAGTATACCCACGATTGCATGCGAAAGAACCGAATTCCTGCCCGTTTACACAAACAGGAAATGTTCGGCAGCCCTTCAACGAGCGCACTATGGATACAGTAGGTTTCCCGCTTCAGGTGCGTATCGTTTCTTTTCTTATTGTTCTCATCTGGAGTAGCATGCGGCGAAAGGCCTTTTCATGGGGGTTTTCTGTAAGCTGTATGTGATGTTCTAAGTGACTGTTCATTTAAGCGCGCGCTGAATTGATTCAGCTTGAAGCCGACGGTGATGGTTGGTGCCTGCCCTAAAGGCTTCGAGCGCTATCCAATCAATTAGGGCTGAAATGGACAGTCCTTTTAGTGGACACAAAGAATATCCCCCCTTCCTCACAAATCATTATAGAGCTGCGTTTAGCCGCGTTCTCTCCCTCTCTCGGCTTGTTTATTTGCTTGAAGGTCTGCGTATGAAAGGGTCCACAGCAACCACAGCAACCACAGCTTAAAGCAGAAGTCATCTTCGCCACAGTCCAATGTTGCGAAATGGATGACTGCCAACTCGCGATGGGATGAAATTTCTTTAGTGCTGCCGGAGGGCCACGAATGGTAGCTGTTTGGGTTTTGTGGATGCGACGTGCTTCGGAGGCCACGTCCACCGACACCATCATCATGACAGTCACTAACAGCGTCCTTAAATTTATAGTACTAGATATTGTAGCCAGCGTCAAGGTCTCGCAAAAAGTTGCAAGCGTATGCGTTCAATTTCAAGATATCGACCTATGTCATGAAAATTTATATAGGAACACACTTGACAACCCAGTCTCAACACTTAAAGTAGGCATGCCATCGTCAGTTGAACCTAACAGTCCATGTTCAGCAAGTCTCCATGCCTTTGCCACACCTTACTTGTACGTCATCACGTATGCACGTTTCTAGAACTGATTCCATTGAAAACGGCCTATCTTTCTTACATTTACCTTTCACGGATACTTACTTAGTGCGACCTCTTCGGTAAACATATTTATTATGATTTTAACGCACTACGTCTAAACTGTTCTTCGAGATCAAACATAATGTCATCAAACATAATGTCATCAAACAAAATGTCGTATATAGATTTCAATGACCCCCGAACAAGCGTGATTAGCATACACATCGTGCAAAGTCCACCCGCCATGCGTGCGAGCCAAATCGAGTCTTATCACCACTTACTGCGCAGCCATACAAAATACATCGAAAAAAAAGTACTAATAATCTTGCACGGCAGTCCTTGAGCTTGTTATGCGCGTCTTGACTTCCCTTTCATTTTCTCCGACATTACAGGCGGGGGAAGGAAAAAATATAAGTAACTCCGGTGGAACAGACGCAATCCTAGCGAATGTTAAACAATGGAATTACAACGCTCGGTCGATACAGGCGTGAAAAGAATTGCCCAAGAGCAAAGTCTCGGGAAGACAGATAAGGCCGCACGCACGTCGTGCCCTGCTCCTAATTGAAACGTTGCAGCTCTAATTGGCGGCGCCTGCGAGACGGCGTTATCCCTTGCTCGCGCCGCACTTCCTGCGACCAAAAGCGCGTAAGGCACTTCAACTATGCCGCCAAGTCTTGGCATTGTTCCCGAGACTAGCGGGCGCCGTCTGCGTTGCTGTAACGCAACGCGCTCGAACGCGCGTCTTGCACAGGGTCGCGCGTCACGACGCATGCAGTGTTTGCCAATGGATCAAGCCCAAGCCATATAGTTAGCGGAGCGATTCTGCGAAACGGAGTTGTTGGCGTTGGCGGTTAGAGCGACGCGCGGGCGGTTAAATCGTTGCCTAAGATTGACGCTAAGCCTTCACTCGTACAAGTATAGAGTTAGAAAGGAATGTGCAATTTCGCCGGTAATGCGAAGCTGCGATGCGGTAGCTGGCGCAACACCATACGGAGAAAGTATTGCGCTGTTCCTCCCAGCGGCATCAGTTCGAGTAAGCATTCGCAAATGCTCGCGGGGAACTGCTTTCAAGAAGAGGAAAACTATCTTCAACGTCGACTCCAATCCGTGTCATCTTCGTATGGGGAGCTGGAGCTCCCCGATGCTGAAGAAGTGGAGATACACGGCTTCTTCATCATCCTTTCTATTCTGCCTTTGTTTCTTGCCGCTGGTTTAATTGCAATCCACCTGTTTTTATGTTGAAACATGGAAAGGTATACTTCGGAATTCTTTCAGCTCGGTGCTTGTTTATAGATCAGTCGCGGAGTGCGGTTTCGGCCAACCATAGCTTTCCAGGCTAATTAGTATTTCTCGTGGCAGCATCAGTAAAATTACGGTATTGTGCGCTATCGGTTGGAGTAAATATTCGGTTGGAGGTTGCGCGCGTGGAGCAATCTTCTGTCGAGAAAAAGAATAAAATGTCATTCACTGTGGAGGTAGGGCTCATAACATAACATCAGAAGCTAGAATCTATCTATTACTTCCCATATAGCTATTCACCAATTCTGTTTACAGTTATTTTATCATTCTTTATTATTGCTATTATATGGAACTACCCGGTTCTTGGCCAATTCCCCAGAGTGGCTATGTGCCACTGACGTCTAGGGATCTACATCTAGGGAGCGCTCCTTCGTGGTGGAATGGAGACACGGCTATTTCTTCCTGCTGTGTGTTATTTTGGCTGCCGCGTTTTACCGCTGGTTTCGTATAAACCATTTCATTTCGGTGGTGGCCTATAGGTAAGCTATACAGAGTGTGGCGTTAGCCAATCGAAGTAGCTATGGCAGCGTGACCACGCTTTCCATGTGCAGTATGTCCTTCTCCCCTGTGGCACTGCCAGAGGGCCCTGTCTCGACCAATCTGTAGCAGTGTTGCGCAACGTGCCGTAGCTCGCATTCATTGAGAGGAAATCGGGCAAAAAAAAAAAGAATAGAGTGATTGAAAGGTAGTATGCATCCTACCACTATCCTGTAGGGCAGAAGTTCGAATCCACTGGAGGCACTCTGCATTTTTCCGCCTTTCTTTATAACATTAGCGCAATGCACTTTGAGATTCCTGCGATTAGTGAATAGAGAAATGAGCCCGTAACTATTGCCTTAAGAAGCATTAGATACTTAAGACAGTACACGTTTTGAATGGCTCTCGATGTATTTCTCTGCAACCGAACGGTTCACATGCTTGAACGGATCGAAAGTTTGGAAAATCGCTCTGCTATTGAATTGGAGTTAAATTTAGTTGACTTCATTGAACTTTACTAAGCATTCTCGCTTTAGCAGGCCGAGGAAGAAAGCCGCATGAGCAGCTTGGCGAGCTCGTCGACCCATACAGTGCGTGGCCGCTGTTGGCCAACAGTATAAATTATGAGAATGAAAAGAGAAAGGAATCGGGTACACTGTGTATGGGACGCAGCCGCCCTGGAATACGTGAAACATCTTGTGTCTGCTGCAGAGGGCGTATAGAAACCAGGGTATAGATAAGGACGCAACGTAATACACGACTTAAATTTATTTATTCGCGCATTAGAAAGCTTACACGACTGACTTATGTTACAGCTAGTGCGGGTACGATTTCGCAGTCATGCTGGCTCTGCATTCGTAGTAGGCCTGTTTGTTTTGCGGCGGGTGTTTGGGCACTGTAGGCTACAGAAGTGATCCCCCTGTACTAGTGGCGCCCGAGGCTTCTCCGCGCAGCTCGAGCCCGTTGCACTCTTTTGTGGTTAGGGCTCATGCGCTTGCCTTACTCGCCTGGGTTTGCACTCGCTAGGGAGATGGACATGTTCCGCCGTTGTAAGAGGCGTGTTGAATATCCCTCTGTCTTGCAGCCCGAGTATCTTCGAGCCATTTCTGGACCCTATGTGTCGAATGCGGGGGCGCTATATGGCCGAGCAAGCGTGAAATATCTACAGCAAATTGCACACTTGTAGGCCTCACAACTCCTGATGAGCACCTGTTTGACATAGATGGGTTATACCTATGCGATGGCTGAGCGCCAGCTCTCTAAAACGCTACCACTCCTGCTCGGATCGACAAACGTATAGCGCCGAGCTACGCATCTTTGAATGCCGTGCGCGAGGCTAAGTTTAGCTCCAACTGCGTCATGCTTGGCGTGACACATCTGCGCAGGCGACGCATGCAGGATCGAGCAATGGCTTATTTTCCCTATACGACGATGCCAAAGTAAGGCGCGTGGGTATAGTTTGGGGCGCTGTACGTAAAGATGTATTCCAAACTATTCTATTCCACTTATGCAATCAGCCCTCCACGATTGGTCAGAAACTTTTCGGGCCAGACCCCCACTTCGCCTGTCTGCCACGCGGCGTCACGAAAACCACGCGAACGCACTATCCGATATGATGTGTGCACACTGATTATCCACGATTAGACCAAACTAAAGAAAACTAATTACTTCTGATTCGACGCCTTTTTCGCCATTGCATGGCCCTCTGCTGTTGTTCAAACATTTCCGGGTTGCGCCTATACTTCGCCTGTCTGTGAGGCGACGTCGCAAAACCGCGAAAACTCACATTAATGCGTCAAAAACGCATTAATGTGTGGAACAAAACTGAAATTTTGTCTGAATAGCCGGAGGCTGCTCCGCTACGAAAGGAATAGAAGATGACTGCCTGCCGACCTCTCGGCGCTGGCTACTCAGAGCTACGAGGGAACATGGATTTGTTATGATATGATAGAAATGTTTGCTTGGTAACAAAGCGTTATCCAGTCCTCTCGGCGCGTATACGGCATCGCTCTGCTAACTCGTCTGGCGACATCTCGTGGTTATCCTCCCCGCAGAGCCCGTCTTGCGCGTCACTACGCTTTTCTTCTCACGCTTTCGCCATATACCCTCCTCCTCCGCTTTTCTCCTTGCGCTTTCTTCGCTATCGCCGTCTTTCACACCCCGCTGCGCTCCGCGTTCGCTCATTCATACATCGTTGTTGTGCTCGTTCGCTCGGTTACGCTGAAGGGCGCCGACGCTCAACGCAGGAATGGGCGACTAATAGCTGCGCTCTAATATATAAGCGATATGTGTTACGCGTTCTCGTAATATGCACATTTAGTAATCAACCCCCTACGCTGACTGAGGTAAATTTTTAAAACG
Source organism: Dermacentor albipictus (assembly GCF_038994185.2). Taxonomy (NCBI): domain Eukaryota; kingdom Metazoa; phylum Arthropoda; class Arachnida; order Ixodida; family Ixodidae; genus Dermacentor; species Dermacentor albipictus. The sequence goes on along the minus strand of NC_091822.1, from coordinate 123,680,290 downwards.
GGGTTTCCTTACCCGGCTCGGTTGGCTACCTCAGACTTGAGGAAGGGAAAATGCATAAACGAATACAAGAAAGCAAAGCCCGCCATTGTGTGCACCCATGGTGGAAATAATGGCTAAATGTAAAAAAAAAATGGCTAATGATGTTGTTCAACTGCACGCAGCCCTCAATAAGACTGAATTTCATGCGAGGCTTTGCCTAAAGGGGTCCTGAACAAGCACACGGGCTTGGCGAAAACGCGTAATCCTCGGATAGCGTGTATATACGCTGCTGTGAACATCTCAGCCAAATTTTCTAGTCGCGCGCAGCACGCGGAGCTCGCAAGCGGAGTGGGAAGTCCCCCTTTTCTAAAACATTCTTTTTCTAACAGAAGCCAACTGTTCTCACTTTTATGGCGAATATTTCGTCACATAGCATATATCCGTACTTGGCTACTCTTACTTCCTATTTCCTTCCTACTATTCTTCTTCTTACTGCTGATATATATATTTATTGGCACAGTCTAATAGATAGACTGAAGTAAGCGAAAATCTGCCCTCGAATTTCGATAAGAATTACGTACTTCCCGAAGAAAGCCACTATGGACTCCTCCCGCTCGGCCGCGCGTGCGCCCGCGTGGGAACTAAACTTTGAGCAGACTGCTTATTTGTGTCGTAGCCTTCGGGTCTCGCTAATTTCGATTAGTTTTGAACACTCGACTAGCCTCCAACTACGCGAAACCTAACGTCGTACCACAGGCATGCTTACCAGCCCGCGCTCACTCCTGGCCGCTTCAGGCTAGATGCCTCGGCAGACTTCGCTTCCTCCGCTTCAAAATGCGCAAGTTGGATGTGGCCACTACTATCCGTCGGTCAAGCTGGTGCAGGACAAAACCGTTCCGCACCACGTAGCATGGCCAGTCTGAGGCACATGAACACGAGCGCGCACTCAAGCCCTGTCGTGCCCAAAGCAAACGCTGCGCATGCGCACTACATTTGCACATAACTGCGGTGTGCTAGGTAGCGTAGATACCGCAGCTGCCGCGGGGTGCCGCGACCAGTCCGCTCGCTGAGTGCACTGGGCTCGCTGAGGACAACGGCCTTTGGCGCATAGTCGCTGCCGAAATAGGAAACTGTGGCGTCTGCGTGAACATCCAATATAAATTTGAGCTACGCGCCACGGTGACGTTCAGTAGGCCGTGCGTTGCGGGCGCATTAGATTCGACCCTTATCAACTGTTACCGCTTATTATCGATCTTATCGGGCTCGATCCGATCCTTATCAACTGTTATCGGTTGCTATCAACCTTATCGCAAACGATCCCATTCCTATGAATTCTTACTTCTCCTTAACAACCTTATCGGAACTCGATCCGACCCTCACCAACCCTTGTCGGTCGTTATCAACCTTATGGCAATCGATCCAATCCATATACACTTTCATCTCTCCTTATCAACCTTATCGCACTCGATCCGACCCTTATCAACCCTTATCTATTCTTAGCCTAATCAGGGTTGCTCCGATCATGGTAATTACTTATTGCTCTTTAACATTTTATCTGTTCGAGTTGAACCATTATGAACCGTGATGAGACCCATGTAACCACTCATCACTACTTATCATCCTTATCAAATCATGGACTGCTTATCTGTCAGTGTTGCGCGACGTGAAGTGAAGGAGCCCTCAGAGATCGGTGGCATTTCGGTCGGTGAAGCAAAGCCCGGCGGAAGCCGCATCCCGCGACCACCGACATGCATCGGGGATGTGGCGTGTTTCGCATTAAATTTTCGCAAACTGGGAATTTTCCTGGTGTCTACGATGCTCCAAGTGGGCTTAAATGCGTTCGCAGAGATAGCTTTTCTGCCACCGTCACCAAGTTTTTCAACAAAGCCTTCATACGAACTGTTCTCCTTTGACATTTGTTTTTTACATCTCGCAGGGCTCAAAGACCCCAGTAATTAGACCAATTTATTAGAAAGGTAGTAAACTAGATGAGAATAAATATAGACCAACTCTAACGCTTGCAAGACATCCTTTTCGATAAATTTAGTATTCCAAGTCCTTCCCAATACGGTTTTAGCCGTAGTCTAAGTACAGTCAGAGTCCTTCCATGTTTTTCTCATAGAGTTACTATACTGACTCTAGAGGACAAGCTACCCATAGGGCCCATGCATTAAAATCGGGAACCTCAAGTGCGCCGCCATGTTGCTACGCGCCGAGGTTGCCAGCTCGTGAGACGCTTGCTAGACTTGGTGACAGTAGTCAGTTTTAATCCGGCAACAGTAGCAGCGTAGCAGCATGGCGTCTCGCTTGAAGTGTTGTGATGTGTGCGTGCAGCCGTGTGTTTGGGCTTCATAAGTCGGTTCTTTATTCTATGTTGCGGGATGGTGTGGGTGTGGTCCATGTTGGCCGTAAAGCTGGCAGTTATGCAACCGAGGGATGATCCTGTTCAAGCTTCTGGCGGTATGCGGTTTTCAGCGGTCACGCCTGTTGCAGGAGTGTCACTCGACGACGTTACGAGCTCGAAGCTGTGGTCAGATTCCTCGTTGGCGTTCCGTAATTATCTTCGCACGGGCGCGGTATGTTGCAAAAGCCGCTTTCGCGATCTATCGTCGTGACGATAGATCGGGTTTTTTATTATTATAAGTAATGATCCAGCTGTAGGGCACATGTAACCGACAAACGGAAGTCTCAGGAGTGCACCTGAGATGGTAGTAGAGCAGGCGGCGCAGGAACTCCAAGGCACCCGAGGGACAGTGGGGGGATCAAAGCTCGAAGCAGAACGGTACGTAGGTTGGGGCCGCCGAGGCAGGTGTGTGCCAGGGAGTGTTCGCACGGACAGCTCTCCTGGCACGCGCAGCCGTGCCTCGCAAGGTCGAGATACTTTAAAGGCACCTGCGCCCATGGTCTTTCTTTTGCCTCGGCGCAGTGAGCACGATTAACGAGAATAATGTGGAGGGCATCCGGTGCAGTCGCGAATGTATCATGACAAATGTAGCTCGCGTCGCCTGGCGTCTGTAGTAATATCAGAGTTGGTTGTATGAACTTTATGCATAATACGTTTTGTTACGGTACCTCAACGGAATGGGTCTAGAGGACGGTGTTGGTACATTTTTTCGTACCGCCCTAATCCTATACCCCCACTACAAACACACACATACCCCCTTTTTTTTATGTATACATACAATTCCTTGCCATGACGGATCATAGGCTCCTTTATTTTTGAAAAATAGAGGAGGCTATGGACCGATTGACCAGTTCAAGTTGTCAACTTGTCAGTAACTGTCGTAGGAATCACTGTAATAAACATAATTCCACGATCGGATTGTTTACTTTCATTTTTTGTTGTAACACTGAGGACTACATAGAACTTTATTTTGTATATGTGAGAGAAGTATGTGGATATCACGAGCTTAAGCCAATGTGCGATACACAGACAAAGCAGCTGCTACAACATGAACTGCATTGAGGGCCACACAACACATACGTAATTAAAGGTGCAAAATATAGGGGGAAGCTTCAAAATACGCTCTGTAGCACTGCAAAGTATAACATATATTGTATGTGTACAATAAATGTTCAAAAATACAATGCATCAATGTACCATTTGCCTTCAAGTTTATTATGAAGTTCAAGTTTACTGAAGTTTATTATGAGCATATGTACAACAGGGATCAACTAACACACCCGCAGTCGAGGTGGCTGTTCGAGGTGTGCTGGCTGCCTCAGTGTAAGAAAAAGAAATTGGGTAAATGTCGACACCAGTGCCACTGCTTCTTGCCTCTGACCTGCACGTGCCTCTGCGGCATCTTTGTGCACAAGTGTGCTGGCGTGGTGAGGCGTAGGAGTCATCCGAGAGAAAGAGTATTGTTTACATGGAGGAGTGGCTGTTCACATTGCCTGTCACTTTCCCTCAAATGTTTCCTTGGCGACTAGGGTGACACACCCGCAGTCAAGGTGGCTGTTCGAGGTGTGCTGGCTGCCTAAACGAAATAAAAAGAAATTAGATGAATGTCGATACCAGTGCTATTGCTTATTGCCTCTTACCTGCATTTGCCTCCACGGCCTCTTGGTTTGCGGAGTCTGTATGAGGGAGCTGCTGTGGCTAGGCGTAGGCATTGTCTAAGCAAAAAGAAAAGGCCATTTAAATGGGGAGTTATGGAAATAAATGCAGTTATGTCTGCTTCTTGCACTCTTCTTGCCTAAAAGTTTTCAAACATAGTGTCCAGAACACACCAGCACTTTGACTGCTTCTGCTTTTTACCTGCAGGTGTTGTTGCGAGATCCTTAGTATGGCTGCGTGCAGCATTGTAACACTTGGTGGAGGCATTTGAAGTGGTAGCCAAAAATATAAAGAATCATCCTTGTCTGCACGAATGCTTTCAATTTCTAAATGCAGTGGTAACTATCACTATTGGTGGAAGGCCCCCCCACATCTATGCGGCAAGTGCCATAGCTCGAAACTGAATTCTTCCTTTATGTTTCACAAGGCATCTGATATGTCCACATTAGATGTGATGTGTTTGTTTTTATTTATCCCAGTGTGGAGAGAGCATCATTAAATGGCTGAAGTACTATAGCGCCAAACAGACGACGCAAGAAGAGACACGGACGAGCGCTTATGTCCGTGTCTCTTCTTCTTGTGTCGTCTGTTTGGTGCTATAGTACTTCAGTAATATGCACCAACTAGCCCAACAAAAAGTTCTGCTGAAATATCATTAAATGTTTTGTTTATTTTTGCGTGTCTTGTTTTTTGGTTTATTTCTGAATTTATCATGATGCTAAAGTGACTTATGTAATGGCAATCAGCTTTTGTTTTGCAGAAAAACAATGCATTTCCTGACCCATTGTTTGACATCCCCTCACTCGCATAATTTTGCAGAGTATTCTACCTATATTGACTTGCTTGACTTCCACTAAAGGGTCTTGCATTTTTAAATACGATCTTTCCTTAAAATCATTCGACACTTCTCATAATTTCTGTACCTTGGGCTTCTGATACTCTGCATTCACTATTTTTGCTTGTTTCTGACTAGAAATGTCTTCTTTAATTTAGAGCTTAAATTTTACCTTTGGAACACATGGAAGGGCTTGCCATTGCATATCTGCATAAAAGGGAAACATGTTTCATTAAACATTTGCAAAATCCCATTGAAGATTGATGAATGCAGCTTGCAGTGTGATATGACTGAATGAGCCATAAAAGTAACTCATCTCACTTGGTAAATGAAAGCACATATTAGTGTGATGCACAAGATACGTTACACTAACGTGGTGGGTTCTCTTGCTTATAAAGCAAAATAATCGGTGCGCGAGAAAAAAATTATTTTTGCATAACCCTTGTACACACTGGCCTTAAGGAAAATGAGCTGGAGCTGTCCACATGATGTACTTATTTTACCTGCGAGTATGGTCAACAAAAATGTGTCCCAGCTGCTTAGTGGTATTCCGGATTATGTCAGTATTGCATATGTGCCTGTTGTCGAAAATAATTGAATTTTGAAAGTGCTCGCAGGGATCTGATGTGCATATCTGCAGTTTATGGGTACATGTAAAAGACTCAGCATCAAGTGCAAGTGAACGGTCCTACAGGCCCGGAGTCGATCATGCAAATAGATTCGCTGCACAAATTTGTGACCAGAAAAGATATGCCACATGAAATGGCATGCAAGGAAGTGTTGAAAATATTGCACAGTTAATAAAACGCCTAAGCTATTAATATGTGGCTTGATGCACTCGTTATGCAAAACGGAGGTGAGGCGTGCAGACAGGAAACAAGAGTAGAGTATTTACAAGCAAACAACACGCGCGCCGCCCACTTCTCTACTCTTGTGTCTTGTCTGCACGCCTCACCTCTGTTTTGCATAATGAATCCTTACGAACTAGCTCAGCTTTCTGTCGTTCTAAGTCTCGATGCACTCTATTTCGTCCGCATTAGGCACTCGCCTCTTGATTACTTCGTGACACAGAAATACTCGGTCATCAGGCTGTTTTTCTGCTGTGGCCTTTGTAGAAGCATGATTGTTCAAAGTGCAACAATTAAACAGATTCTTTGAGTTGCTTGTGGCTTCGCCAGTACAATTCCGGTGCGCTGGTCCGCCTGTCCAGCAATTTCCTACTGAAGGGAAACCTGCAAATAAAAACACCGCTCCGCATGCAGAAAAATGCTCTACTGTGACGCTTCTCGAACGATTGTGATGTACCACAAGAGCTGCCTACTCGCGTGATATTCTCAACAAGGAGGTAAATTCGTTTACTTACATGTGAAGGTATATGCGAGACTACTTCGGGGCTTCGGTGGCACATAAGGCACGAGTGTGTCATAGCGTCCGATGTCGACGCGCGATCGCATGTCAAACGAAACTACTACGCATCCAAAAAACAGATTCGAAACCGAAATTCGCGCCATCCTTTATTGCATGAATGCGTACATCGTGATTTACATAAGTCACGGACTTATCGATCGCTTTCTGTAAACTTAATATTAACGTACCACCTTCATAAAGCCATCAGGTATGCGTTTTTAGGTGACAAAGCATAAGGTGACCTGTACTTGTTCTCAGCTCTTTCAATAGTAATTGCGCTGGCCACATTGACCAGTAGCAACAGGGCGGCGCCCTAGAGGTTCCCACTTTTCCGGCCCAGCTTTTCCTCTAGAGTTGTTCTACTAACTCTATGGTTTTTCTGGTCACGAAACTCCGCCGTCACTCTATGGGAGAGGTTCATATACTGCCCAAAGGTGCCGCGACGCGGCGCCACTGTGCCACAGAGGGCATCGTTCGCGTACCGAAATGCGTGCGCAGTGCGAGGCGAGCTGATTGATCGGGTGCGTTCTGTGCGTGTGCTGTGCTATTTTTCAAGTGTTGGGCTGTTTGGTTGAAGTGGTGGGGTGGGACAACGATGCCGAACACGTGTTGCGTGCCTGGGTGCCGTTCCGGCAACAAGGGCACGACTGAAAACGTGTCGTTGTTCTGTTTACCAAATAACAAGGATCAGCGCGAGAAATGGAAGCGGGCCATACCGCGGCAGGGAAGTGGCGGTTTTAATTTCGAATCGAAGTATACACGTGTGTGCGCGAAACACTTTGACGCCTCGGACATCGTCACAGCAAAGGGGCGAGCTTCATGTCCAGCAGGGGGTGGTAGGAAACCAACCAGTTGAAGCGGTACCAGTTAAAGCGACGCAGTAGGTATCACGATTATCGTGTAAAGGTGACCACTTACAAAAAATTGCGATGCTGATGATGAAGGAGAATAAGGGTGTTATGAGATCTGATCAGGGCATTGATGACAAAACACATTTGCTTTATGCTTTGTTGCAACCTCAATTTGTGTTATACCAGGATAGAGTAGTTCACAGCAATAGCGCCCTTACCCCGACCATCTATGAAAGGTATAGCATTAGAATTCCTTTAAATGCAAGTGTTAAAACAGAATAATATGCATTGTTTTATTTTCCATTGTCCTTTAGTCTTGGCTATTGGTGGGCTACAATTCTTCAATTGCATGTACTTTTAAGTCTATAAGCTGCTATGAGTAAGAAGGTTATTAGCACACTGTTAGCTACATTTGTATTGTGATTTGCTGAGCAAGTTTTGTTTGCATGTTTAAGTAACAGCTGAAGTAGAAAGGTGGTATCTCTAACAAGCCATTTAAAAAAAATTGCTGTATTTGTGATGTGGCTACTTGTGTTCGTTGAGCAGCGCGAATAAGTGCTGGGCTTACTGACGCTTCTAAACGACTGCTTGCTAAGGCAATTGCCTAATTACAGATAGTTTCAACTGTGCAGGTCCTAACACTTCAGGTTCGCCTTAATCCATTGTTAAAAGCCGCACCGAAGACATTTAGTAGCGAAGTTCGTCTTGCATTAATTCTACCTAAATCTTATTCAGAAATGGCATCGCTTCGCAAGAGAGAGAGAGAGAGAAAAACATTTATTCGGACCACCGAGGTGGTTGCTCTTGAGGTCGAGTGGGTGGGGTCCTCATTCCAGGACTCCACTGGCCGTGGCTGCTCGACGTACTTGCTGGACGAGAGCTTCTTGTCCCGCTAGGGTATCGCCGGTCAGCTGTACCTCCCACCGCTCAAATGACGTGCTAGGCGTCTTTAAGTGTTCAGGTTTGCCCTCGCACCCCCACGAGATGTGAAAGAGTGTAGGGCGTGTGTCGCCGCACCAGGGGCAGATGCCGCGATATGTATGTGGGAACATTTTACTGTATCTGTGTAGGTTTGGAAATGTGTTGGTCTGTATAAGTCGGAGAGCTACGGCATCTTCAGTGCTGAGCTTTTTGTGAGGCGGGGGATAAATCCTGCGGTTGAGTCGCTGGATCTCCAGTCGGTCGCAATAATTGGATGGCAGGGGCATGAAGGTAAAGGGTGGGGACTGATGAGACGATTGGTCTTGCCCCGCTCGGTTGATTAGCGCTCGAGCTAGGGCGTTCGCCCTTTCGTTCCCCTCCAGACCCGCGTGACCCGGCGTCCACGTGATTTGATAGTATTCTTGCAGCCTCGGGCCTAGAATCTGCGCCGCCAGCAGCGGTGTTCGTCCGTTCGTAAAGTTACGGCAGGCCTGTTGCGAGTCGGTAACGACATGAACTTCCCTGCCTACCCTGTCTTCTTGCTTTATCACCAGCGCCGCGGCTATGGTCTCAGCCGCAGCTGGGGTCTCTGCCCTCACGGAGGCCGCGAGAGTCAAGGAGTTGTCTCTCCCGTTCACGGCGGCTACCGCGAAGAGGCCCCCCCACAGGGTACGCCGCCACGTCCACGAACGTTACGTACGGGTCACCCTTGAATTGTCGGCGCTGTCTGTCGACGCGAGCCTTGCGTCGTCCTTTATGGAGTTCATGACTCATGTGCTTCGGTATCGGATTCGCCTTGATCTTGCCTCTGACCTCAGGCGGGAGTGATCGTTGCCCATCGAGGGCACGGAGCTCCGTTGCCGTTCCGGTCCGGTGGAGGATGGCTCTGCCCGCCGCCGTGTTCTGTAGTCTGGTCGTTTGCGAAGCCATAACCGCGTCCGACAGCTCAGCGAAGGTGTTGTGGATCCCGAGGGCCGCTAACTTCTCGTTTGAGGTGGTGACAGGGAGACCCAGGGCCGTTTTGTACGCACCTCTGATGATGGCATCGACTTGTTCTTGGTCGCGTTTGTTTAGCGAGTGATAGTGATACGGCATGCTATACGTTATTCTGCTGATCACCAGAGCCTGGACGAGGCGAATCGTGTCCTCTTCTCGCATGCCCTTGCGGCTTCTTGTAATTCGTTTTATGATCCGCGAGATCTGGTTGGTGGCCGACCTTAGGGTTTGGATGGTGTGGGAGGCTTTCAGGTTACTCTGGATCCAAAAACCCAGAATCCTAGTCTTATTGCCTTCCGTTATCTTCTGGCCCTCAAGATAGAGGTCGATAGGGCCGGGGGACTTGTAGATTCCTCCTCCGTGCACCCGGATCACCTCGGACTTTTCGGGCGCACAACGCATCCCGCTCGCTGCCGCAAATCTCTCCACGGCCGTCGCGGCCTCTTGAAGGGTTGCCTCTTTTTGCGCTAGAGAGCCCTTGGTGGCCCAGAGCGTGATGTCGTCTGCGTACAGGGCGTAACCTAGGTTGGGGATCTTCCGCAGCTCTTTGGTCAGCGCTAGCATCGCGACATTGAAGAGAATCGGGGAGATTATCGCCCCCTGCGGTGTTCCTTTGTTCGGCACGTCGATCGTATCCGATCGAGTCTTGCCTATTCCGATGGTTGCCGTCCGGCCCGTCAGGAACGATTTAACGTAATTAAAGATGCGCTCCCCGCAGCTGATGTCGTTCAGTCCCTTGAGAATGGCCTCGTGGGAGATGTTATCGAAGGCCCCTTTTAGGTCGAGTGCGAGCAGGAGGTGTTCTCCTCCCTTCGGGATGCCCTTGAGAACTTCTTCCCTTAGGATTAGGAACGCATCTTGAGCCGAAAGTCCCGGCCTGAAGCCAAGCATGGTGTGCGGAAAGAGGTCACCGTCCTCTATGTAATGTTGGAGGCGGGTTTCGATGACCCTCTCGTACAGCTTGCCGAGGCACGAAGTCAGCGAGATGGGACGCAGGGCGTCGATCGCGGGCTTCTTGCCGGGTTTGGGGATGGTCACGATTTCCGCGTGTTTCCACTCGTTTGGTACGTGGCCCTTGCTCCAGAGTTCCTCGTTTAGGCATTCGGTCAAGTCCTGGATGTGCATCGGGCTCAGGTTTCTAATCATGGCATTGGTGATTTTGTCAACTCCGGGAGCTGTGTTGCGCTGTGAGGCTCATGCCACGGCATACACCTCTTCCTCCGTGATGGGAGCGTCCAGTTCTGGTCTTGGTTCTCCTTCATATTTTAGGAGGCAGGGTTGTATGGGGTCGCTACCCAGGTATCTGGTTTTTAGGGTGTCAATCAAATCCTGGTCGTTTCCGGGGAACTTGTGAGCAATTTCTAGAAGCGTCCGACTAGTTGTCGATTTCGCCTTGTCGGGCTCGATCAGGCAGCGTAGGATGGCCCACGTCTGCGCCGTACTCAGGGTACCCATGAGCGAGGTGCAAAACTGTACCCAATTTTGCTGCGTCAGCTCGTTTGCGTAATTTCTGGCTTCGTCTGTTATTTTCTCGATTCGAAGACGTAGCTTCCGGTTTAACCGCTGTCGCTTCCACCGTTTGAGGAGGCCCTCACGGGCTTCCCACAGGTGTAAGAGCCGGCGGTCGACTTCAGGCGTCTCGACCGTGCGCTGGATGGTTTTAGTGGTTTGGATGTGGGCGTCCCGGAGGTGCTGCATCCATTCCGCTATGTCTGTTATACCGTTTTCGGGCGGGGGGTACTGCCTGAATGCCTCCCAGTCCGTAAGCCTAATTTCGCCAATTGTTCTCTTGAGTTTCGGCGTGGATACCGAGATGCTGAGGATATAGTGATCGCTGCCCAATGTTTCGCCCAGGTGCGCCCATGAGTATTCCCTTACGTTTTTGACAAATGACAGGTCCGGAAACGTGTCTCGACTTACACTGTTGTCTACTCGGGTTGGTTGGAGGAGGTTGGTTATCAATTCGAGGCCCATTTGGTCAACCGCATCGAGGAGCGACTTTCCCTTTTGCGTGTCTTGTTGGTAGCCCCAAGTCGTGTGTCTAGCGTTCATGTCTCCCACAACTACCAGCTGGTTGCAGCCAGCGGCTCTCACGCTGTCGTAAATGATGTTGCGGAAGTCGTCTTTCTGAGCCCTCGGCGGACTGTACAAATTCAGGATGAAAGTGCTACGTCTACCCCTCTTCTGCGGGAGGACTTCCACTAGCATGTGATTAATGTCATGATGTTGATAATGTTGTCCCACGGCCGTCACCGTTTTGTGCACTAAAACAGCGACTTTCGGTGGTCCCGCGTGTTTAATTACGTAGTAACCCCGTAGCCTGATCGGCTGGTTCCCGACCTCCTGAAGGCAGATGACGTCGGGGGGGTATAGGTGATTTTGGATGAAGAGTTGGAGTGAACTTGCCTTCTTGTTGAAAGAGCGACAATTCCACTGCCAGATCTCGAGGTGTTCGGGCGCGCTGCGTGTGGTGTTAGCCATTGCTGACGTTCATGCCACCACCGTCGCAGTTGTCGGCGTCCCTGACGTCACCCGTGTTATTTATGCGCCTGTACGCCTTGATGCGTGGGTTGCTGATCTCATCGTCGACCCGCTTGCGCGAGCCAAACTCAACCTTGCGTATTCTTCTTTCAAGGTCTTCATGGCTTAGTGTGTTCTCCTTGACTCTATTGTTTAATTCGCCCATCTGGTGAAGCATCTGTTGTATCGTAGCATAAATACCTTCGAGGGTGACTACACTTGACTGGACTGCCGCTGCCGAGGCCGCACCGGGGAGCGATGAGGGCGTTGTGGTTCTTGAGGCGGGAGGAATGGAGATGGCGGGCTCGTGGCCTATCGTTCCGCTTTGAGACCCTGCCTGTGTGTTGTTGCTGGTTTTGCTTAGCAACGCTTCTAAGCGTTGCATGCGTTGGTTTAGGTCGTTAACCTGAGCCTTGAGTTTTTTATTTTCTTCCCTGATGCGCGTACATTCTGGGGAACATTTACTTTTTTCACCGGTATTTTGAGCGGAGGAGGTACTAGACTGATTCCGGCTCACCTTGTTGTTGTTGGCTTGGTTCTTCTGTTTAGATGTGGATGTCGAGGTAGAAGGCTGCCGCTGCCCTTGCTTCTCTCCTAGCTTTGGCCACTCCGAGCGGAATCGGGACCTGGACCTGGACTGGGACCGGGATCGGGACCGGGACCGGGACATTGACCTGGACTGGGCCCGGGACCTCGAGCGGCTCGCCGAGGATTCCGAGCTGAACCACCGTAGGCGGCTTCGCCTTGGCCTTCCTCCATCATTGTCGTCGTCTTCCTTCCTCCTTCCGGGTGGAGGATGCTTCTTGGTGGTAGTGCTCTTGTTTTTTAGCTTTTGCTTGCACTCGCGAGACCCCGTGGCGTGGGCTTCGCCGCAGACGGCGCACTTGAGCGAGCACTCGTGGCCGTCCGTCGGGTCGTGCGTCCCGCAAGCGAGACAGATTTTGATGTTCGGGGTAGCACAAACGTCTGATCGGTGTCCCATGCGCTGGCACACATAGCAGATTTGTTTTGTGGGCTTGTAGGTGTGGCACTCGGTCTCCCCTCCGTAGTAGTAAGCGTATCGTGGAACTACGTGAGAGTTGAACGTGATCAAGGCTGTCTTGGTCTTTCCCAGCATGCGGGCCTGCACGATTTCCACGCCTTGGGTCCTAACCCTTAGGTGAGTCATAAGCTCCTCGGGCGGGGTATCCGGGTCGATTCCATGAATGACGCCCCGGGCCACTCCGTCCGGTGCCGCAACGTAAGAGTTGACTTCGTAAAGGTTGCCGCCCAGCACAATCCGCGTGATCTTGCGCGCAATATCCGCGACCTCCTGATCTGGGGTACTAACAATAATTATGTTGGAACCGGGTCTCAATCGCACGATGAAATGCGAATCGTCAACTTTCCCTCCGCAGGCGGCCGAGACGGCTTTTGATATTTGGTGGTTGCTGAAACTCTTCACCTGAAGGCCTTTCTTGGGTCGGATGATGACTCGCTTCGCAAGAAATCTTAAGCGCATGGAGCAGCTCAGTTCCCTTTTCTTTGTCATTAAAGGGAAGCTGAAGAGTCTGTCGAATTCAATAAGACGCTCATATACGGATGCGGGAACCTTATAAACCATGTAGGTCAAATTTGGGTTTTTTTTTTCAAATAGGAGCGACGTAATCGTCGGTTGAAATTGCGCTGTAGCTCCGCCCCCCGTCGAATGCCGCGCGCTGCTGCTGACGCTGACGATGCGAGCGGAGACCGGAAACCGCGGTGTTGTGACGTCAACTTTAGTGTTTTGCTCCTTCGCAGCCTGCGCGACCGTGCCTGACCGCGCTTGTTTCTGCGTGCGTGCCGTCGTAATCTGCTTCGATCGACCCTGCATTTCTTTGTTGGTGCGTCTGTGTGTATGTAGAGTGGTGGTCAACGTGCGCAGCATCAACTGATGTGGTGGGCCGATCATGCCGTCTTTCTGTGCAGCCTACGGTTGCACGAACACCAGCGGCCGCGAAGATGTCTTCCATTGCTTCCCACAAGACAAGAAGCTTTTAAGTGGGAGGCTGCTGTAAAGCGAAAGAATTTCAAGCCCTCAAGAACAACACTGGTGTGCTCCAACCACTACCGTGACGACGATTATCACCAGAATTTGCACTAGCAGGCTTTCTAAACGCAGCGCGAAAAGATCGGAGCAACGAAAACAAAGACGGCACGAGTGCGGACTGACTGATAACTGGTGTTGGAAGGCCTTATGAATACACGAACTCGCCCAAACCTGGATTTTGATTTACTGCGAGCTCCTTCATGTTAGCACGCTGAACGGAAGGTGCATGTTTATTTCCCGCCCTCGACGCAGGTTTCGTCGCAAAGCGCCGCGAATTTTCTATTTGCACGTGTGTTGTAAAACAGCCTGCACGCAGCTACCATAACGCAGTGCAAATGTAGAGTTTGCATGTGCTGGAAAGCCGGCGCACGCCAGGACGCTACGCTCCCCCCGTCTCTCGCGCACAGCGAGAAACCGACCGTCTCACGTAGCCGACGGAATTCGCCGCCTTTACGACTTCGGTTACGAGTAGTGTGCGGATGGCGCACAGATGAAGGTCACTACACGTACTGCATGAACCGGGAAGCTTTTCACGCGTTTGAACCGTCTTTGTAGGTTGCCGACAGCTTTGGACAGCGCAAAAATGCCGACGATCGCATCCCCGCTTACGTTCCACGAGGAGGCATGCAGGAACACAACACTGCAGTTGTTTGACCGGAAACGAGCTCACTAGATCGGCGAAAGATCGGCGAGATCACTAGATCGCTTTGCAAAAAACATACTCACCAAAGAGCATTTCCAACACGAGGAGGTCCCAAGACTTCGCTTTCGTTCTCGTCGAAAGCACTGCTCGCACCAGCATCGTTTGCTTCTTCGAGAGGCCGGCTCTTTGCAATCGGCTCGTACATGTAGGGAGCAACGCCGAACTCTTCAGAAAAACGCAGTCTCTCTGAATTTTCTATTACCTCTTAATTTTCCATTACGGCACCAAACAACCTGGCACCGCGCTTCATGTGGAGCGGCAGCGGCCGGTCGCTAAAGTTGACGTCACGGGTGGCCCGACCAATCACAGGCGGAAACGAGACGCGCGAGCTGGGCGTGTCCGCTGCTGCACTTTTCGTCGAAATAAAATATATTTGCGCTTTCTTTCGCTCAATTTCGATACGATATTCGAATTCGGAGGGTTGAAAACCATTATGTACACATGTTCACTCATTTTTTCTGGAAAACCTTTCAGCTTCCCTTTAAGTATTCTACGGTAGCAGCCCTTTGCAATAGCAATTTCATTCTTTTGATCTCATTATAAGATTCTGCCCACAGAGTCCTCTGCCACAGTTTAACAGAAACTGAACAGCTGTGCTCGGCGAACAATCTGGCGCTATGCGCAACGGAGAATTGGCGCTTACTCATCTGGTGATAAGTGGGACCACTGGCGTTTTGTTGCGAATGCGCGGTGTTTAATTTAAGGCCAATATTAAAAAGCGGAGCCCACCGAAGCGTTGAGGCGAACGGTGATGACGAAGCAATCCGGACCGAGACCGCCCGGCCGTGTACAGCGGACGCATTTCGACGGGGGCGAAATGCAAAACACCCGTTTATTTAAGTTTAGGTGCATTTTAAAGGATCCCAGGTGATCAAAACTAATCACGAGTCCCCCACTACGGCGTGCCTCATAATCGTATCGTGGTTCTGGCTCTTAAAATTCCAGATCTTTATTTTTTTCGGTCTGAGACCGCCGCGAGCTCCATGTTATGAGCGGCTTTTTTTTTTCGTCCCGTGCGCTCATATCATCGCAGAAGACACGCTCAGGCAGCAATTTAATTATATTCAATGTTAAAAATAGTTACGTGATACTAAAGCGACGGTTGAGGAAGTTGAGAAAGCTAGAATACCGAGGCTGCCCCACACACAACCACAGCGGTAGCGGCGTTCGCATGCCCTCTCATGCACGGTTGCGCCTCTAGCGGCGGGCGCTGGCGCTATATGAAACTGAGGCGGCAGTTTCGTGACCAGAAAAAACATGGAAGGACTCTGGTACAGTTGACCTACCTGAACAATGTAACGATTTTATATGTAAAAGTTTTCATCAAAATAATATTGGGCTTGGGTTTTTCTAGATATGACGAAAGCTTTTGAAACCATAGAACACAACTTCATGTTATACAAGCTAGGAAGTATTGGTTTCCGAGGTAGTTATTCGAAATTATTTTCCAATTATTTTTCAGACCGTTTGAATGTTGTTTCTATTAAAAATTCATATAGTGATTTTACATCAGTAAGATACGGTGCACCTCAAGGGTCAGTTGTGGCACCTCTTTTACGTAACATTTACGTGAATGATATATCCAACATACAACTGATCAGAATGCCGATGACACGGCACTGATATCACACGAATCGTATTCAGAGACCATAAAACTACTTCAAAATGGCACAATACGTGCGGTTGATTGATTTAATGTTAACCAAATATATTTAAACAAAGAAAAAACTACCTTCATATGTTTTAGAAATCCTCAAAAGAGTGTTAACCTAGACCTGTCCATTCAATTGCATGGTTCTCGGTGTTTATATTGCTCTTGCGTGCCTCTACCGTTATCCCTTTGTGTTAAGTATCTTGGAATTCATTTTGACGATCGTATGTTGTGGGATGTTAACATTGACTGCGTAATGAAACGTTTACGAATGGTAGCAACACAATTATACACGTTTAAATTTAATATCCCTCTTAAGTGGCGAAGGTTAGATTTTAATGCTCTGGTCCAGTGTTTGCTTATATATTGCATTTAAGTTTATGGTTCCTGCGCACAAATGAAAGTCGTTCGAGTGGATAAGCTATTAAGTAGGATATCTGCGAGCATGTTGTATGGTACTGCTTATGAGTTTCCAGACAATAACGCAAGAAATAATATTGCCGGTGTTGAAATATTTTCGTATTTGTTATTGCAAGTGATAATTCTGCGCAATATTTTCTCGAATGGTCACAAAATAATGCAGTGTAAACCTAAAACGCTGAGAAAAACATACGTTTATGAGTTACCGCGCAATATACATGAAATGTGGTAAAACGTGTCGAGAATAATACGTTCCTTCTTACTTTAACCAGTTGCCCAAAGAAATAATTGGACAACATTCCCAAAACGAAGCCAAACAACAAATTAGAGCATGGTTACTTTCTCGCTAAAATATGTGTTGGTATTGTCTTTTTTTAAAATAAATGTTGCTATCATTATTTTTCCACTTGTCTGGTAAACAATGAAAAGATTGTGTTAATTTCATGCATGTTTGTTTATTTATTTTTTACCAGTTTCCGGAAGAAATAGTGGGACAGCATTCAAGCGAAAAATAAAACAGATTGTTTTATTTATTCGCTATTAACGTAGTAAAGTATATATTTAAGTAGCATAGTATTCTTTTGAAGCTGATTGCCATGTGTGTAATATATGTGTTATTTCTGTCTTGTAAGCAGCGCGCTAACACCTGTGTGCCGTGACCCGCCCACAAGCGACTTGCGCTTATGCGCGCACGAAATGTGTAATAAATATATATTAGTGTGTGTGTGTGTGTGTGTGTGTGTGTGTGTGTGTGTGTGTGTGTGTGTGTGTGTGTGTGTGTGTGTGTGTGTGTGTGTGTTTGTGCGTGCGTGCGTGCGTGCGTGCGTGCGTGCGTGCGTGTGTGTGTGTGTGTGTGTGTGTGTGTGTGTGTGTGTGTGTGTGTGTGTGTGTGTGTGTGTGTGTGTTTACGCCGGTACAACACATTCATATGGTTAACATGCATTCACCTTCTCCAAGCGTGTGTGCTTCGCCAAGTAGGCAGACACTCGGCTTCTGAGCGTGGGGTCGTAAGTTCGAAGCCCTTATTTACGTGACGGACGGACGCCTTTCCTCGTTAGGTCAGCATATATACGCTTAGGCGATTAAGACAAATGATGGTGCCTTACGGGTCAAACCCACCATCTTATTGCGAGGTGCATTGTAGTGTGGGACACCGGATTGATTTTGACCCCACTGCGGTTTTTCCATTTCGCCCCCACATAAATCCAGCAGCCGCGGCCGGGATCGCATCCGGGACATAGAGGTCATCAGAACAACGCCATAGTCACTGTATTGCCGCGGCGCGTCCAACTGCAAAGGTGCAGTAGTCATAACTTAACGATATGTCGAAATCATTGTCATAAAAAAAGAAATGCCTATCCACCATCCAACTGGCACCATGCCGCGGTCAAGCGACCAAAATAAAAACATGCGCTGACGAGAAGCATGCAGAGATGTCCTATATATTGGGTGGGGCACTTGTCGAAGGGTGTGTTTGGCCAACGAGACAGGACCCATTACTCCTATTGAGAAGAAGAAGAAGAAAAGACAAAATAAAAAAACTAAGGAAGACAGAAAAGATAGGGAGATAACTACCCGGAAACCCAAGTTAGCAAGCAAGGTATACAGTGAGCAAAATGGTTACGAGAATGTGAGCCGAAACGCGGCATTTCCTCCTTATAAGCGCGGCTTGTCACACAACTTCCCGAAGGCACGCAATGTTTCCGTGTGGGTCTGTGACGAGTTGTTTTCCGCACGCGATGAAAAAAAAAAGAAGAATAAACTCGGTCAAGTGTGCTCTGCGTGTGGGACAGGGCGCAGATAACGAAACCGGCTTGCACGTGGAATTCTCGTGCTGCGAGAGAATCGCTCACTGGCGAATTATACCTGCACGCGCTGTTGTACGGCTGGGTGGCCCTATGCACTGCCGCGGCGCAGTACTCGAACCGTGCATAAAAAATTAGTACATGATGGCAGCGACGGATCAATAGAACAACGACTCCAGACTGCAATTAACGCAGTAGAGGAACATCTCATAGGAACAGGCCTCACATGCTCTGCAGAGAAATCTGAACTTCTATTGTACCGCCCCACACGTAGAGGCAGGCCTCCCAAAGGATACGACAGAAACAAGGCTCATGAGGAAATCAAGCTACACACCAAGAACGGGCGGAATATCCCAATAGTCAACCAGCTCAAAGTGCTGGGTCTGGTAATCGAGAACAAAGGCACAAATAGGGAAACCGTAAAGAAATTAGACACAAAGGTAACAAACACCATGAGATTAATCAAACGAATTACTAACAAGCACCAAGGTATGAAGGAAGAAAGTATCATACGGCTTATACAATCATTCGTAATCAGTCAGATCACATACATAGCAACCTTCCACAATTGGTTTGCAGCTGAAAAGCGTAAAATTAACAACATGATAAAAAAAGCATACAAACTAGCTCTAGGGATTCCCATCAGTACGAGCACGGATCTCTTGCTAAAGTTAGGACTCCACAACACACTGGACGAACTCATAGAAGCACAACAAACATCTCAAGCAGAGAGACTAACCAAAACCAAAACGGGACGGCATATACTAAGCAAACTAGGAATGAATTATCACAATCTATACGGGGAAAAGAGGACGATAACGAGAGAAATTCGTGACAAACTCCTAGTACCAAATATACCCAAGAACATGCATCCAGGTTACAACGACGGCAGACGCAAGAGTAGAGCAGAGAAAATTATCCGAAGCTTTGGGTCAGACGACAGAGCAATCTTCGTAGACGCGGCTGAATACCCAGACAGAAATAGCTATGTAGCAGTAATCGTAGATCACACCCAAAAACCCCTTACAAGCGTATCAGTTAATACCAAACATTCCGAGACCGCAGAGGAGGTAGCCATTGCACTAGCATTGGTCTCCACGAATGCTCAATACATCATAAGCGATTCTCAAGCGGCCATTAGAAATTATGCAAAAGGTAGGATCTCTCCTGAGGCATGGCACATCATCAGAGTCAATGAAGCGAAGTTCTCCGATGCAGAGAAGAACGGCAGGCAATTGCTCTGGTTCCCAGCGCATACGACTCCAGACATTCCCGCAGTCAACCTCAACGAGGTAGCACACCGCGAAGCTCGAGGTCTTACTCGCCGAGCTGAGCAAAGAGTGACTTCCATCGGTCAGGAGAACGCGGAGGAGGAAATCTGGAGAGAAAAAGATATATTAACAAGATTTAGTGATATTACCAAATTCTATCAAAATCGGAGGCGAGTATTACCACCGCCTCACACTAAACTGAACAGAGCTGAGTCCGTTACTTGGAGGCGACTACAAACAGAAACTTATACGAGTCCCGTGCAGCTAAAAACTTTCTACCCCGATATATACGAGAGCGATATGTGCAAGCTATGCAAGTCTGTTAGGGCCACCCTTCAACACATGTTGTGGGGATGTGAAATATACCAAAATAAAATGGCAGTCTCCCCAGAAAATCTACGGGCGCGGTGGTCGGCCGTGCTGCTCAGCTCAGAACTCCAAGACCAACTTTGGGCCGTCCAGCGAGCCAAGAAAGTCGCACGAGAGCAGCAGCTCCCAGTGGCCATCATGGCGGCCCCAGGCCCGGGCCTCCCAATCGCCGGATTCCAAATAAAGTTATCACATCACATCACACATTGGGTGTGAACACTTTAAATCAGGCTAACTTTCACGTACTTATGAGGTACCGCATCTGTTTGTTCTAAATATTTCTAATAAATAAAAAAACGCCGTATATCCGATACGTCTTTTATCTACATTCGCACATGATCATATGGGACGCTATATATACTTTAAAACCCGTAAGCTCCCATCAAGCCATACGATAACTTTGATCTCTTTCCGTAAAGGCAATGTTTAATTTACAATCGAATCCTTATTTAGAAGTTTGTCGTATAGAGAAGGCAATACAAAACGTACTCATACGTAACATAAATAATAGTAATACACGGCAATAAATTGTGGGGATTTCCCCTAAATAGATCTACCAGGAGATATACAAACATTACATCAGCCGGAGCCGGAGTACATGTTTACAGTAGCCAACAATGTGTAACTGCGGCGTCAAGTGTACATGGCGCCTGGCGCACCTGGTGTTAACATTAAAGGTACATTTCCCTTCAAAACGCCCCACAAACTCATGCTAAAATCAAACTGAACAAAAAATAACCAAAATGTCCAAGCCCGCACACGCCCTTTGGCGCCATTCGTACACGGTCAACTGCATAGCTTTATACCTATAGAAATACGGAAATGCTAACCTTCTTCAAGGTTACCATGTGTACAGGTGCGCTTCAAAAACGGTAACTCGTATAAAGCTATAACTTTTTCACATTTTAAAGCTATATCCCCGTTGCTTTTTGTAATCGTAACATACGCCTGTGTTTGCATGCTTCAAGCATCTTTAGTCAGGCCTAAAGACGAGATCAGTCGGCGTAAAATTGGCAAGAAGCCCCCCAAGGGCGACTGCGGTGGGTGACTGCGGTGTCAGGTCTCACGTTAAGTCTTGTAAACACGGTGCCTGGCGCTGATATTCGGCATTTGTTTCCCTTACGAAATTGAATATCATGAATGATGTGAAGCTGACGAGAGAGAAGTGTTGTGTTCCTATACTAGGCATGATAACCTTAGCAAAGAATGTGAAAAGAAAGTCTCAGGCTGCAAAACTGGTTAAATATTGGAAGGAGGCGCAAACACAATTTTCGCGGCGACCCACGCTTGAAAGTGATGGCTAAGAATAGCTATATCAGAGCGAAATATTGCAAAGACGGCTGAGCAATGTAGGACGAGTGCTTACCAAATCAACTGAACGGTTTTAACAGAAACGCACAAAACCAAACCCCCATTCCGCCCCTGTGCGCTGCCTGAGGTACTTGTATTAACACTATTAGCATGTTTGTGTTATATGTGTAATTTGGACCACAGGTCAAAGACAGACTTTTAGGGGCCCTTTAAACCGATTGGACGAGAGAGCGTTATCGGAAGGCACAAATTTTAACGGCGATGTAGCGGTAAATGCGAGACAAATGCGTTAGCATTACGTCGAACCATTTTCAGGTCCCGGATCCACATTTTGAAGTGTTGATAATCAGGAGCTCAGTTCAGATATATATATATATATATACATGACTGGAGGAACTTCACCGCCGATGGTGCTGAAGTTCCTCCAGTCAAGTGAATTGAACGACTATAACATTCCCGCGGTCCTAGCGGCCTGTTGTGTGTGTGTGGTTCTTTATCCTTTCGGTTTCTCCTCACTCATTCCAAAGTGTATGATGGTGAATTGGATATCTATCTTCCAATTAACCTCCCCGCCTTTCGCATCTCGTTAATCTAACTCTAGGCACAAAATCTAGGCACAAAAGAAAGATATTGCACCATAACGTCATCGCGCATCCACCTCGTGAATACCGAAATAAAAACTATAGAACTCTCTTACGCTTGCCTGTATGTTGCTAGGTTACGTTTAGAGCGTTTTCACCTTTATTAAAAAAAGTGGCCAGTGGTATATAGGATGTCCCTCTAAATTTTATCCATATCTCGACCTCTATGTGCTTCTTAAACTGAGAATGTCTGTTACTAATTATTTGCTGCTTTTGGTACTCTACTTTGTCCGTTTTTGTGTGTTTATTCAGCGGTGATACGGTTTTATCGGCTCGAATTGGGCTTGTGCAATCCATAGTCTTGCTGTTCTCATCGTTATATGAAAAAAAAGTTGTATGTTAGCTTGCGTGTGCTGTGATTCTTTGCGGCGTTTTCTATTGAATGCGGCGCTTTGCTTTGCGAGCTGTGGTCCGTTGCACGCAGTCACCTCTTGCACACGTTGCACTGCTCTTTGCATTCGTTTGCGGGTTGTGCCCGCTACGCATTACGTGACAGCACGTTCTGCGGTCAGCGTTCTTGGTTAGGTTTAAGTTTGACGCAGCTGTATATGGCAAGCTTCGCTAAAACTTCCGAATTAGGAGCACATTTCGTTGGCCATATCCCTTTGCAGTCGACAGTCGACGCTAAATATTGACATTACGTGTCACACAGCTCTAAATGTAGTTTTTCATGCCATCTTGGCTTTTTGAAAAAGAGGTGGACGTCTGTGCTATTTTGTTGTCGCGTTCCAGTATTCACCTGTGTTTTTGGCGATGCTCTGTCCACGCTCTCACCGCTTCCCGGCAGGTCTTGAATCGAATCACACGGGTAGTTACCGGGTGCGTTATTAAAAGGGATCACTTAAGTGACTCATTGGGTGACGATTACAGTTATTTGCCGATGACGTCATGATTTTAACGAAATTTCTGGTATTGACTGTCGCATCCAGTAGTCTGACTTGTTTTCTTTTCTTTTTCTTTTTAAATTGTGCCAAAGTAATAAACTCATCTTGAATGCTGCTAAGACTAAAGTCATGACTTTCACTCGCGAAACAGCAAGCATATATGTTTTTTATTCTGTAAATTATGTCAAATTGTGCAAGATATGCGAGATCAATAATCTCGGTGTACACGTTGATACAAGCTTACACGTTTCCGCTCACACTTCTAATGCTGGGTATGCAATTTCCGAGCTGTGTTTTAAGAGTAACAAGAGAATTCAGTTGTGCAGCCCCTTTCCACAAGCTGTACGCAAACATCTGCCTTCCTCAACTCGAGTACGCGTCAGTCGAATTCAATGGTATTTATAAATCCGCCAATGGCATCATAAAAGAGCTACGGAAGAAAGTTTCTAACACTGGATCATGTTCTAGCTCTGCTGGATTATTGTCACTGTTCTTACTTCGCTGCCGACGTAATTGCGCTGACCTTCTATTTGTATTCAAAACTATTCCACGGTATCTCCACCAGCCTTCAAATCGTCAGTTGAGTCACGTTTCCTATTCCACGAAAAGTCACCAGAGAACACAGACCTGTTATAATTATAATAGGCAGGAACACGGAAAGGTCTGTATAAACAACGCTGAACGGTCCGCAGAATACAAATTCTTTATCACGTTTATTTTCGTGATCTCGATATTTTTCGTAGCGCACTCTCAATGTTATTTTTTCAAGCTTCGCGTTGTTATTTCATAGTTTTACCCATTGTTCAATTGCCTTTTTCCTCCCTTTTCTTTTGAATTTGCGTTTTGTTTAATAAACTTTCCTCTGTATAATCTCCTTTTTATTCGTTGTGCGTGTTTTCTCGTGTTATGCCTTGTTTTCACTTGCATATGTTTTACTTCTCTTTTATTCACTGACTGACTGACTGACTGACTGACTGACTGACTGACTGACTGACTGACTGACTGACTGACTGACTGACTGACTGACTGACTGACTGACTGACTGACTGACTTACATACTGATTGATTGATTGATTGATTGATTGATTGATTGATTGATTGATTGATTGATTGAGTGAGTGATTAAAATAATAATGTACAATATACATGTAGAGAATTAAGGGAAGTTTACAAGCTGCCACTACTACGCCTACCCACTCTTTAGGAAGAAGGGAATAGAAACAAAAATTGAAGACAAACGAGAGAGAGAAAAGTTTTATCCAACGGAAAGAGAAGTCGTTCGGAAAACCACAGTGCAGAAATGGCAGGCAAAGTACTTTTCTGCATGCTTTTGTCTCGTGGCTGCTGCGCAGCATCTCTTGACTAGAATAGGTGCTTCTGTTCGAACGGCTTATTGTTTTGTTATTATTATTACAATGTTTGATTTTTTTGCGAATGGTTCTTAAGAGATAAACAAGGAATCTAGCTGATTTTAATATGGCGATATTTTTTTGTTGTAGCTTCCGTCCATTCTGCTAATTTATTTCCGGCTGAACGTCCCAGACCATGATCAGGGGCTACATGACAGACGGTGCACTTGACCGCTCGAGAATAATTTTCACCAACTACGGGGTTAGAGCTTACGCGTGCCTGTACCGCTCAGTACACGAGAATTTTTTTTTTTTTGCAATCCACATCCACGGCGTGCGGCAGCCTCACGACGATCGACAGAGCCACGGAGCCGCCGCGGTGGCGATCGTGATTGCAGTCGGCGACAACATAGAAATAAAACGTTGAAGGACGCTTAAGCTTCGCCTTTAAGGGTGGAACGCGATAGCATTCAAAGATCGCCAACTGCTTCTCACGCTTCCCGGCAACTGCAGCTTATGTAACCGTAATGCTTACCGAGAAACGCTGTCGGCGAACGCCATGCACGAAGGTTAGCGAGCGAGCTTTCTGGTAGAAACGCGGCCTCTTGCGTGGGCCGCGGATGCACGGAGGCGAGCGCCATCTGGATGGCGTTGTTGCGAGGAACCGAGCGTAGTGGGCCGCTCTATTAATGGTAGAAATGCCAGAAAAGGGGCTTATGTTTGAGTTTGTGCGTAACAGAATTATGTTTTCTGGTATATTCAAGGTACACTCCGAAAATATCATGTCTGTAGGTTGTGTTTAGGTTATGTTTTGCTATTTTTCTGACGACTTTTGCTTTGAAGAATTCAATTAGTTCTGTAATGCCTCTGCACCACGCAGAGGGCCTGCGTGCTTGTGGTTCGAAATAATATTTCGCTAAATGACGTCCGACGCAAGACGATAACACCGGATTTTATGCGACACGGGGCCCTTAATGGTGTCACGTTAGGAGGATATTTGTACGCTGGCAAACTCATAGAGACTGTGTGTGTGTGTGTGTGAAAACTTTTATTGTACTGAGGTCCGGAGGCTCGACTTCTCAAGCCAAGGCGGGTCGCTCCCACGTTGGCACTGTCAGGCCAAGCCTTTCAGCGACATCATGGGCCCTCTGGACTGCCCTTAGTTGGTCCTGAAACAATGGGCTTTGAATCCTTTTCTCCCACTGTGTCCATTCTTCAACGAGGTTGGGGAGAGTCGCGGGACACCCCGCCAGCATATGTCTGATTCCAATGATGCCATTACAATCATTGCATTCCATCTTAATCTCCCTCTCTGGATATATTTTATTAATGGTGTACGGTGTGGGATATGTACCCGTTTGCAATAAGCGCAGTGAGACTGCCTGAGCCCTGTTCAGTTTTGAATGTGGCAATGGGAATTGTCTGCGTCCTAAATAGTAATGTTTGGTAACATCATTGTATGTTAATAAATGATCTCTGGATTCCTTCGCTTGATGGTGAACGGCTCGGTTGTGACTGTCACGGTTAGCAAGTCCTCGTGCCAAGTCATGAGCAACCTCATTGAGGTTTACCCGAGTCTCGTCCACTTTCCCCATATGCGCAGGAAACCATCGGATTTCAGTTGTCATAATCACAATGTTTTCAAAAAGTTTAGCTGCAACTCCAGCTACGTAGCCTTTATCAAAACACTTTACAGCGGTTTTCGAATCACTGTAAATGAAGGCCCACTTATTACTCCTAATGGCTAGAGCAATTGCCGCTTGTTCCGCCACCGTGGGGTCCTTGGTAAAAATTGTGAGAGCGTCTTGCACCTTCCCTTGATAATTTGAGACAATGGCCGTATAGGCTTCTTTACCGTTCACCCAGGCGGCATCAACTATAGCTGCCAGTTGGTTCTGCTGCTCTATTTCCTTCAAGAGTGCTTTAGCTCTTGCCTTTCTCCTTTCGACATTATATTCTGGATGCATGTTTCTGGGGAGAGGGTTGGTTCTGATCTTGCTCCTAACTTCAGTCATTAATTCTACTTCAGCCTCTATTGGACTCCTCGATGTATTCAGTTCTGCACCTATTGCCTGTAATATGTTCCTGCCAGCTCGTGACTTTGTCAATCTTTCGTGTTGCGCTAGCTGTTGGGCCTCCGCAATTTCTTGCATTGTATTGTGCACCCCTAGACTCATGAGTTTGTCGGTTGCAGCGTTACTGGGTATACCTAGGGCTACTTTAACGAGCTTCCTGAGCATCACATTAAGTTTGTTAAGTTCTGCCTGCTTCCATTTGAATAATCCAGCTACATAAGTGAAGTGACAGAGAGCAAAGGCATGTATTATCCTTAAAGCGCTGTCTTCTCCCAGGCCTCTGTGTCTATTGGTAATTCTCCTTAGTAACCTAATGACCTCATCTGTTTTATTCGAGATATGTTGTATTGTTCTGTAGTTAGTATTGTTTCCGTCTATGTGATACCCAAGAACCTTGATTTTTTCAACTAGCCTGATTGCGGATCCTTCATGAGTATATAAGCACACTCTTGGCTCATCTTCCGGAATGTAACCTCTTGGTTTACGACCTTTTCTGCAATGTTTAATGACTAAGAGTTCTGATTTGGCTGCCGAGCATTTCAACCCCATGGCTTTCAGTGTGTTCTCTACAACGTATAAACTTTCCTGTAATCTGTTCTCTGTCTGTCCTATATTGCCCTTGGCACTCCATATGGTTATGTCGTCGGCATATATCACATAACGTATACCCTCAATTTTCTCCAGATTTCTTGCAACCTTGGACATTGCTAAATTGAATAGCATGGGTGAGAGTACAGCCCCTTGTGGAGTGCCCCTATTTCCCAAATTCTTAGCTTCTGATTTAAGCTCACCCAGCATGAGTTGTGCAGTTCTATTTCTAAGAAAGTCCTTAATCATGTTAAAAAGTCTCTTACCCAAACCCATCTCCGAGAGAACGTCAAGTATTGCCTTATGCTTTATACGATCAAAAGCTTTTTCCACATCCAATCCCAAAAGAGCTTTCGTATGCGCTGGGCTAGCCTGTATAAGTTGATGTTTGATCAGCAGCATAGCATCCTGAGTTGACAGCCCTGGACGAAAGCCGATCAAGTTGTATGGGAGGATCTCGTTCTGCTCAACGTATTTCGTGAGTCGATTTAGGATGACATGTTCCATAGCTTTGCCTAGACATGACGTTAAGGAAATAGGACGGAGGTTGTCTAGAGTGAGTTTTTTGCCTGGCTTTGGTATGAGGATAGTATTGGCCACCCTCCATTCCTCTGAGTATACCCCTTTTCTCCAACATTCATTGAAGTGTTCAGTTAGATAATAGATTGATGCATCATCTAGATTTCTTAACATCTTGTTAGTTATTCCGTCAGGTCCAGCCGCCGATCTACCATTAAGACTATGAAGAGCGGCCCTCACTTCACTCTCAGTGAAGTCCCGGTCAAGTTCTTCACATATGCCTCCCGTATACTCGGGGCTCTCCTCTCCTTCGTTTGGTTGTTTAAGTGGGAGATATTTGGCTGCGAGACTATCCATGATATCCCTCTCTGTTTTATCTTGGCTTTCCTGATGAACCAACTTAGCTATAGCTGTTCTCTTGCTTGTCCTTGTTTCATTCTCGTTGAGCAAGTGCTTGAGGAGGTTCCAGCTACCTCCATGTTTGAGTCTACCATCAGCCGAATTACAGATCTCATCCCACTGTTGCTTCACGAGAGTCTTCGAATGATCATCAATTTCTCTGTTTAATTGCGCTATTTTTTTTCTTAGCCTTCTGTTAAGTCTCTGCGTTTTCCATCTCTGTAATATAGCCTGTTTGGCCTCAATCAGATGCGCCAGCCTGCTGTCCATAGCTTCAATATTTTCCTCTGTCCTGATTTCTTTAGTGGCCTCCTTGACGTCCTCTCTGAGCTGGATGACCCATGTCTGAAGGGGCTCCTGCTCGGCATGTGGAGGCCCCACTGTCCCTCTGTTCGCCCTAATTTTTCTGAAGTGATCCCAATCAGTGAATTTGAAGATTCTTGTTTCCTGTCTCGGTATGCGTATGGTTATGTGTATGATGTAATGATCGCTTCCGAGATCCAAGTTTGAATTTTCCCAATTGGCTCCTCTTGAATTGTTCACAAAAGTAAGATCTGGCGTGGAGTCCCTGCTTGTGGAAGTGCCACAACGGGTGGGATACGCAGGATCAGTAATCAAGCATAATCCCAGATCCATGGCAAGACTCCATAGCTCCTCTCCCTTCTTTGTGTTCCAAGCGTATCCCCATGTATGATAGGGAGCATTAAAGTCCCCTCCAATAATGAGAGGGGAGTTTTTGGCAACCGAAAGCACCTTGTTGAAGAGTGCTCTAAACCTTTGTCTCATGTCGTTAGGACTGCTGTAAATATTCAAGCAGAAAATGCTTTGCGTCTTACCTCTGTTTCTTTTAAGTATAATCTCAACTAGAATAAATTCAAACCTGGAATTTCTAAGGTGAATCTCATGCTCAATGTACGGCAACTTTTTGTCAATGAGAGTCGCCAACCCCCTCCCCATTCTTTTGTCTCTACATATAACTTTGTACCCAGTGAGCATAATTTCGTCCGCTAAGGTTTCCTGCAGCATAATTACCTTTGGCCTGGCCTCAGATGACCTGATCACCTGTTGCAGTGCTGCTTTTTTGTGTTGGAACCCACGACAATTCCATTGCCACACGTTAAATCCATGATTACTGTCCATTGTTATTAGGTGAGGATGCCTTTCTATTACCTGCTATTTTCCTCTTTGTGATGGCCCCCGACAATCCAGGAATGGACTTTATACTATCCGCCTCCGATGGCAGATACTCATCGTCGTCATCCCCTCGTGCCTCCATTTTCCTAAGTCTTTTCTCTGCCGTTAGCCTCCATTTCCACAATTTGTCCACTTTAAAGTTGGTCGTTTCAACTGTCTCTCTTAACGCTTTAATTGCCTCTTTTATTTCACTGAGGGCTGAGAAGACTGAATCACCCTCGGAACTCACCGCTCTCTTTTTAGGGGCAGGGGAGCTGGATTCCCCTGGATCGTTGCTTTTGCTCACAGGTCTATCTATCTCTACACTAGCAGGGCTTGACTGCTCTTTTTTACGAAGCTCTACTACCTGCCTGGTCAATTCTTCATTAGCTTTTCTTAAAGAGGCTACTTCTTTAATTAATTGCTCTATTCTGGCATCATTGTCATCACCCACAGCCGCCGAGGCGCCCCCAGCAACCCTCGCCATACCTTTGACTTTGTCAGCCCAGGTGGTTCCTGGCGTCGTCTTCTCGCCAGGGATTGAGTCTCTTTGCACGAAGTGCACCTGCGCGTCCCTTGACTTGGAGCGCCTTCTCTCCCTGGATAGCGAACGATGCCTGGATCTGGTGCGACTCCTGGAGCGTGAGTGCTCCCTGTCCTCGGGGCGATGGTTGGGCGCCAGCTGATGCGCCTCCGACTGCGCTCTTGTTGACGACCGAGTCCTGTTGCGCTCTCTTCGACGGAGTCGTACGACGTAAGGGACTTGAAATCTTTTCTTACAAAATTTGTCGCCGGTAGGGTGATCGCCGTCACAAAATTTACACCTAGGTACACACACATGTTCATCTCCTGGGTTGCGAGTTCCACAACCTCTGCACTGAACAAAGTCAGGTGTTGGACACACATCAGAGCGGTGCCCGACCCTTCCGCAGGTGAAGCAGACGTCGAATTGCTTCCTGTAAAGGTAGCATCTCACTAGTGTGGATCCATACCTGACAAAATTGGGCACTTTGAGTCCATCGAAAAGTACTATGACCGATTCCGACGTCTTGATGCGCTTAGCAGCCAGCGCAAGCGGGTTCAAGTCATGCACGATGTTTCTTGTTATCATAGCTTGGGAGTCTCTGGTGTCCACTCTTCGGATGACGCCTTTGCATGTGGCATGTGGTGCCGCTTCGTATGCATTTACCTCGTATTCCGCTGCCATGATCTTGAAAGACTTGATTCTGACGTACTTCGCAGCATGTTCGGCCTTAGGTGTGCTGACTACGATGATATTTTGAGTGAAGTTTGGGCAGACAACATCTTCACGGGCCTCGTCTTCCGTTAGGCCGGACGCCTCAATGACTGCAGAACCAATCGTGGTGGTGCTCACCTTGTTCAAATTGAGCCCTCCTCGAGGCCGTATAATGATCTTGCTGTGCTCCTCAGGCAGTTGAGGCATTCTCGAAGCTCTGATAACCCGATTCTTAATCATTCCACCGACGGCGGTTTTCTTGGCGCTATGATCTCGCTGACTGCGTGGCAATGTGCTCTCCTCATCCACAGCCTTTGCGCTAGCTCGTGATCTTCGGCCAGCCACGACTTGCCAGCCGAAGTCTTCCTGACCATTGTTTCTTTCATTTCCAGAAAAATCTTCATCTCCCATGCTTGTATCCGCCATGCCTGCAGGGCAGGTGGGCTTACTAGGCCCAACAAGGGCCCTACTCCTCACTAAGCTTAGCTCCGCTAAGCTCAAGTCGGCGTCTAGGAGCAGAAAAGGTTCTGTAAAATTGTGAAAATAGGAGCCCCACCTCGAATCTTGGTGTCAGTCGATTCGCCGTCGCTTCGTGGATCCAGTGGTATGCTTCTTTTCGTTGTACTCTCAAAATTGGCGAGCGGAGCATGGAAAAAGAGACGGAGCCGATGCTTCCACGTCTGCACTGCTCGGCGCTGTGCGTAAATAGACGTAAATAGAGACTGTGCGTAAATAGAATCAGTTATTTTCTTGGCGTTTCTTGTGCTTAAAACTGCTTTCTCCGTACCGATCGGTTTTTCTGCAAGATCATGGGTTGACCTAGTTGGATGACGCTGATACAACGCTTCAACTACAGCTCAAATATGAACGGATTTTCTTTCTCTGGTTTAAGGAAGAAACCTGAACGTCTATAGTCGGATACAACTTTAGAAAAAAGGGGAGGCCCCGCCCAGATGAGCGAAGCGGCGCAGTCACCGGCCGGCCGGCGCATGACGTCGGTCCAGAGTGCGCGCCCATTGGTGGATGCTTGTGGGCATCCGCCTCGGAGGAGTAAACGCCCCCTTTTTTCTAAAGTTGTATCCGACTATAGGCCAAATTTTGTGGATGGTTCTAATAGCACTCTCAGCCAAGGGTATTATTTTAGCTTGAAATGCTAGCTTTTACTTTCCAATTAGACTAGCATTTACATTGTCATAGCAAAGTCAATAGCCTGTGAGCCGACTCCAGCTGGCTTGGCTCTCTTGCAGAGGTGACGGGCAGGTACAACACGTTTTTGGTGATGGAGCATGTTTGTAATTCTACGGTTGTCAACTACTGCAGTAGTAACGAATCCACACCTCGAGCACCTTGATCTGCACCACGAGTCAACGCGTACTCGGAAGAACTGAAAGCCGGGCGATTTCGTACTGGTTCACCTCCCGGGGCTGCGCGAAATGCAGACGGACGCGTCCGTGTACTCCGTTCCTCGCGTCCATTTGTGTTACGCCGAATCCAACAGAATGAAAGGAAAGAAAAAAAAAAGCAACGCGCGCTCAACTATTGCTCTCAAAGGGGAGCATCGTTACACGGATACGCCCGGCCTACAATGACTGAACGATGGTCGGTCTTCCGTCAGCGAAGGTCATCGAGGGCGCCAGGTGCTTGTGGCACCAGGAGAAGGCGCTCTCCATCGTCGCCGCGGTCAGCTCAGCTGCTGTTCGGCGTTTGGCGCCGCGCCGGCGACGACCACTCGGCTTTGGCGTCGGCGTCGTCCCAGCTGGCCCCAGCGTGTGGCGGCGGCGGCGACTCTCAAACAGGTTTCCATCTGGGCGCGAACGGATTCCCTCGCCGTTGTTGTGTCTGTTGTGTGCCAGCGGGTGCGCCGCCTAGCGGTACCCGCGTCCCAAGGGCAGTCGGGGTCCTGCTTCCCTGAGGAGTGCGGTGCCGTACCCGATGCGCGGCGTCCAGCAGCAAGCGGCACGGCGGTCTGTGCTACGCGGCGGTCCAGTGCCTCGGGCTCCCTCCTCCTGGGCGCTGCGCGCGGCTCCGCTCCTCATCACCGGCAGCGCCCGCTCGTACTCGCGCGTCGGCCGCGTGGAGTAGCCGCGTCTACGGCGGCCGTCGAACAACTCGGGAAGGCCGCCGCGCTTTTGCCGACAGTTGCTGTCCCCTCGTCGTATACGACGCGGGTTGGTTTGATCAGCCGGCAGTGGAAGCAGCGGATGTGGTGGTGCTTAAGTGCGATCTGGCAGTGGCGACAAGAAAAGGAAAAGTAGCCAAAGAAAAGTGTGAGAAATAGGGCATTTGCTGGTCAACCGTCTCACTCGCGAGAAGTGTTGCACGATGAAAGTGGGAATGTGTGTCCTGTTTCTTCGTTTCTTTCGGTGACGCCGGCCGGCCCGAAGTGTGTTTTTTTTTTTTTTCGGGCGATTCCGAGTGCCCCTTGTGCGTCAACAGTTCTTCGCTGAAGCTGTCATCGGTGAAGAACTCGCCCTCTCTCTCTCTCTTTCTCTCTGAGCTCTTGCTACCCCGGCGCCGCTGCTATACTCCAAAGCGGCGTTCCACGTAGCTACGGGCTTCGCTTGGTCTCCCGCCTCCCACGAGTTGAAACTGGAGCACAAGAGAGACGTCTCATTACCATAGGCGACGATATACGACGGGCGACGTTGCGACGCTGCCCTTGCGTGCGCTGTTAGCTTTTGCGAGCGCGTTAGGCTGAAGCAACTCGTCCACTTTTAACGCTAAAAAACTGCCACTCGTCGCTGAGACCTCGTCAACGACCGTGGGGACCGCGAGGAAGAAGCTTGTGCTGTCGTAGCCGTACAGCAGTGGGTATACCCTCTGCGAGCCTTCCTCTGTACTCTCTGGAGCTTACGCGTGCGGCTCGCAGCCAAGGACGCGCTGCGGGATGATATGTGCACGGAGACCATTCAAACCGATCCAGTGACAAGCGGTGCCATTGTTTCGGAAGCCCGTCCCGTTCCCAGGGACGCCGCTCTTTGGTTCCCCGGAGTGTTCGCTGTCGCGCTGTGCTTTCGTGCGATCGCGCGCCCTTCGTTAACGCACGGACTTTGAAGGGTGCGGGAAAGCCGCTCGAGAGTCGGTGCGTTCACCTCTACCGGCCCGCACTTTCGGGTCTTTAGGATAACATCTTCGGGGAGGAAAAGAAAGATCGCTGCAACCGCCGCAGGTAAGCGAAGCACTGACATTAGCGACGCCGCACTTTCTCTTTCTTATGTGTGTTTGTGGGAAGCCAACGCATGCGAATAGACACTTTGCCTTGCCGTCTGTTCGTTAGCATTGCCCCGAATGCCTGCACGTTTCGTATTCCTGCATGCAGCCCGCATTGCCACTTAATTTGTAGCCTCGTTCCGAAGGCCTGCCAGCTAATCTGTCCTTCTCATTTTAAACTCGTGACATTCCTGAATTAGGTATGTGCGAGTGTGTTTTTCTAAGGTCAAGTTGCCTGCGCGCAACTTTCTACCCAGAACCCCACCGTCGAATTCGTTTTATTGGAAATAAAGCCATTCAAATCTAAATCATAGTTGCTTTGTGATAAGCTTCTTCTGCTTTGTATTCCTCGCCGATGTGTTTGCTGGCGCTTTTTGCTATATATGGTCATTAAATGCGACTCGGGCGGTGCGCACGCCCGCAGGAACACCGTAATGCAAACACCGCGTGCAACATTTAAAGACTGAACAAGAACACAACCACTTCATTTCGTGGGAGCAGGGCACACCACTCTACCTATTTTAAACGGGGACATTATTATTATTATTATTATTATTATTATTATTATTATTATTTTGTTACGCAAGTAAGCATGTGCTGTGACGTTACAGCGCGATGGCTCCTGCAACAGCCACGAAGTGGCTTCTTGAGGGCTGCTATCTGGTCACGTGTCATTTGATAGTAGACCTATCTAGCGGAGGGTTACCTATGAAGCCTAAATCATACGCACGCTCACGCAACGCTTGAACGTGGGCGAGTACGAAGGCTCCCTGTAGGTTACCGCTACCGTGGCGCCCTCTGCTTGGTGCCAAGTACGTATTCAAGGAGCGGGATAAACGGCGGCATGAGTGCATAACGCCTCCCAGCTAACATTAAGCGATACGTTGTTTGTTTAATTTGTTCAATTACTTTTTTTCTAATTAGCCAGGTAATTAGGACGTTAAAATTATTTCATTGGCGGAGGAGGACAGGTGACAGTACACCGTATACATCTCACAACCGCGAATTGTTCGAGCTTCTTTCTTTTTCCTTTTTTAAAGCTTGGCTAACGTTAGCTGAGTCACCGAATATGTACAGCTGGTCAAGCGGCTTTGTTTGCTCAGACCCTCGGTTCGTAAATTAGCTCCTCGCTGGCCGTTGTGCCAGCGTATTGCCTTTGTGTTTTTCGCATACATACGGCGAACCTGGGTTCTGCCCCATTTCCTTTGTTTGGCTTGCCGCGTAGGACGGGGCCTTATTTGCGCCGCGACACTCAAATTAGCGCCCAAAATATCCGCTAACTAAATACGGGTTCGTCAGAGAAACTAGTTCTGCAGTCTGAGAACACTGCACGCTGGAGTCCTTCCGCGACGAAGGCAGTGCCTGTGTATACGGGGTCGCGCAAAGCCGGATGCAGTGCAAATCTTCTTCCAACTGGACCTTGGCTCTAATCTAAAGCTCTTAATCCTGCAACAGTCGGCTTAGGAGTCCTGTATAGGGTCTCTCACTTAGAAGTGAAGAGCTCGGTCGTTTTGACGAGTTGATTCCTTGCGCAAACGTATATGCTAGCCACCGGAAGTCCTGCGTGTTTTGCTCGGCCGGCGAAAACGAACCGTTTCGGGAGACCGGAGGAGCGCGTGTGTTAGTCTAGGAGAGCGTTTCGTTTATACTTTGTTCGCTCATTCGTAGCAGAACGGAAATGGCAGCATCACCGCCTTATATGAGAGCCATTCGAGGGCCACCACGTACATCGAAAGGATTTCTGGTGGCAAGTAAGCTATCAGCCGGAAATTGGTCTATAGGACCTGCAGTTCTTCCTCGGCGTAAGTCAACAGCCCTTAATCGATTATTTTATCACCTTATATAATGAGATTTAGATGTTCCACGAAGCCTGCTTATGAGCTATCATATAGTTGGGTTCCTAGGCAAATAATTCTACAGGGTGATCATATTTGTGTTTTGCGGAATTTTTTAAAAATCGGATTTGGGAGATAGCATAACTATGGCCCTTGAGCTGGATTGTTCGAAGGGGCGAACATATCTAGCACGGGAAATCGAAACAGGTATTCAAAGAATTAACAAAATTTCACTAATTGCCTTTCTAATTAATTACTTGATGAAATATATTGCAATTTACGAGTTACATCCGGTGAGCTTGTAAGACGTATCATGGGAAATGAATTTTCAAAATGACACCAGTTTTGATATGTTATTTGCCAAGTGTAGAACGAAATACACGCGCGTTCCAGTTACTTTTGGGCTTCAATGCAAAAAAAAAAGAGCGTTATGTTGAAAAAGTGAGTGGAACAGTGCATTTTTAGGGAAAGTTTGATGGTGCATATGTCTAAACTGGCGTCATTCTGGAAGTACATTCCAAATGAATATGTCTTGCAATCTCACCGGCTACAATTCTTAAATTGCAAAATATACTGTAAAGTAACTAATTCAATAGATAACTAGTGGATTTTTAACTAGTTGAATATGTGTTTCGATTTCTCGTCCAAGTAATGTCCGCCTCTCTGAATAGTGCAGCTCAAAGATTATAATTACGTTATCTGCAGCAGGCTATATTTAAAAATTCCATGAGAATTAACCACGATAACCATGCGTATTAGGTTTTTTAAGCGTATGCATAACGTATAGACATCTTATAGTTTATATTTTATTCGTTTGTAAGCCTGTGAGTACACA
This sequence comes from Dermacentor albipictus, assembly GCF_038994185.2. Classification (NCBI taxonomy): domain Eukaryota; kingdom Metazoa; phylum Arthropoda; class Arachnida; order Ixodida; family Ixodidae; genus Dermacentor; species Dermacentor albipictus. The sequence continues at coordinate 123,644,378 of NC_091822.1, read as the reverse complement.
GCAAGTTCACGTGCATCTACAGACGGCCATGCCTTTGCGGTATTGTGCTAGCCTGACTTTGGTTATCCTTCCCTTTCAGTACTATCAAATATAATCAAATCATTTATTTATTACAAATTGCAAATTGGAAACGCACGCTGGAGCAAAAAGCTAGTTTAAACAGGTTGACTAGGCCCTAGTAACCATATCAACCCTCCCCAAGTGTAGGGTAGCCAACCGGCTACGTCCTTGGTTACCCTCCCTACCTTTGCCTCTTCGTTTCTCTCTCTCTCTCTCTCTCTCTCTCTAAATATGTAAAATTGCGCTGAAAGCGAAAAATATTATTACATTTCTCGTAAGAAAGAATAAAACCTCACTGAAAAAAAAAAATAAGGAAAGACGGGTATAACTCGACCACAATTAAAAAACGAAATCGAGGAATAAAAAGGGTAGAAAAAGGGAGAAAAACAAATGCCTCGCTTTTTATTTATTTATTTATTTATTTATTTATTTATTTATTTATTTATTTATTCACATATCCTCAGTCGCCGAGGCACTGTAGAACAACATATTGGCCACTACGAGGTAAAGAGAAAAAATAAAACAAAAACAAGAGATGCTCCATCGTTTGTCTCAACTTGCTTTGAGGGCTGTCGTGTCTGCCTTGAAGCGCCGACATCTTTTATTTCTTTTTTTTTCTTTTCAAAGAGCGAGTTTCCGACCGAGAGTTCTACCAGAACAGGGCGCGGGCGACTAAAAATGAAACACATCAGCGAAATGGGCAGCGAGCGGGGGTGTGATAAATGTGTGGCCAGAAAAGCTCTTTGTGTCCTCTCTGCGGTCAGGCGCTCACACTACCATCAGACAGAAGGTTATATGGAGGCCAGCGGTCACTCTGGGCGCCGCGATTGTCGACGCCTTTCGATGCCCATCCCACCCTGAACCCTTTTTTGACACGTCTGGCGCACGGCAGACGCATTTGCGAAAGCGAGTGAAAAATCTTGCTCGCCTCACGCAGGGCACAGCGGTGATTAAAGGGCGCGACAAAACGAAGCGAAACAATGCAATTCAAGCACACATACGAACGAACAAGCAAATGATGCAAGTAAGGTTGTGCACCAAGATCTCGCCTCCCGTTTGGTGGCTTTCCCCCATCTCAAGGTGCTTTTCTATGTAATATTTTTTCTCTTAACCGTGAGGAAAAACGGCGAGCTAAGACAAGTGAGGACAGTGCGAAAAGCGATGGCACTTACACGCAAAACAAGAAATAGTTTGTTTTTTGTTCAGATTTTTCTTTCAGTCTAAAGACAAGGCTTCATTGCATACATTTTGAACTACAAAAGTGTTCTGGAGAAGGTGTAGGCACGTGCAACAATTAGATGAATTATGTGCCACGGTCGTGCCGCACTATAGACTATCCCCTTCTGGCACGGTGCCCACATTTGTGGTCGCCTATTCTTTTACTGCGATAGCAAGTATATGGACACCCCACAATGCAGCATGCGAGGTCTGCGGCACCGAAGAAAATATCGACCACCTGCTGTGCCACTGTCCACGATATGCCCCAGAAAGACAAGAACTTGCTAACGTTCTCCAAAAACTGGACAATCGGCCGCTTTCCGTGCAGGTACTGCTGGAACACCGCGCCCATCGCTCGTCGGCCCATAAAGCGGTGAAGGCGCTTTTGTGCTTTTTGAGGACGACGGGCTTGTGTGAACGTCTGCGACTATTAATGCAATTTCTATTAGACCACACGCGTCAGCGAACTCACCGCAAGTTTCCTTCTTTCCTTCCCTTCTCTCTCTCTCCGCATCTTTGTTTTCCCTTTTCCCATTCCCCCGGTGGAGGGTACGTAGCCAACCGGACGTTATTCTGGTTAACCTCCCTGCCTTCTGCTTTTCTCTTTCCTCGCATTTTTGCCGCATGCTGCATGCGCGTGTGAAAGCACGCGAGTGAAGGCGACGATCGCGGCTCAATCGGGCGCGCGCGAAGGAGGAAAGCGGAGAGCGAAGGTGCCGTCTTCCGTCGCTCGAAAGGCCGCGAAGGGATGGGAGGAAAGGAGGGAGGGCGGCGTTGTGCTCCGGCAGCAACTGTGTATTTCGCGACCGGGCGCAAGGGCGACTGACGATCGGGGCTCGATATCGCAGCACGATAGGGAGGAAAGCGGGGAGGCAGAGCGGTAGGGAGGGAGGGGGAGGGGGCTTCGACCCTGCTAACAAGTGCGTACTTTGCACATCCGCTCGCGGTCGCGCGCGCCGTATCTTAAAAGGGATCTGCAAACAGCTCATACCCTTGCGCGCGATGTGTGCTCGCCGCTCTTGCGGTGAAGCGATAGACAGCACGAATGTCACTTCGCTCGCTGCTGCTTCCGCGCTTGCTCACACCAGCGTTTTGGCAGCGAGAGTACGCACTCATTGAGTGCGATGTGCTCATGTTTGCTTGTGCGCGCAACAACCATGCTTGTTAATTTAGGTAGTAAGCGAATGTTTCCAAGTTTATACGGTCGATGAAACTACTATCCTTACTTCGTTTAGCTGTTTACTAATTTGCTATCGCAATCGATGCTTTGCCTTGCGGGCGAAACTGCGACTCCTTTTACTAGTTTTGTTCGGTATAGTGCCAAGGAAAAACCGCAGAAACTGATCAGCGGATCAGGCAATCCCTCTGCTTGCCCAGTGCTACTCCAGTTCAATTCAGGCTGCTGAGTATACTGCTGCGCACTAGCACTTTACTAAAGGCACTACCGTGTCTGGCCGGATGTCCGACGTACCGCGCTATGTAAGCACTGGTGAAGTTACAGTAGTTTCTTGTTCTTGGTTATGCCTGCAGCCAATAATTACCTTTTACGTATGATTTGGGCCGCTGTTTAAAATCTTTTTTTAGGAAAAAAAAAATGAGACATTACTAACTGGACTCCAATTTGAGATTTAGTTACTATGTAACGCAAGGGAGCATGCAGTACTTCGGAATAAAATTGCGAGGTCAGAAGAAGGAAAAAAAAGCTTTTCTCAAGGCACTAACTACCATGTGTGGCCGGATGTCCGGCGCGCCGCGTTATACGTTAGGACTGGTGAAGTTACAGCAGCTTTTCGTTCTTCGTTATGCCTCCAGCCAATAATTACCTTTTACATGTAATTTGGGCCGGTGGTTCAAATCTTTCTTATGAAAAAAAAAACATATGACATTACTATCTGTAAACCAAGTCGAAATTTATTAACTATGTTCTGACCTCGGAGTAAAATTGCGAGGTCAGAAGAAGAAACAATAAAAAAGAGCTGCTTCGGCTCCTGCCATCGGTCCGAACGGTTCTTTGTCCTTTCGCTCGCTGACTCACTCATTGTTGTAGTGGATGTGGACTCGGTTCCTATAAAAATTATGCAATTTGGACGCAATTATTGACACTGCATCACGATTAGGGACTATGGTCGTTGCGGTCTGGTCGAGATGGCAGAGGCCTGGATGACTCTGTAGTTGCGGATGGTTTTGTTCAGAAGGTTGCACACACCGCTCGTCTTGTGTACTCATTCGCATACCATCCCTGTGAATGAATGAATGAATGAATGAATGAATGAATGAATGAATGAATGAATGAATGTGAATGAATGAATGAATGAATGAATGAATGAATGAATGAATGAATGAATGAATTCATACCAGTTCTCCGTTGTTCACATCAATAGCAGTTTTACGTGGTTTGCGTTGCACCTTGCACTTGACCACTCCATACTCACCTGATGTCTGGACTTCTTCAGAGCGCTTGTCAAGAAATCGACGCTCTGGACGCATACGTGATGTCGCTGAATTTTACTCTTTCCTTAAACGCCACCGTCATTGTTGGAGCCGAGAGACTATGCAAGCAAGAAACTGTAGAGATAATTCCCCTTGGTCATTGCAGGATTGCCATCTCTACAGGAATCAGTCGTGTCGTGACTTCACTTTCTATTCAAGCAGTAGCGTTGATGCCCGTCGAAACGCTCAGTGAAATCGTGGCGCGCCTTCTCGGGTCATTGTCCTCCCAGCATTGCGGTACTTGAACTGGCATCTACGTGGATGCTTTCGTATTTGGGAAAACGTCTGCAGTCCTCAGACGATTGCTATGACTTCGTTTCATCCCTGTCGCTCCGTTTGTCTTCGGCCTTTTATCGTTTGATCTGGTATACTCAAAGTATGGTTTAACTACACGGCCAACTGTATATCCTCTTATGCAGCAATGCTGGTAGTAGTAGTAGTAGTAGTAGTGGTAGTAGTAGAAGTAGTAGTAGTAGTAGTAGTAGTAGTAATGGAGGTGGTGGTGGAACCAGGGAGGAGCGGAAGCAGCAGCAATGACACTGCTATGGCGACAACTGTCCTTGCCTCATTCGCAGCGGCAGTAGTAGCGCTTCGTCCGCCAGGGGAAATAAGCCGCATTTTGCCTCTTTTGCCGCAACAAAATAATACAGAAATGTTCCAAAAGCCGGGTGAATTCATATTTTTCAATAATAATTAAAGAAAACACCGGTGGTCCTTAGTGAAATGAGGGCGAACAGCTGCGCGTTGTTGAGTTGAGTTTAGTGGTTGTAGGCTAATGGTGGGATTAGCCTTGCAGTTGCTGCCGGCAATTGCTCCACCGTAGTGACACTTAAAATAAATAAATCACATAAATCAGACACAGACCTCACAACTACAAATAGTCACTCCTAAGATCACTATGTGGAGGCCAAATCCGTGTCCTGCAGGTAATTTAAAAGAAGGCGGGAAACCTCCTTCCTACACAACTGGTTCCCGCGCGGGAAAACAATGTCCTGAAGAGAACTGCGAGGAATTCCTGTCTTCATGAGGGACCCGAATAACACACTCCTTTCCGCGTTATACAGAGTACAGCACATAAGGTAATGTTCTATGTCACCGCACACACCGCACATTGAACATAATGGAGACAACGTCAGGCCAGTCTTATACATCCACGCAGGGGTACAAGCAGAGCCCGTGCGAATGCGGAGCAGTAAAGTAGTTTGGTTTCTTTTGAGACCCTTGGTCACACATGGCTTGTGAGGTGAGCTCCACAAAGAACTGAAGTGGCACAACACCGCTTCTCTGAAGAGTCTCTTGTCCTCTTGAGGCACTTTTCTCAATGCATTCCCAGACAGCGCTCTATGGGCGAGGCTGTCCGCCATCTCGTTGCCTACGATACTTATGTGCGAGGGCACCCATTGGAAACGTATGGAGAATCCTTTGATAAGGAGATTGTGCACCGAGCGTAGGGAGCTAAGACATAAGGCACTAGTAGGGAACCCGTGCTCTAACCTTTGAAGGGCAGATTTTGAATCTTTAAGAATGACAACAGGTTGAGGCGTATAAAACCGTAGTTTCTTTAAAGCTGCCTCAATGGCAACGCTTTCGGCCGTTGTGGAGGACATGACTGCAGTGAAGCGAACCGACCAATGGTACTTCAAAGAGGGAATGTGAAAAGAAGCTGCACTTGATCCTCTGACCTTGTTCACAGAGCCACAGTAAAAATTTGAAGATGACATGCATATTCAGTCTCAAGATGTTCCAGTACGAGCGAACGGGTTGCCGCCAAAGGAGAACTCCGCTTAGCGTGAACGTGAGGAATTGTTAATGAATAATCGAGGCTCGCGAATCACCAAAGTGGTTTCAACCTCTTAGTTCGACCTCTAGCGTCAAGTCCCTGGTAACCAAGAGTATTAAGGGACAAGTACGCTCGGGACTCGGATTTCTTTCGAAGGCGCTGTAGCAAGGCTCGCCCGGCTACCGTTTGTTTGAGGCGGCCAATTTGCATCAATAACCTTTGTTAAGCGACTGGGCTAAGAGGTCTCGACAGAGACAGCGGCGCGCTCCGGCCGACCGCATTGCCGCTGGGTGCGAAACCACTCAACGCCCCCCCCCCCCCCCCGTCATCCCTGCCTCCCCCCTCCAACAAAACGGCTGAGACTTTCATCGGACATGCAGCGACACTTTCGCGGTTCATGGTGCTCGCAGTGACCGCGATTTGCGACCTTACCAAAGTGCATCACTGCCATGGCTGCGCTGTGGCTGCCGCCGCTCATGTGTAACCGCTGCATCGCGCGGCTTCTCTTTCCGTCTCGCGCGGCATCGGTCCACGCGGTGCGTGTCTATACATGCGTGCGCGTATACGCAGCGGCGGCGGCATCGCTGGCATACCAGGCCACTCACGACACACTGGGCCCTATCGGGTGACGCAGCGTCGACGCGCGGTGTGGTGTGGTCGGCGCGCCGCCGCGTCCTTCCTGCCTGCTGCCGTGCCTGCATGCAGTCAATACGACCGCGGCACTCGTCCCTCCCCCTCCTTCGTTGCATACGAGCAAGGAAGGAGGGGGAGGGAAGTGCATACGAGCGAGCGTCCACGTCCCCTCGCACAGTGCGGACTCGCAAGGTCGCCACCGCAGGGCTTCATCGAGGCGTCTGTCGAGGGTGATAACGTGTACGAGAAACATGCGAGATAAGATGCAAGAGTCGGGAATGTGCGCGAGAAAGAATCCTTAAGGACAGCGAGGAGGACGAAGAGAAGCAGGAATAAGCACTGTCATTGGTGCAAACCGGGACGACCCTGTCACATTTCCAGCGTATACGTTAAAGGTAACGTGGCAGGGAAAGCGTTCGCATTCTTCACGTTAGCCTAATTTGTGCAGTGCAGTCGACGCTTGCGCGCATACGTAGGAGCGGCGGTTTGGACGAGTTGGTAATTTATGTTGTCGCATACGTTACTCAGTGCTACCTAGAGCACTACAAATATGTAAGAAAAAAAAAAGGAAGTGCTGTGTGTATGAGCGCGCGTTTCTTTTGTTGTCCCTCTAGATTGAGTTCACACCAATGTTTACGTAAGCTTGCCTGCAGACCAAACACACACACGACGGCGAACGGTCGTCAGCAGCAGTTATAATCTATATATTCTCAGCAGCTGCTCCGAATGTTTTCCGAAACAGTTACTCAATAATCACGGCGTCCTTGTCAGAGAGCGCTTATCATCCCCACTTCTCTGTACTTACAGCAACAGCGACACACGCAGTGGCATAGAAAAGATTCTTTTAAAGAAGCGATTATGAACTGCACAATTCGGAGGAGATTGATGAGGAAACGGAATAATAATAATAATAATATTTGGGGTTTTACGTGCCAAAACCACTTTCTGATTATGAGGCACGCCGTAGTGGAGGACTCCGGAAATTTTGACCACTTGGGGTTCTTTAGCGTGCACCTAAATCTAAGCACACGGGTGTTTTCGCATTTCGCCCCCATCGAAATGCGGCCGCCGTGGCCGGGATTCGATCCCGCGACCTCGTGCTCAGCGGCCCAACACCATAGCCACTGAGCAACCACGGCGGGTGAGGAAACGGAAGCAGTGCTCTCGATACCCGAATCCTATGAAGATCATGCTTCATAGGATTCGGGGAGCTCAAGCCGTGCTCCCGTAGCGACGATGTGCTTTAATTGCATATCCCCAGGCCCCGATACGCAGCAGTGCATGTTCGACTGAACAAAAGCATGGTATACGGCTGCCGTCAAACTTAATTGTATCGCGGCTTTAATTGAGCACCTTTTCATTTACACTGCTAACGAAAGTGCACAGTTCGGGCAAACTGGTCTTTCGAGGACTATAGTTCAGTCCATCCGCTTTCGACAATCTACCGATGCACCCGGCTACACCGCCTGGCAGATCTTGTTAACTCCTCGGCAATGATGGCGTGCCCGTTCGTTCGGGTTAAGTGTGACGGTTGGTTTACAAGTCAATAACAACGTCACATGATAAGTGTGTTTGTCTAGAAAGCACTTGAATGTGGCTTGCAAAACTTTACAAAGGAAGGAAAAACGAAAAGAGTCGGAGCACTTCTCTCAACACCTCTCTCTCTCTTTCTCTCTCTCTCTCTCGTTGACGAGACCCTCTTTTGTTTCTCTTCGGCCTCCGTATTCTATTTATTTATTCTTTAGCCCCGTCCTCCTCTCCCTGCTCTCACCCCTACCTGAATGTGTCCGTGAGCGCCTAAAGTTTCCACGGCGCGCAGCGTGTGGCTGTGCGTTAGCTCGGGCTTCTGTGTTCGCGTTCCTGCAAGTGCGTGCGGACGCATTCTTTGCGCCTGGGTACGAGTATGTCCCCCACTTTCCCCGCGCTGCAGAAACAGTACTCTCACTCGCCTAACGTCGCGTCTTTATTTTGTTTTTTCCTCCTGCTCATATATTTTTCTTTCTTTGTTTTTTTCCCCACCCCCACTTTCCCCCTCCGCACGCTTAGAGCTTCTCGGCCAGGAATGCAGGAAGCTCTCTCGGACGACTGCCACGGATGATTTGTCAGAGCCGGGCAGCATTCGCGGAGAGCCTCGCCCGCTGAACCTCGACACCATCCATCCGTGCACGGCGGACGGCGACGACGACGTCCTTGCATCATTCGCCACGCCGCCGCCCGCAGCAGCCTCGGCTGCACAGTAGTCGAGTCACACGACGGTATCGCTCCCGCACCGGTACAACAGTCGGCCAGCCGTGCCTTTTTTTCCGAGAAAGAAGGAAAGAAAGACAAAACCAGTAGCGCTAGCTTCCCAGCAAAGGGAGGGAGCGTTCTGCCGCAGCTGTCGTCGTCGATGTAGTTTTGGACCGCGTCGTCTCTTTGAACGTTGCTAGTTAGGCGCGGCGCGCTGTGCATCCATAAAGTCCCAAGGGCAAACGGCGGTTGTCTACGGCACATACAAGAAAGACACTGCCCGAGCGACGCCCACGGAATCGCAACCTGCGGCAACGACGCTGATAACCGTTCGCCGGCTTCGAGAACTCCCCGAGGATCATCTGGGACGTGCGCGCGCGAGTGTACGTGCGTGCTCTGAGTTTTTTTTTTTTTTTTGTCACCGTGCGGGTTTGTGCATTGCGTCTCTTTATCCGTCGTCGGCGGAGACGGTGCGCCGGTGGAAGCGGCGAAGACTATCCGCCGACGCGCGGTGATTCAGAAGCGATAGCGAAGCCTGTTCTCCGCCGGCATCGTGGGATTAGGACATCGTCGGTCGACGGTGGCGGCGGTGGCAGTGTCGCCGTTGGTTCAGCGTGCAGCGCAACCGTAGCCAGAGTGCTATCCGACGACGGTGCTGGTCCGGATGTCGCGTGCCGCCCGAGCATGCCGCCTGCGAGCGCGCGGCGAATAACGAAGACAACGGGTGGTGGTTCTGGTGGTGGTGGTGTGTCTGTGTACCGTAGCGTGCGATTCTCCTCCGCGGAGGTCCTGTGTTCGCGTGTGTTTTGCCGTCTTGCGGCGGTCAGTGTCTGTGGTGCGTGTGTTCGTTAATAACTATAAGGTCCCTCCCTCGAGCAAAACAATCGTCGCCTCGCGAAGGCAGCGGGAATCGACACTGCCAGCGCGTCGATGAACTTTTTTTTTCTAGGACAGCGAAAGAAGCCGCTCTGACACAACTTTGTCGTCTGCTCTAGTTTGTCGTCTGCTATCGACACCTTCCTCGGCCGTCGTCTGCAATGGAAGAGCGACTTCGTAAAGAAGTGAATGCGCTGACATTTCGGGCGTCCCCCTGAAGCGCCTCGGTTTGTTCGGCGGCGAGCGGCTGCGAAAAACGTCGACGGGAAGCACAAAGCAGCACAGACGTGGTTCCCGTGAGTGAAAGTGTTCCTGTGGCTTGAGTAGTGGGGCCGGGGACTTCCAGGAACTGCGGAGCGGCGGCGGCAGAGCGAGATCCAGTCGCTAATGAGCCAGCGCTAGTCAGGCAGCTCGAGACACGCCAGGCTCGCAAATAAAGCAAGGAAGAAAGCAAGCCGGGCGATAGGCGAACGCCGGTGGCAGGCGGCGACAAAACAAGCCTTCGGGAAAAAAAAAAAAGAGGCCCGTAAGTTTGCGGCGGCGGCGGCGGTGGGCGTCTCTTCCGCGAGAGCGTTTCCGACGAGCGAAAGAAAAGTGGTTCCGATGCGCGTCCGGTGTTTTCGGCGTGTCGTTGCCCCCGTCGGCTTGTGGTCGTGGACGTGTGCGTGAGTGGTTACTCCCGGAGTCGGCTTCGCGATGCCTTCGAGCGTCTCGCCCATGGCCAACGCCGCGTGCGTGTCGGCGACAGCCCTGGGCGCTCAGCCTGGTTCGACACCGCGGCAACAGCACCACCAACAACACGTGCAGGGACGTCTGGACGGATTTCAGTCGGCTATCAACCTGCTCATGCGCCGGCGATTCAGCACTGGTGAGTCCGAAAGTAAAATTCGCTATTCTTTTTTGCTCCATCTCCTTCGGTCACGAATCGTGATCCTGTGTGAATAGATGGTTCGAAGTCGTGTAAATTTATTTGAACGTACTGGGGACTCCATTGAAAGAAACCGAAGATGGTGGGGCAACTCTTCGTGCGTATTCATAATCGCGTATGTCAGGGCTCTCAATAAAGGTTTTCCATCCATCCAGCCATTCATAATGAGAGTTCGTAACTAAATTACATTAAATTCTAACTTCTTGCGAGCCGTAACCACGATCTGATTATGCGGCACACCGTCTAATGGGGGGAGACTCCGGAATAATCCTTACCGCCTGGGCTTCTGTAACGGGCACCCAATGCACGGTATGCACGCTGTTAAGAACGGCCAGCTGCAGTGCAAGTTTTGCCAACCAGTTGCGACAGTGGCCGCAACTTTCCTGGAGCGCCACCGCCAACCTCTAGCCACGGCGTGACTAAGTCGACTTTGTGTCGGGAACAATACGCGCGTCCTCCACTCTCCGTCGCTTCAGCTAGGATGCGTTTGACGGAGCAGACTTTGTGCTGAAACCGCCACCGTTACGCTCTAGCTTTGTCGCCGTTGTGACTGAATGAGTTCGGCGGGCCTACTATTGTTACCGAACTCCCCAACGCGGACCTGATCTGCTATGAGTGGGGGAGTTGCCGCGGGAACGTCGTCGGAGACCTCTTCCCACGCGCCGACCAAGACGCAAGACAATGGCTACCCGGGCGCACTGCGAGGGTCCGCTCCGAGTTCTGCGAAATTCGTCTGATGTCGGTTTCGGACCGAGAACCTGTGTTTGTGTGTTTGTGTGTGTGTGTGTGCGTTTGTGTGTGTAAACCGTTCCGCGGAGAGGCGACGTGTTTACGCTGACTGGACGCACGTTTCCGCCACCTTGGAATCGGGGGAGGACCGAGTGTTTATAAACGGCTGTTGTGCGGATGCTCGATACACTTTCTGACGCAGTCATGTTAGACTGAGGTACTCTCTCAAGCAGTCGTGTTAGACTGACGTACTTTCTCTCGCAGATATGCTAGACTGATGAACTGCATGTACATACTGTAAATAAACCCATATTCCTCGTTCTCGATGAGAAGCAGTCCTTCCCTTCATCGACGTCCTCAGCGTGGATAAGTTGGACGACGGCATGGGCCAGCTACCTACGAATTCATGCCGAACTCCAATCTTGACAACGGGTTACGAGCGATGGGATTGAGCCCCCAGTCATAAGAACGCGGGCGCGCTTACTTGCATTTCGCCTCTATCGAAATTGCAGCCACGCTGCGGTCGGCAGACCAACCCGCGACCTCGTGCTCATGGCAGCGCAATTGGCCGTAGTCGATAAGCCACCACGTTGGGTAACCTCGTAATTACCGAGTAATCGCATTTCGATTCGTCGATGTATACATGCAGTCAGTCGCGTCTGGTTTTTCTCATTGAAAGACTCGACATCACCAGCTCAAACAAGATGCACGAAGTAAATTATTGGCGCAACAAGCACTGCTGCATGCTTAGCGAAAACGGGCCGTTCAACTTCCCGTCAAAAACATCAGGGCCTGCAGTTTAGTGAGCGTGTTTTTAACAGCGGACCGTGCAGTTAGAAAGTGAACAGAAATCACGTTGGGTAAGCAGAGCTAGGTTTGGCTGGCGACTGAATGACCGTGCTTTCTTTCTTTTTTTCTTGCCGCTCATGGACAGAACTGGCAACTCCTTAGCTCCACCGACCAATAGGTGTCTATCATAGCGCATTTGTAGCTTTCGGCCTAATAAATCGCATGATGTACTAGAATTCAGAAGGTATTAAAAAGGAACGAGATATTAAGCAAGTTCCACCTGGTTCGCTATACTACAGTATAGGGGAGGCGAACGGGATGGAAAATTAAAAAGAAAGAAAGAATGAAAAAGAACGCGTAATATGTGATTTCCTCGCACAAACACGTGTTCACAGCTTAATAAAAGGCGTTCCTAGAGAGCAGAGTTCTGTTTTCTTTCTCTCTCTGTCTCGCTTACAACCAACGTCTTAATGTTTAGTTTTATCGATATTCTTTTCATTTTCTCAGTTTCGTTTATAAACCATGGGATATAGTTATATTAAAAGTAATTCACTAAAACAATATTTACTGACAAACATGATAACGCTAGGCAGAAGTCTCAGATAATTGAAGAAAACACGCGACGAGCTCTCGTGGTGTAACTGGACTCTATAGCTTGCGAGGAACCAAAAAGTAAAAAAAAAAACAACAACAATCCGCGCGCCTGGAATGCACTGCCCATTCACAACGTCTGTTCGTTTTAGCACAATGTAACTATATACGACTATGGCAAACGCCTTTCTTTCTTCTGAAAATCATTTCAAGAAGATATTGCCACTTGTTCCTACTCTGTTCTTGCTCAAATTATGCAAGAATATTGACTTTGGTTGATCCGTACCGCTCGCTTCAAAAAACAAAAAAAACTTTTCATCGTTGTAAGCCTGAGTCATAAGAAGTTGTAAATGTCTGTCTGCACGGACAGCGATACGAGTCTGCACCCCATGCAACAGCTCAGTTTTTCGACGTCAAAATCCGCATGCAAGTTCCTCTCTCTCTCTCTCTTTTTTTTTTTGCAGCTTATCCTTGGCCAAGCAAATATGGCAAGGGTTTTTTATTGAACGATGATGATTAAAGGAAGTACGATTTTGTAGCGAAGATGGCACGATAGCGACAGCAACGGTAAGCGCCAAATCACAGAAATGGCCAGGTAAATTTGCATAATGCACACTATTGGAGCGACTAGAATGCGCACTAGGTAAAGCGCAATAGGAACCAGTACCAGTGGTCGTTCAATGTGGGGCACGGAATTTACGCCGGTGCTATAAACAGTCCCATCTTCTTCGATCCCACACTGACTGGACAGCGTTACGTGGGTGAAATCCTTGAAGGAGTGGTGATTGAGTTTCTCAGTGAAGTACCGCTGTCACGACTTCCCCTTCTGTGGTATCAGCTTAGCCGCCGTGCTTGCTTAGTGGCTATGGTGTTGGGCTGCTAAGCACGAGGTCGCGGGATCGAATCCCGGCCACGGGGGCCGCATTTCGATGGGGGCGAAATGCGAAAGTACCCGTGTATTTAGAATTAGGTGCACGTTAAAGAACCGCAGGTGGTAGAAATTTCCGAAGTCCCCCACCACGGCGTGCCTCATTATCATAAAGTGGTTTTGGCAGGTAAAGCTCCATTATATATATACTTTTTTTTTGTGGTATCAGCAATGTGGAGCACCACCACACAGCTGCAGGCGAGCACGAAACTGGCTGGATGCGACTTTTCATGCGCAATAGATTAGAAGCACGGGCCTGTAAATTGGCCGGCTATGTCACCGGACCTCTCTCCACTCTATGTCTTTCTTTGGGGTTATGTGAAAGGTCATGTTTACGTGATCGAGACGGTGACGTCAGATGAGCTCAAGGCAAGGATAACGGATGTCTGCGTCGAAATCGAGCGTCGGTCATCAAGAAAGTCACTGAAGGTGCAGACTCAGTATACTGCGTAGCTGCAGAAGGGCACCTATTCGAACACGTCCTGTAGGCAGCAGCTGGTGTTCAACGGCGCTTACGAATTCATAGATAATAAGGACACGCTAAAATCTGATGTGTGTCTTTCTTTTTTTTTTTCGCAGGCGTCCAGACTGCCGATTCAGCTCGTTTAGGAGTGGTTATTTACTTTGTTGAACGCGTCGGTTTTGCCTTCTCGCAGCATGTCGGTCGCCTCCCGGTCTGTTTATTTCGCTTTTCTTTTTTGCCACGAACCTGTTTTTGCAGCACGTATACAATGTCATGAAAACTAAAATCGTCACTTTAATTTGGCCTTGGTCCGAAGTAGGTTTCGGGCGCGAAATATAGCTGTGCACGCACTCTGTCCATGCGATGCGAGCAAAGCCGGGATTTTGAAACATGCTATGCCTACTGCATTGCTTTTCGTATTTCGTGCGTGGTCAGAGCGGCACTTCGGCCGTGTTATCAAGGGGCTTTTGTTATTAATGTGATCAGTCGGACTTGAGAGACGGATAATAAGTGTGACGTAGAGAGGAAGGAATAGCTGCAAAGCCGCGAAACCTGCTGTTGGTGCTCCTTCGTACCATTATCAAGGTGATGCGCTCTCTCTTCAGGTTTGCGACAGACAATGCAGTTGCTTTCAATCAGCTTATTCGAGGGCGTTGCTTTATGATGCGGGTGGAAGCGCACTCACGTGATATTTTTCATACTTCGGGAGGTTTCCTTGTCAGTCGGAGGAAATTGTACGCAATTAGTAGGTCGCTGATAACACAGCAGTTAGATGTCATTTTGGGGTGCCTACATATGCATCCCTGACACTTTGAAAATTAGGACAATACTTCTCGAGTTGGATAATTGCAATTACCGAATTGAATCTCAGTAATGAAAGAATCACTCACGGCTACTCCACTGTACTGAAAACAATGTGCACTCGCTTTTCTTCGAGTAATGTAACTGTTCTTTTTTTTAAGTCTTGGTGCATGATAGTTGGGGCACCCTGTATAATTCACTCAGTAACCGAAATGAGGCCAAGCCTGATTCACTCCAAATCAGAGTGAACAGCAGTCATGCGCAGGATACTCGGACTCGCATAAAGAAGAAAAAAAAAAGACAGAAAGAGGCTGCAGTTTCGTCGGAAAGGCGAAACAGTATTAGTGATAGCGAATTATACGGCAATTAGACGAAGGAAGATTACACCACTAAGAGAAGCCAGATTCTTAGTGGTGGGAGAGGACTCAGGCTGGGAATATATATATATATATATATATATATATATATATGGGGTGCGGAATGTTGGTCTGGCCCCAGCCCCCTCCAAACACAAGAAAAAAAAGAAATTAAAAACTCAACCGTAACGTACCTATCTCCCTCTCATCATTATCATCTAACGTCACTGTCAGCGTTAAGAAGAAAATAACCAGGCACGAGGACAATGTGTAACGCGAGTGAGCTTATGAATATGCAGAGCACGAACCGTATACAGACAGAGAATAGTGCATGTTTAACTCTGTAATAATGCCCAAACACAGTCGCACTTCACGGAAAATTAGAACAACTTTTCCATCGTTTCTTCTGGCCACAGGTAGTGCGGTTGTAATATAAAAAATGTATTGAAATTGCATTTGAGATGAACCTTTGTTAGCATAGTAGTTAATGATGGTCGCGAGTCCAGCTGGTTTAAGGTTGCCCGCAGAGAGGGGCATGGAGATGTCGTAGCGCGAGTCAAAAGATAGCCGAACCGTGGCTACATGCGTTACTGGCAGAAAAAAGAGAAAAAGAAAAGAAAAACTTATTCGCACACTAGCGCATTTCTTGAAAGTGTGTCGACCTGAGTGGCCGTTTTTAGTCCTCCTGTGCACCCAAGTATTCACCCTCTCCCTCTTTGCCTCTTTTTAATCCTCCTCTCCCTTAGCACCGGCGTACTTTGGCAAACCGGACGCTCGTCGGGTTGACCTCTCTGTCTTCATGTATATATCTATATATCGTTCCCGCGTCTAAATAAGAACTTTGTGGTATCAAAATAAAAATAGCGTAGCGTACGTCATATGTTGGGCACGAATGGGTTAAGCTGTGTCTCTAATTCTGGTTGCGGAAGTGGGTAAGGCGAAGGGAGTGTAGTAGCAGCTCACTATGGAAGCTCCACACGCGGAGTTCCATGTATTGAGTTGAGTTCCTTTTTGGCGTTCGGCCGTGGTCGGACCCATTGCTCAAACGACGTCACCAAGTTCGCAAGGCGCGTATACTATATACCAGAATGTCTTGAACCGCACCAGTACCTCCCCACACACAGTACCTCCCCACAGAGGGACAGAGAGTGAGAGGGACTCGGTTATGAAAGTTGTAGAAAGTAGAGGTTTGTCGGGAAGCACGGGTTACGGCGTGCCGCTGCAGATGAATGCGATGACGCATCGAGGCACACACGCGGAACAAACACCTCTCATGCATTACACGTTTTTGTCAAAAGTGTACGGGCGGCGTCGTCAGCGAGTGCCAGGCAGAATATATATATATGCTGCTTTAGGCAGCTCCTATGCGATATACTCCTCAAGTTCCAACGCTTTGGGAAACAAAAATGGTTGTCGCGCTCACCAGCAAGTGGCCTGCAGGTGCAGTATGGATCACCACGGGAACATATATATATATATATATATATATATATATATATATATATATATATATATATATATATATATATATATATATATATATATGTATATGTACGCGCTGCACCACACACCTTCACCTTTGCATGTCGTTCGGCTGCGCGGTGTATGTTCCCGTGGTGATCCATACTGCACCTGCAGGCCACTTGATGGTGAGCGCGACAATTATTTTTGTTATCGGACCATCGTATATGTCCTACTGCACGATGTAAATTATATATATATATATATATATATATATATATATATATATATATATATAATTTACATCGTGCAGTAGGACATATACGAAACTAATAAGTGTATAGGCGATCACGACGGCGTTGTCTTTCAATGATTGGGCGTTTGAGGCCGAGAAGGACGTAAGTTGCCGCGTTGCTCGCCTGCGCCGTCCCGCTTTCGTGCCAGTATTTGCTGCAGAACTTAGCCATGACGCATCGTCCATAATTGTGGCAATCACTGGGCACTGGTTTCTTTTCGGTAACGTTTCCGATCCTCGACGCTACGGCCTGAACGTGAGACTCTATAAGCACCAGTTCTTTCTTTTCTTTAATGAAATTGCCGGCGAGCGGTACCACGGGCAGTGTTCACTCGACACTTTGTTTTTCTTGTAGCCGATTCATATTTTTCACAACAAAGCGACGGAGCTGCAACATATTGCCCTTTGAAGTGCTTGCATTAGCTTTACGCCGTGTCACACAATAGTGCTTTACCGTGGGATCCACAGCGTTCGGGCGATCGCGAGTACACTTTATAAATTGCCTTTGAGCTGTATTCGGCGTCGCACTGCAGTGTCCGCTGCACGGATAATGAATGCGAGTCCTGTCTTCACATGGCCTGGACTGCCGATCACTCCCATGCTCCCTGCAATACAAAACATTTGTTTAATTTTACCCTCAAGATTTTCCGTTGTTCAGGCACGCAAGACACGTCGGTGTCTCACTGAGGCTGCCTTGCAATTTGAATAGAGTTAGAGCAGTAAGGAAGGAACGTGTTGGAATTCGCCTTCCCGCATTACAGCGCTTGAGCTCGTAAAATTTCGCGATATCTTCAGAGGAGGCAGCGGATGAGCTTCGGAATTAAAAGTAGTCTCGGAAATAGCCTTGGTGGAAGGCACTTACTGAAGCGTGTCGTTTCGTTGATATTGGACGTCGTAGGAAGGATGAAATTTGTCTTGCTAGAAAGAAACAGGCGCAAATGCTAGGCTGTTTGGGTCGAAAACGTTTTATAATCTGTACACACGGGCAGGACCAAACTCTCGTCCTGGTGTAGTTACCACCTGAGGATATCCGCCACGATGCCTTACTTCGGCTTCTTAAGGTCGTAGGTTTGATACCTGCCAGCTGCAGTCGCATTTTGCCGCAGGCAGAATGTAAAAGAATAATCATAAAAAAAACTCATGTACTTGAGTTTAAGGGCAGCAGAACGAAGCAGAGTTGGTTTAAAATTTATCAAACACTGAGTATCCTATTGGCTCACTCACTCACTCACTCACTCACTCACTCACTCACTCACTCACTCACTCACTCACTCACTCACTCACTCACTCACTCACTCACTCACTCACTCACTCACTCACTCACTCACTCACTCACTCACTCACTCACTCACTCACTCACTCACTCACTCACTCACTCACTGGCTGTCTAAGTGACTGATGTGAAAAAGAATGGTGGCAACTTTCATTGCCACTTTTTCCACGACCTTTCATTGTCAGATGAACGGAAAACGTTGGCATCGAGAATTCAGGGAATAAACGCTCCTCCCACACACGCTATCCGCAAGCACGCACGCAGTAATTAGCACTTAATTCATGCTGAAATGAAAGCCGTATATATATATATATATATATATATATATATATATATATATATATATATATGTATGAAAGTCGCTGTGTATATGTATGCGTTTGTTGATTATGTTATGTTGACAGTTCTGTTGTCACTATATGTGATAATGCATTTACACGACGTATGTACCACCAACAGACTAGAGACTGTGTTATTAGGCGGCAGTATCATTTGTATTTTTGAGACTTTTTCCTACATAACTGTGGAGACACTTAACTTGTATATTGTATGTACCATGCGTTTCTTACGTCGCAGTGTTCCCGTGAAAACGTTGCGTGACAAGTCCTGGTGCTTGTGTGAAA
This sequence comes from Dermacentor albipictus, assembly GCF_038994185.2. Lineage (NCBI taxonomy): Eukaryota > Metazoa > Arthropoda > Arachnida > Ixodida > Ixodidae > Dermacentor > Dermacentor albipictus. Next base: position 123,625,855 of record NC_091822.1, on the reverse strand, counting down.
ATGTTACTTGATATGTAATCTTGAACCCTGTATGTTGTAAGATAGATCCGTTCAAGAGCTAAGGAGTAGCCGGTGCCTTAAATTGTACATCAGCATCTCCTTATATCATATATAAAAAAAAAAAAACTCGCTGGCGCGTTTGAATCGACTCGAGGTATGTGTAGTGCGCGTGACCGGACATGTTGGCACAGTGGGGCACTTGAGAATTCGGTGAAGATGGAAGATGGTTCAAAGGATACCGACGGCTGCGTTTTATCGTGGTGTTTTGCAAGAAAGTACAAAATACGTTTCCTACATTAGTCGGCTCCCAAGTTTAGCCTCATCCATTTCTGTAAACGCCGGCGTGATGCGGAAGTCTCGTGATATTTTCCCTGTTCGATATCCGTCTTCTTCGAGCGGCACCCCTTTTCGCATCGTGATAAAAAGTTGTCATCGCTGTTGTTGTTGCTGCGTTATGTTATATTGCTCCGCCCAACTACACGCGGGGGACTGACCAACGAACAGTAAATGTCTTCCGCTCTCTCTTCTTTATTGTTTATCATCTTACTCGACTTCTCTGGTAGGCAGGGTTAACGAGAAAACCAGATGAGAAGATTGTACGCTTATCACGCTTACAGATCTCCTCTGTTGACTTGTGTAGATACCTAATGTAAATAAGAACAGAGTCATTCTCGTTCACGCATGCGATTTGCTAACGAGTTGCCAGAATGAGGAGTGCACCAAATAAATAAATAAATACATACATAAATAAATAAATCACCAATCAAAGTCGTGAATAGGGTTTTCTTTTCTTTTTTTCTTTTTCCAACTGTGGTATTCTTTCGTAACGAACGGAACAAGCAAGGATACGCATGTGTCTCATTAAAAACCGGTCACGCCCCAGTGTATACCCACCATTCTATCCTCACGTATACGCACGTGCACGTTTTAGTGAGGGAACGACTCTCAATCATTTGTCATACCCAAATTACAAATACGCCCGCGTTTGTCCGAAGCCTTCAGCATCGATCTCGCAATTCTTTTATTTTTCTTCTCGCGGAAGAAGTGCACGTTCTCATCTTGCACGCACGCACTTCGGGCGAGTCGCGAAGCTGGCTTTGTTTCGCTCGGCCTTTTCCTTCCTTTCTTTTCTTCTTTCTTCGTCGTCCCCGAAGCGTCGGCTTCGCGTCCCCGCTCTCAATCCAGGGAGGACGGGACGAGGTGTTCCGTCTTTCCGACCGCCGCGCTCTCGATTAGACAACGAACGCAGCCGCGAGCGAGCGACGGTACCACGACGGTATACGCACACAGGGTATTTCATGCGCCGGTGGATTGCGCAATGCATCGCGCGCGAAAAACGCGACGATCGACGCACTAGGGGCGAAGCGCGGTAAGGACAGAGCCGCGTGCGTGCGTGCGATCGTGTCTGTCTCACATCGTGCCTCCGCAAGAACGTGCGCAGTCTCGCGCAGGAATATTAAGTTCGCGAAGGGGTTGTGGGGGGGGGGGGGGTGCAGTCGCGACTGGGGCGTGTGATTAGATATATCGCTCCCACTCGCGCGTATACACATACGACTGCATTCAGTCGCGGCTGAGCGAGCGGGTAACGAATTCGCATCTATATAGCGCGGCGCGCGCACTCGTGTAACCGCTATGCGCTAACAAGTGAAGGGTCCCGACGTGTGCGACTGACTACGGAGACGTTCTCGTGTTTCGGCGTCCCTTCGGAGGCCGGTGGTGGGACCTTGTCCCGGATGGGAAAACGAGCGAGTGCGTATCGTCGGTTCTCGCGCATTTCACGTTTTTAGCGGGCGCCGGCGCGCGCTGGGGGTTTATGGCTTTCGCTCGCCGCGGCATCGACGAAACGCGCGATTGTAGGGGAAAGCTCCGTTTCTGAGCGGGTGTCAGTGGCTTCAGTGCGCGGTGCCGCCTTTGTTCGTGCCGCCCCCAAACGTCGACCTTCGCTTTAACTTTTTAGTCGGCGCAGCATTGAATGCATGGGGAACGCCGCCGTGCGCGCGCAGCACTTCTTAACCCTTTACATTTTTCGCCTTCCTGTCATTACCCTCCACCGGGGTAAGGTAACAAATCTGGTGCAGCTTTATTCTTTCTTTCTTTCTTTCTTTCTTTCTTTCTTTCTTTCTTTCTTTCTTTCTTTCTTTCTTTCTTTCTTTCTTTCTTTCTTTTCTCTTTCTTTCTTTCTTTCTTTTATTGCGGTAGCAATTACATGGACACTCCATGTGCATGTACGCAGTCGGCGTCGCCGTGATGTTCCACATAAAATCCAAATGCGATAACTGCGTCACGTGTGCGCTACATGTGCAAGTGAAAGCGTGCGAGAGTGAGTCGACGCTGGTGGCTCAATCTCGCGCTCGCAAGGGAGAAAAGCGGGGAGGAAGCACGCCGTCTTCCATCACGTGCAAGGCGCTGGGCGAGGGAGGGGGGGGGGGGGGAGCTAGTGTTGTACTACGAGGGCGGCTGCGTATGGCCCGGCCTCGCGGGCCCCGTCTTGGAAGCGATCTGCGATAGGGACGGAGTGCGCCGAGTGCTGATAGCTTTGTGTGCGCTGTGTTCTCCCCACTTAGTTCACGCTGAAGCGAGAGACAACGCGAACATAAATTCGCTCGCTGCTGCTACCGCGTTTCCTCACTCCAACAGTTTTACAGTGACTGTGTGCGGTCATTGAGTGAGATGTGTTCATGTTTGCATGTGCACGCGTGACACTATGCTTGGTAATTTAGTTAAGCGAACGTTTACAAGTTTATATGACAGATAAAACTACTATCCTTATTGCGTATAGCTGTCTACTAATTTGTTTCGACTTTCGAGCGACAATGCGACTTTTTTTTTTCTTAAACTCAGAAACAGCAGCGCAGTACAACGGAGGTAGGTTGGAGAAGTGTAGGTTCGGTGCCCAAACACCCGCAGCGCTGATGCTATGGCAGTACGTAACGAGGAACCAATTGCAAGCGGCTATTAAAAAAAATGCTTCCACGACTCTCTCGTCGAGGTTGCATGAGGCCCTGCGGAGCTGCGTCCTCGACGACCAAACCTGGGCGACCCAGCACGCCTGCGAGGCGGCGGCGAGGCAAGCCCTCGACGTCCCTTCGTGGGAGGCATGGGCCCGGCCATCATAAAGTGCTGGTTGTACAATAAAAGTTTATTCCTCCCTCCTCCACTGAAATTAAGCTCTTGATATGCAACTGGTCGGAAACTGGGATGCTAATCAATACTGTGTTTTGACGACAATTGGCGCCAACGTACATCCTTGCAGATTACTTTAGTGGCTCCAAGGCCTGCTTTAACTTTCCTTCCTTCCTTCCTTCCTTCCTTCCTTCCTTCCTTCCTTCCTTCCTTCCTTCCTTATTGTTTCTTCACTTACCTTGAAGTATGAGACAGCGAAAGACTGCCCGTGACTGCATTGCGTGTGGGGCTTTGCCGCTCTGCCTCGATCTCACATAATACGCATTCGCCATTTACGTAATGACTTCTGTTCACTCCCGCTTGAATAATAATAATAATAATAATAATAATAATAATAATAATAATAATAATAATAATAATAATAATTCATAATTTTTGTTGCTCGCTGAAGCTAACTGAAACCTTCCCTGGTTGCGTTTTTTCTTTACAAAGCCGTTACACCCTTCTTTCTATCTTTCTTCGAGCATAATCGCGTGGCATAATCGCGAGTCCCGATGTTTTCGTCGCCGGCGCTTAATCGAGGAATGCGGCGATGTCACCTCGTCGTCGCGGGCCATTAACGCTTTGCCGGATTTTTTGTCCCTTCTTTCACCGCTCGAACGCGTGTTTACGCCCGCAACTCAAGACGCGGTATTATGTGCGTTATGCACTCGTGTATGCGTTCCCTGGCGCTGATGACTTCGCGCGAGACGCGTAGGCATGCATTTACGGCGGGGCTCTCCGTGTTCGAGGAAAAAAACAAAAACAAAAATACACCGCGGGCTGACGGCTACGTCTATTTGGCGTCGGTATATAGTTACACACACACACACACACACACACACACACACACACACACACACACACACACAATATATATATATATATATATATATATATATATATATATATATATATATATATATATATATATATATATATATATATATATATGCGTCGCTGAGTGCGGTTCATTAGGCACAAAAGTGACCCTGGCGTCGCCTTTTGACGGGTGCTCGGGCATGCAGCGTGTATAGCTCTTCTTTTTTTTTATATATATACCGCGCGGCGAAGGACGAAAAGAGGGTACAGGAAAAGTAACCACAGTTGGGGGCCGGACTGGAACGCACGAAAAAAAAAAAAGGAAAAACGAGGATAAAAACAACGGTGCAGCAGTAATGCTCCGCCGCTCGCTTGCACTTTCGCCATTCGACTGCGACTGGCGCGGGAGGCGCACGTTCGTCGTATAACGCGCTGTAAACGATCGAAACACGGGCGTTGCCGCTGGCGTGCGATCGCCGTGCGTGCTGACCAAGCTGAGCGGTGCGTGCAAGCACACGCCCTCTGTGGCTCCGCGCGCGACGTGCAGGGGGCGCCCTCGGCGGCGTCGATGACGACGTTGCGTTGCTGAGACGCTCTTAAAGCGACATTAAAGGGCAAATAAAAAGTCAAGCACGAGGTCGCGGGATCGAATCCCGGCAACGGCGGCCGCATTCCGATGGGGGCGAAATGCGAAAACACCCGTGTGCGAGATTCAGATGCACGTTAAAGGAACTCCAGGTGGTACAAGTTTCCCGACTCTCCCACATACCGCGTGCCTCATAATCGGATCGTGGTTTGGGCACGTAAAACCCCACAATTTGAATAATAAGTGAAGCTAAAGCGAAAGATTAGTGCTTGCGAGACCGTCTAAAGCGTCGATATTATCGCGAACAGAGCTTTAATGGGCACTGCTCACAATATGGGTGCTGGCCGCTTTACTACACTACACTACACTTCTATCGCACCACAAGGATCAGCTGGCCAGGGAAATAGCCGAACCTTGTCACATTCATAAGAGAGGAGAGGATTGTATCAGTCAGCCATCGTGAGGTTGCCGCCATGCAGTGGTATGCACATGACTCCGGGATTGTCTTGCGAATCTTACGAGATGTAATCTTTCTTGAGCGCTCATTATGTACACAAATCAATTGTATGGGCACAACGCATTCTAAACCATTATAGAATGACTCATCAACAACGCCATAAAACATTAATGTGGATGGTAATGCGCTATGCAGCGACACTGTCGGTTCCAGAAGTAAAAGAAGTTGCGTTTACTTTTATCCGCTCACTACGAAAACGAACGCTAGCGTGCACCATAGACGAGCGCCGGACAGGCAGCCCTAGGCGGAGTTTAAGCGCGATTTAAAAATAATAAATACTGGGGTTTCATGTGCCGAAACGACGATTTAATAACTAGGCACGCCGTAATGAGGGGCTCCGGAATAATTTTGACCATCTGGGGTTCTTTAACGTGCACTCAATGCAGGCGGTACGCGGGCGTTTTTTTTTTCTTTTCTTCCCCCCCCCCTCCCCCCCTATCGCTACCATCGAAATGCGGCCGCCGCAGCCGAGATTCGCTCCCGCGCCCACGCGCTTATATTAGCACCATGGCGGCTGCGAAACTACGATTTAGAGAGAGAGAGAGAGATAGAGAGAGAGGTTGGTTTTAATGTAACACGCGGCCGTTTGAGCGTTTATAGTGTCGTCCTAAAAGTCAGGTGCACCACCGCGTATCTATTATAGCTGCACTCCTCGATACTGCACACGAAACCGACCTCGCCGCAGATTTCAGGCCCTGCAGCCGCTGTGGGTGAACTTGCTATGCCGAGGCATGGGTAAGCAGTTAGCGGTCGGCAGCGACGGTATAGCAAATATATTAAGTCGCGCCGAGCCTGTAACGGTGTGTTATAATGCTGAACACGCTCTGCCCGCCACCGCTTGCGCACGCGCGCGCATAAGGGTGGGTCAGGCGGGAGGGGGGAGGGAGCGCGCAAGTGTTGCCGGGAGGGGGGAGGGAGGCAGCGCAAGTGTTGCCGATGCAGAGACGTCTCACCCGACGTGTGCCCCGAGAAGGAGAAAACAAGCAGGACGTTGGGGAGTTAAAGCGCGATAAGCGGTACAGATAAGCGTGCTTATACCTATATATACGCCTCCCGGTTTCCATGTTTGCGCAGCGTCGAAGTGCCGTTAGCGCGCGCGCGCCCATTTGACCTATAAATATATACGTGTATATACATACGTATGATGGCCGCTTCGCGCCGATCCAGTTTTAGTAGCCCCGTTGGCGTTGCGTCATGCCGGAGGTTGCCCCGCGGGCGGTGTCGCCTTGGCACGAACGCGCGCGCCAAGCTATAGTGGACGCGCGATTCCGTGCACAGAGGGACCGGAGCGGAGCTTTTCTGTTTTTCTTTTACTCTCATTATTTTATGCGCCGCACACAGCGGCCACGGCTGCTGCTGCTGCTGCGACGGCCTCGCCGCAGGGCTCCGCCGAAGGCCTGTCAAGGACAGGGACGACTTTCGTATGCGCGCCGACCGAAGCCGCCGCGCTTCGCAACATGGGATGCATGCTATGTATGGGACCGTCCAGTCGGTTTAGGCTGGCAGTGCCTCTTGACGTCTAGGTGTACATACATACATACATACATACATACATACATACATACATACATACATACATACATACATACATACATACATACATACATACATACATACATACATACATACATACATACATACATACATACATACATACATACATACATACATACATACATACATACATACATACATACATACATACATACATACATACATACATACATACATACATACATACATACATACATACATACACTGGAATTGCTTATTAAAAACAGAGAGTGATGTGCTTAAATATTTATTGCTGAAAATTATTCGTCGGCATTCGTATATATCCCCCCTTTTTGTATGCTCTCCACTAAGCGACAGGAAGGTGGGAACGGTGTCTCTTTCTGCCTCTCGATTTGTTTTTCCCTTTTTCCAAGTTTGATGGCATTCTCCTAGCGTAATCATACGCCAACTGGCCCAACAAGCCGCTCTCTCATGTCCTAGCTTGCCATAGTGCTCGCAAACAGGTATAGGGGAGGACGGGCCGAGCGGTAGCTCAGTGGTAGAGCACCGCACGCCTCTATAATGCGGAAGACGTGCGTTGATTCAGCTCCCATCTGAGGCAAGCTCTCTTTCCGTCCACTTTCACTTCCGTGTTGCTGAATTTTTTTTTCTGCAGTTAAATTACATAGAACGGTTAATTCACCGTGGGCTTTCCCTGGCTTCATTGTCTGTTGGCCTCGTGTGGTTGTGACCAAAATTCAGCCCCTCTATTCCCTTTACCATACTCGCTGGCTCTGTTTAACTCGTCTACGTTGGTTGCGTGCGTATACAATCTATGTGAGACGGAAATTTCGTGCATCGCCCTGGTCACGTGGAGTAGCAGGCTAGGTGGGCTGCCAGACCAACATCTCCAGTACTCATCAAGGAATATTTCTCCCAGTTTCACTCGTAATACGTCGCACAAGTTTTGTTGCTATAACACTGCATTGGTTCCTCTCGAGAAAATCGCACAATACACATAGCTTCGCGCCAGTATATTATGGAGTGCCCATTGCGAGACCACTACTGTTAGGTGAGCAGGATGTGCGTGCGGGCTAAACATCATGCGCAAACATGCAGCCAGCGAGCGTACGTTTCACCCACCGCGTTGGCTTATCTCCTCGGTGTCTAGTTCATCTGTTGAACAGGAGGTCGCGAGTTCGAATACCGGACTCACGCGGAAGAGTGCTGAATGCAAGAACACTCGTCCACTGGCGCTTTGGGTGGAAGTTAAGCGAACGGAAGTCGACCGTTTCGACTACATCTGGAGCACTCCTCTACGGCATCTCTGACACTCCCTCGATCATGAAATTAATTAATTCATTCACAATCGGGTCGTATGCTTAGGGTGCGTGATACACGTGTTAATTAGTTAACGCAAGTGATGCTATACGACGTTGCGTATAGTAACGCTAATCCTTTGCTGATCGTAACCGTTAATGGCTGGTAGAAGCCGGAAGGTCGCCCGCGTGAGGAATTGCTCCGCTTCCTACGACATCTTCGATACCCATCTCTCTGGAGGATGCTGTGATTCTGCCCAACCTATTTCACGTGCGTCTAAGGCATGATTCACACCGCCGCCATCTGCCCCACCCCGTCACCATCACGGCATCGGTGTCCGTCAAAACATGCCGTTTCCTCGCCGGTTTCTTCTCAAGAACGTGAAACCGGCGACGTTGTTCGATGGTCTTAACGTCACCGGTGTCCAACTGTTGAGGAGAAACTGGCAAGAAATTGTTCTCTCCTGGAGGACGCTGTTACCGTGGCGGTACGGCACTGCCTTCTCTCCCTTCCCCATAAGTTGCAGAAAAGAGCACCTTTTTCCCCACACCACGACCACAACAAACTTCACGGCTGTGTTAATCGGGCCTTAGAAGTTGTATGGACCTCAACAGGAAGTCGAGGCACCACGGACCCTGAGGGATCAATGGTCGTGTGTTTTGATGTACGCCGGCACAACACGCACTGGTTATTGGTCCGTTTGTTTGTGTACATGAATATGTAAGGGGATGTATACACCACTATAACACTCTCTTCCTTTTCTTTTTTGCATTGCGTGCGATCAAAATGTTAAAAAAAGAAATGCACTGCCGCGATACACAAGGAGAAGATAAATGTGGAGCACGAGACAGCTATTATCGGTCACCTCGAATGTAATCGGATCAGAGCTTTTCGCAAAGCGGTATATTGGCCTCAAAATGGAGTATTCTAATGACCTTTCTAATGAGAGCCTAATTTCTTGGCGCTTCGCGGCCGTCGAGATGCGGCTGTGCCGCCTGCCAAGTATCTATAATGTGCAAATAAGCTGTCGCATCGATCCAGACTTGTTTGTACCTGACCCTTGATGTCGTCATACCGACCAATATATTATGCCACGAACATATACAGTAAAAGTTCGTTAATTCGAACCGCAAGGGGAAGCCGCTTCAGTTCGAATTAGCGAAAGTTCGAACTAACGAAAGTGAAGGAGGGCAACAGTACACTGCGATTTGGAAGCAGTAGGGCATGTCAGAAATCTGGCGTGTCAGAAAGTGATGGCGTGTGCCGCGGGCACACGCCCTCTTCAAGTCGAAGCTCTGGATCCGACTGTGCCACACCACCGATGTCCACCGAAACGAACGTTAGCCGAGGCTTAACACCATCACAATGAATCGCGACGGCCGATACCTCCTAAGCTGAAAACAGAGGTGCACAACCGATGAAGACTGCCGAGACAAAGACGCTGAACATGTGAAGGTGGCGAAGGCCCTGATTCGTTGGCTCTTGATTGCAAGCGCAGCTGCGACGTACTTGATTCGCTGTGTTTTGCAGCTTGCCGTGCCATCTCCGCACAACATTAGCAGATGTACAAGATTTGCAAAGCCTCTGAGATTCGCACCGGGCAAGAAGTCTCGGAGGTTACGTAGAACGGAAAGGCGGCAGCTGCCGCTGCCTTCTGGCTGACCCCGCGTCGGTTAGATTTTTTTCCGATTTTGCCTTCTCTCGCCGTTCTCTCCGTTTCGGAGGCAATACAGCGTTGTGTGTAGGCAGTAGGCGCGTTTCTCTGGCTATGTGCCAGGCGAGCGTAGTTCGAATTATCCGTGAGGGAACCTTCTCGCGTTCGAATTAACGGACTTTTTTTTACATAGACTTCTGTGGAGCTTGGCCGGACCAAATCGTACAGTTCGAATTATCCATAAATTCCAATTATTGAAGTTCGAATTAACGAGCTTTCACTGTATTACGCCACAGGGAACTTAGACCAGGCTCGTGCAAACGCCAGTTCTGGCCGTTTCACACGGCGGGGATTTGGCACCGCTTCCGTTATTCGAGAACGCGTGATATATGACTGCCAAATTTATCACGCCGCCGCTTCGCTATATATCTAGCAGCTGTGCACATCGATGCCCGATTCCCTACGATAAGCTATCTACATAAACGGCCTCGTGCGGCATCCGGGGGGGGGGGGAGGGGGGGGGAGATGCCGGCGGGGGGTTGTGATTTCCCGGAGGCGCGTACAAGGCACCCCGTGGCGCATAGCTCGCTACCGTATAGCGCGACCGAGCACGGCAGCACGAGGACGAAGAAGGCACTTTAACAACAACTCACTGATCAGTCAATCCATGCACCTTTGCCGCGTGTTGCTTGTTTCCCGAAATCGCCAATGCAAGTCACCCATATTTCTGGCTTTCTTTTTTCAACCCAATAGTGGTAAAGAAGGATTATATCTTGTTCGTTTCGAGGAATCCTGACCCTCTCGCTGTTTCACTCATCAACTGGTAGCAGGGAGATGTCCCATTTCTCGCTTCTCTCTACCGCCGTACAGCAGCTTACAGCACGAGAAACTAACATCAAGCTGCGTTGGTGAGGCTTCCATGCCATAGCCGCGTTGAGTTTAAGCCTCCCACAGTAACAGCAGGGCAGCAGGACAGCGGCACCAGCTGACCTGTACTTATACAACCAAGCGAGCGGTGGAAGCAAAATGAGAGCGACGCGATGCGCACTGCATTGCACTGAGTCGTTGTTTTACACCTCCGATCGCTTACCACAAGGCAAGGGTGTCTCATACTGGAAAAATGTCAAGAGAGAGAGAGAGAGAGGTCGTAAGGGAAAGGCAGTGAGATTAACCAGGCTGAGCCCGGTAGGCTACCCTGCACTGGAGAAAGGGGGAAGGGGATTGAAAGAGGAGAAGGAAGAAAGAAGTTCGCAGTCTACACTGTTACACACAACGCGTTATTGGACGAGTCAGTCAAAGGCGGTCATGCAGGCTGATGCATTTCAAGAAAAGCACCAACGCCTTTGTGACCTTGTGCATAGCATATACGCACGAGTCCACGGGCCCAAGATCTTCTCCTCTGTGAAAGGACGGTCGCCCAAGTGCCCGAAAGCTGTCCGAAGGGCAGCTTCTGACCTTGAGCTTGCGATAACACCTGGTGCGTAACGGTCAGACGAGCAATGGAGTGGGGGGCTATCCTATCTCGTCGTATCGAATGTCGTCTCATTTTCTCCGCATCCCTAGCAGCTGGTGTCGGCGGCGCTGAAATAATAATAATAATAATAATAATAATAATAATAATAATAATAATAATAATAATAATAATAATAATAATAATTTATTGGCGTCACTTTAGAAACTGGGCAGCGACATATTGTCACCTGGACTGCTTGAGCTAATCGAGCAATTTATACATATTTGTCGCTCTATCACATTGTCTCATCATCATCATCATCAGCCTGGTTACGCTCAGTGCAGGGCAAAGGCCTCTCCCATACTTCTCCAACTACCCCGGTCATGTACTAATTGTCACCATGTTGTCCCTGCAAACTTCTTAATGTCATCAGCCCACCTAACTTTCTGCCGCCCCCTGCTACGCTTCCCTTCCCTTGGAATCCAGTCCGTAACCCTTAGTGACCATCGGTTATCTTCCCTCCTCATTACATGTCCGGCCCATGCTCATTTCTTTTTCTTGATTTCAACTAAGATGTCATTAACCCGCGTTCGTTCCCTCACCCAATCTGCTCTTTTCTTATCCCTTAACGTTACACCCGTCATTCTTCTTTCCATAGCTATGTCTCCGTAATTTTTTCCCTCTTCTTTAAAACCTCCAGATCCGATTCTATCAATCTCTTCCAAGCTTTCTTCCCAACAATACTCTAAACGTATCTTGCTTATCTGGACGACTCATCGCGGTTAATGCTCTTCCAGCCGCTTTAAATCCCAAAGCTTCTGAAAGTGGGACGTTTCCTGCGGGTCTCGATGGCGTCGCAGCGCCCTCTGGTCTGTACAAGATGCACATAGTCGTCTAGCACGAAAAAAAAAAAACAGAAGAAGAAAGCACTGCATCTTTAAGCAAGCGGTTTGTAGACACCGTCCACGGGAACGATGTCCACTCAGCAATGCGACGTGCGCAGGCAGCGCCGTTTCCGCTCACATCGCAGCGTTGCACCGTTACTGCACCTAATGCGCGTCGAGGCGTTCGCGCTAGCAACAGCGGTGCAAGCGAGCACATCCGGTTACGTAACGGAACTTGCGGTACGCGGCCCGCTGCCGGGCTCCCTAGACCGCGCCGCTCGCCACGAACCGCTTTCGCGCTCGCTCGCTGCCCTGCTGGCACCTGGCCACCGTATATACATATAGCGTGTATGCGGCGTATACACGCTTTCTTAGAAACGGTATGGCGGCTGCTGCTACGCGGCTGATTAGCCACCGAGATTCGGCGGGTAGGCGCGGCGCGTCCTTTCCGATGTGTACCACACGCAGAAACAACAACCCGTGCCTTGCGCCCAGCCCAGCTCGCTTTCGTTTCGCCTGGCAGCGCCGTATCACTGCTGCGGCAACCACACCACGCGCGGTTTGCGCGCTCTTCGCCTTTCTCCTTCCGGTAGGTCAAGCAGCCCTTGCCCAGGCCTTCGCCATTCTCCCTGCCGTACGCTTGGTCATCGCCTCCTTCGCTCGCGTGCGCCTCCCCGCCTCCTTTCTCCGTATTACAACCTCGCGTGCTGGCCGCGCCATAGAAAAGGGTGTGAAGACAAATGACCGGTCTATCTCGCCGAGATTGCCCGAGCAGTTGGCGAGTGAAAGCTGCCTCGCTGGCTTGATCACGTGCGTTTTCTTGTGGCGGGCCTTGTTCGTGCGTGTTAGATGGGCCGCACGTGCGCATTGTGTACGTGAAGTTTCTTGTTCAAATATGAAAGGGAGGTTGCTGTGTTGCCGATTGCGGAAGGTAGGGCGGCTAGACGCGAGGTTATATTCCAGTGCGCGCGACCTGGAAAGGGACCAAGAAAACTGGAGGCTGGCCTCTCACAGCGGGCGCGCACTAGCGCGCATGCTCGTTACGCTCCGCCTGCTATGCGCAAGGCCGGGTGAAAAAAAAAAAAAAGCCGGTCACGTGTCGCTTTAGCCTGTGCGATTTTGTTGTTTAATGCAAACGTGAACCGCTATCCAGGTAGGCTGGGCTTTGCATGTGGGACACCACGTCGCCTGCTTTGAGAAGAGGGGCGTTGTAATAGAAACTAAAGTTCGGGCTTCTCATAACCTTGTCGTGGTACTGCAGGTAAATGGGGCATTGTATGTGTAGTTCAAGCAGGCGACAGAGTGTATGCTCAAGCGCGTGAGATCTGACGCGAAAAACGGGTTCAAAAAGCCAGAGGAGCCCTCTTTCCGACGCGCGCGCTGCAGTTCGGTTGAGTTCAATTCTGTCAAGTAGGTTTGGTTTGGTTGGGTTGAGCAAATACGCAGATGCGCACTACAGTGCGAGCTGCCTTCAGAGTCTGGTCCTGGATAGAATGAAAGCCTGAAAAGCAGCACTGGATGGATGAATGGATGGAATAACTTTAATAAAGGGTCCTGCGAGCTACGGGGCGCTAGGCCCCATAGAGCGGGCTACTCCCACGTTGGGACCGGGAGTCGTAGCGGACGGCACTCTTATTCGATCGTTTTGTTAAAGGTATAGGCGCTCACATCATCAGAATGATTTAGTCGCCGGTTGGACTCACTTAGCTAAACATCTATAGAAACACGAGATACGTACGGACGTCTCTCTCTCTCTCTCTCTCTCTGTGCGTGTTTTCCTTCGGAACCATAAGGCAGCTGAAAGCTTAAAATTATCTGAGAAAGGCGTCACGGCGCAAAAATGGTACATCCAGTGACTTCAAACAACAACAATAACATTGTTGAATTGTAGTCGGGCCAAGGCGAACTGGAATAAACTACGAATATGAACTCGTCTTATCAGAAGTTCGTCTTACTACAGCAATGATCCTAGGAGCTGAAAATCTGCTACTCTTGCGGCGCCAAAACATCCGCGACGCAAAATATTAAATGAAACTGCTATAAAACCGAAAGGCAGTTGTCAAAATACAGGTGTATCGGATGCGCATGTGTGCGCAGCCCGCACTCTTTAAACGACTGAGTAATTGTTGCTTACCGGAGTCGTTCAAACCTGTGCACTGTCACAAAAGATGACACCTTGCTCCCATAAGGATAAGATGACGTTAATGCTAATAGCTTTCCTTTCCTCTTTCGCCTGTTTTCGGAGTTGGTCGGTGGTCGGTGGTCATGATTACTCAAGGAAAACGTCCATCTGTATTCTCGCTCGTTCGGTCGGTCTATTTGCTTGCGTTGGCAATCACACTCGATGGTTTCTGCACAATTATCATTATTATTATATTGGACCTATGTGATACAACCACATCTTCACACTTTGTACCTTATTATCCGAAATTTCGACGAAACCAGGTTAGTCTTCACACAAGTGTATATACTGTTATGATAAACTATATGAATCTGGGTCCGGAAGGCCCTCCGATTTGTTATCCTCTGTTGTAAAGACATTGTCCCATTCGGCTTATCGTTCGAATTGGTGCGTCTGCTCCTTTGACGTGAAACATAGAATACGGTGCGTGAAGCGATGTAACAGGCGCCGGGAGTAGCTACATGGGCGACTGACGTTAAGTGTCGGAATAACATTGCGCCTGTTCCGCTACGCTGTTAACTTCGGTGCCATTGTAGTAGGTGACCTTCACGTATCGAATCAGACACATCATTATAGGCACCACAGAGGACCCCACCCCTCCTTCCTGGGCTCTCATGAAGGTAGCTGCTCAGAACAGGGATACGATAAGGTCGCGAATTGTTGAGGGTTGTAAAGTGGGTAGTGTTGCCAACTGTTGGACTTTAATAGGACGCGAAGTGATCTGAAGTAATGACAAGACCGGAAAGAGCGTCTTGCCTGTCTTGTCGTATTCTTCGCACCATTTCGCGTTCTTTTACACCATATCGCAACTATGCATCAACTAGCCCAGCTATGAATAGAACTGCATCTGCAGACAATTCATAAACAAGCGGCTTCTGTGTGTGCCAGTCGTAACATAAGCGTGTAGAAATCTGTGGAGCGCTTATTACAAGGTAAGTTAATTGCGGATCGTTCGCTCACTATTCATTATATATGCAACCTAGAGACGCATCTGAGCAGTCACTATCTCGATTCTGAAGGCACATTTCTCTGTAGGCTACTTATTGCGATGTTTTCTGAGAGAATGCAACAGGTACGAAGTGAGACGCAAAGGTAGATGATTTTTTTTTCTTTGCGTAAGAAACAATTAGAATTTCTGTCATGCATGCCATATACTCTTTCAGGCACATTATATTGCAAATAGGTGAGAGAGAAAAAGAAAAGAAAAAAAAAGCTTTCACCAATGTATACAGTGTGAGCCACCATTAAAAGGAACGCGCAAGTGTAAATCATGTGCGAAAGTTTTACTGAAACAAGGGTGCAATAGCCCCGCTTTGGAGCAGATGACTTGTGATTTGTTCCGCTTGCACCTTTCGACACCATGGAATCTGCTGTACACCGTTAGCGTGGATCGGTAAGCAGAAGCTTTAAACAGTGCGAAACAGAACGCAGCAATAAAACCACAGGACAGAGCGCTGCGCCTCTGCTTCTTTTCCTGTTGTCCATGCCGGGCTGCTTAAATCTGCCACTAATTGAACAAGGTGCACCAACCAGCCAAAATGAGCACGCTTTGAACATGAATAGCTTCAGCCGGGACTTTAAAATCTTTTAAGGGATAGCCGCACTCTGGGACGGTGTTCCTCTTTAACTATGCACCGCGCTGCACGCCAATTAAACGTTCCGGCAGCAATAATAAAGCGTCCTTGCCGTGCCACATTTACGCGGGGCAACGCGGCCGGTATCGTACGGCAAGTCGCACGACAGAGCGATACAGAAAGCGAGTAACGGGCAAGTCCGATACGAACACGCGGTGGTTCTCGATACTCGCTATTTATTACCTCCCCTATACCCACCCAGTATTCCACCGCCGACAAGCTCTCGACGAAAGAGTGGATAAAGAACTCGGCGAGAAAAGACCGCGCCCAGATAAACTATTAGTACGTTTCCATCCATCTGGCGGAACCCGGTCGTACGTTTGGCTTGATAGCGGCATTAACCCGCACTTAACCCATTTCGATGGAAGACGTTGATCGGGACGCTTCGGCTGACTGAGCACCTAATGCGACCGCACCCCGTTCCGCTATACCTGGCCGGCTAATTCGCTCGCGTTCGGCGTCTTTTCTTTCCTATGTGGCGCCAATGCGGTTGATTAACTACTGTGCGTTGCGCAACGGCGTCACGCACCGTTAGTGTCTTGCCTCTCGGTTGGTCCTGAGTTGTGGTGAACCGATGAAGAAATGAAAAAAAAAAAATAACAACACAGGTAGGTGTGGGCGAATGAAAGACGCTATCGCATCTCCGTGAATAAACAGTTCTTATTCACGGATTGGATGTGACTTCCGCTTGAAAGGAGCTTTGCCAGCTGTGTAACAGAGGGGGCAAAAATTATGTGAATGGACCGTGCCACTTTCGACGGCTTTGCATTGCAATCAACTGAGATGTGATTAGAATACGCGTACAAGACGAAGTACCGAACATAGAAAGAGAGCGAGAGAGAGATAGAGTAATTGTGGCTTCGATGGAAGATTGGGGATTTAGACTACTCGTAGGCAGGACGTGGGTTACGCCACATAAACAAATCAAGCTAAAGATACCGCGACCCCTGATGCAAGCTTCCTGAACATACGCGGACAACGTGAAAGAACATGCGCGCAGGTGAGAGAGAGAGGACCTACTCTGCGCATGCGTGTATTATGGAAAGCGATAAGAGTCCTGTTACGCTTCGAGTAACGTCAGAAGTGCCTTCGTCGCGTGCAAAACTCAAAAGAGTTTGCGCACTAGCCGCGAGAATGCTCTCTACCGCGAGGGGCGAACAATGGCCCGATTTTACCAAAGTACGTGGCGTTCGTAAAGGGTGCAGACACAGAGAACATGCGAACGGAAGCATTAGCGCGTCGTACGTAACACTTTCGGTTCCAATTGTATTCCAAATCAGCTGCTGTGGACATGAGGGGAGCGTACTTACACATGCAGGGCTAGGTTGTTTAGCGCACACCTACACAAGTACCAGAGGAGGCGGACGACGGTGTTACTATAGAGAACATCACACGCGTCAGGCGAACATTTGGGTGGCTTCCAGGGCCAGGTTGTCTCTCCTTCAGCCTTCGTTTCCTTTCTTTCCCCTAATTCATTAGGTATTTTAATCCGAATTAAAATAACGCTTAACTTCCTCTGTATGATTTGTTGACGCCATTGTGTGTTGGTTTCATGCGGTTGCTACAAAAGAAATTAAAAAGTATCGTCGCCCCTTAGTTTATCTTATTCTTCGCACTCCCGGCAGCGAAATTTGTTTCTGCAGGACACCAAGCTCGACGAGCGGCTCTAGCAAGGCAACTGTCTCGTATACATAAGCACTCACCACTTCTCCTATCATCATCATCCATCACAGTACTTTCACTCCCCTTCCCTCTTCCCCAATGCACAGTAGCAGATTAGAGCGCACTAGCTCAGGGCGACCTCTCTGTCTTTCCTGTCAATAAATTCTATTCTATGTTAAATGTATGTTATTATACGAAAGTTAGGGAACCACGTCATCTCTGTGTAGGCTATGTAGAGGCGTAACGAGAGGAGCAGGAACAGATGAGTACACGCTTTCATATTTTATGGCCTTGCAAGAAACTTGTGCACGTGGTCGTAAGATTCGAGCGCAACCTCTCAGATGGTGCCCGTGTGGGCCTCGCGCAGACCCGAATCCCGCAATGTGAACGAATACTAACTGCTTCACCTATCTTTGAGTTCTACTGCAAAAGAGCGTGAGCCACGATCCACCTTGCATTGCCTTATGATGCGGCACACTAAACTTCACAAAGTCGCTAACAAGGCAAGAAAGAAAAAAGAAAATATAAGAAGTAGAAAGGATGCGTCAAGCCTACAATTCCAATTGCTTCAAAGGCTGCTATCATATAAATCACTCAGTCAGCCCATGGGCGCTATAACGTAAAACTATTCCAAACTTTTCTATTCCAATTCTGCTATCAGCCCTCCGCGATTGGTCAAAAACTTTTTTCGACCACCCCCATTTCACCTGTCTGTCGCGCGACGTTACAAAAACCGCAATACCTCCCCATCTGATATGATGTGTGCACACTGATTATGCATGATTTGACAGAAAAAAGAAAAACAGTTATTTCTGATTCGACCCCTTTTCGCCATTAGCCCTCGGCTATTGGTAAAAAGTTTTCGGGCTGCACCCACTTCACCTACCTGTCACGCGACGTCACAAAACCGCACGAACTCACCGCGTCAATGTGACGTGTACGCGATAAAGATGCATTAATATGCCGAACAAAACTGAATTTTTTTTCGGAATAGCCGCAGGCTGCCCCGTTCCGAAAGGAATAAAAGATAGCTGCCGCCGATCGCTGAGACGCTGGCTATTCGCACCTGCCGGAGAGCATGGGTGTATTTGCGTATAATAAAACTTCTTGCGCGACCGTGTAACGTTTTTAAGCACTTTCGACACGTTTACTACCTCATTCTGCCAACTCTTCTTTGCTGAGGGTCAATTTTAGCTTCATTGTTAAGTTTCCGTTGCATGCCGCCGCGATTTTCGACCAGCCACCACAAGCTAAGTAAGGGAAAGCCGACCAATCGCAAACGCCGGCACCACCCTCTTCATCCAGTTATCGGTTTTCAGTGCACTGGCTCTGCCCTAGTGAATCCCTCTCCACTTGAGCGTTCTCCTCGCCTCTTGTCAGCCAATTAGATACAACAAGCCGCTCAGTGTAGGCAATGTTATTCGTTTTTCAAGCAAACAAAAGGTACCTCCTATGAACGAGGAGAGCGTTTGATTGGTCTGTTCAGACAACCCTATGAGTGACCACCCTTGCTTGCGTCGGTGGTTACGCAAATTTGACGTCAGGAAATTGGAATAGAAACATATTGGAATAGTTTTACGTTATAGGGCCCCATATTAGAATATGCATCAGTTGTCTTGTGTTCTAAACATATATGTAATATAAAACAAGTTGAGGCTGTACGTAAGAAGACTGAGTCTCACATTACGCAGGCACAACAGATTCGTTCATCCCAGCCGTTTCCCAGTTTTCTTTACTGTACAATTTCTGACTTTGCTGCATGATACATATATACAGTTTCTGACACGTGCTTTTGTAACCTTGTGCTCTATTTAAACTATTGCAGTAGCCCTATCTGTGTTGCAGTATGTTCTTATATATAAAATAAATCGTTGGTAATATAGCCGGCTCGCGATCAGCGCGTACGCAGAGATGTCCGTCAGGCGTCTCCAATCTGCTGTCGTTACTTGTGAGAGAGACGATCTCTGAAAGCCGCACTATATATGGTCGCAACGTGACGCGAACTTGCAGCTGCTGTACATTCTCATACCATTTGGAAAAGTACCGCCCACGCATTTCGATTGCAAACATATTTCATGACATTCCGGGGTGGCTTAGCGGCTATGGTGCTGCGGTGCTAAGCACGATGTCGCGGGATGAAAAATCGCTCAGCCTCGGCGGCCATATTTGGATGGGGGAAGGCGGGGACGGGGGGTGAAATGCAAGAACGCCCGCGTCTGCGTACATTGGAGGCACGTTAAAGAAGATCCCCAGGTGGTCAAAATTAACCCGGAGTCTCCCAGTACGGCGTGCCTCATAACCAAATCGTTGTTTTGACGCATAAAACCCCGGAATTCATTTAAATTCAACAGACTTCCTGAAGGACCAATACACGTTCTGAGTGCTTGAGCTTACACGCTCTGAAACTGCGAATATTCTTCGTATACAAGTATTTCATATATAAGTACGCCTGAGGTGTACCGCAGGAAGCGCCAAGATGGTGCGTTGTAAACTGCGTTATTGACTGAATGATGAAGCGCCCCAGTACTTCCCGCCGAGAAATGCGAAAAAGTTCACAGCAGCGACCAGTCGTTTTCAAACATCAAGTGCGAGATGTGAGGTCAGCAGTACATGACTCTCTAGATGATGACATACATACATACATACATACATACATACATACATACATACATACATACATACATACATACATACATACATACATACATACATACATACATACATGCATGCATGCATGCATGCATACATACATACATACATACATACATACATACATACATACATACATACATACATACATGCATGCATGCATGCATGCATGCATGCATGCATACATACATACATACATACATACATACATACATACATACATACATACATACATACATACATACATACATACATACATACATACATACATACATACATACGCAAATGTTTTTGTCGCTTTCTGAAGTGCGAGACGTGAAGTCTGCCGTACAAGTCTCTGTCGATGAGCAGCCAAGAAATCAATACGTTCATCTGTTCAGTACTGCTTGGCAATTAATCCGCAAAGCACACGGTTTCATCGTTTTTTGTTTGTTTGTACTTTGTTTAAGCCACTCTCTCTTTCTATTCTCTTCCTACCCCGCAGCGTATAGAACTAGAGCTAGATACAACTCTGTTAACTTGCCTGCATTTTAATTCATCCTTTATCTCTGTCTGTTCATTTTCCGACACCTGCGAATATATATTTAGTGCGTACGTGAGCATACTTGCATATATGTATGTGCCGTTTGCGTGTTTGTGCAATCACTGCTCGTGTCGTATTTACCCGCCCCACATCTATATAGACTACCTATTCAGGTCGCGCATCAGCCGTGCTAACATCTCCGACGCCAGCACGTATACCCTTCTCTCTCCTCGATCAGAGCTGCGCACAAAAAAGTCGATGCACCCTCGTCCTCCCGAAAAGCTGCAGGGGCGCCGAAAAAAGAGTTTGGTCGCCCGTCGCACGGACATCAAAGTGCAATGAACCGTATCTCGCCTCGCGCACGCGCGCTCTCGGGCTTGGGACCGTCGGGGCGAGAAAAAAAAAAGAAAAAAAAAGATGGCGTCGTCAGCAGCAGCGGCTCCGCGGTGGGAAGCGGAAGCTTCCCGAGAGAAGCGCCGGACCCGAGCAACGGCGCGGCGAAAGTACACAAGCGCGGACGACCGTTACGTCGGCTCCTTCTCGAAGTCGGAGCGGAAGATTGCGCGGCGACCGTATACTTGTCTCGGTGCGGGTTCGGGCGCCCGTGTCTCGTAGCGAGTGCGCCGGCCAAGAGCGCGCGAGGCATTCTCGGACCGAGCGGCAGCAGTCGGACCCGCCGCGCAGGCAGGAGGAGACGGGCTGCGCCGCTGGGAGGGTTCTGAGCGTCGAGCGCGTAATTGGCAGTGCTGTCCTTCAAAAGTACGGCGAGGCGGCGCGTACATAGACGAGAGGTATATGCCGTACTTGGGGCGCCGTGCGCTCTCGCTGTTGTTGGCCCGCGCGTTGGAATGTTGCATGCTCTCGTGGCTGCCGGCCGCTCTGCTCTGCTTTGGCTGTCGGGCTGCTAGCCCTTTTCTTTCTCAATTATTCCTTCGTTCTTGTTGTTGTTGTCGTTGCTTTTTGTTTTCTTCTCTCGCGCGAAACCTTCCGCGTGCAATGGAAGCGCCGCACGGCGGAGCCTGCACTCAGGACTCTCGGCGATATAGTTCCGTGCAGTGTTCTGGTATACGTGTAACGGCTCGCCGTCCTTGAGCGTATACCAGAACACGTATACCAGAAAGAAAAAGAAAAAGAAAAAAAAGAAAAAGAAAAAGAAAGAAAGAAATAAGCTCGTTAAGTCGTTTCAATGGTTGGTTCAGATTAGCTCAACCATCGGACCACCCTGTCGTGCTCCGCCGCCTAGGCGAGGATTCGACTGCGAGTCCGGGAGCGCTCCGCGTAACATTTTGCACTTTCCGCCCAACAGCTTCGTCCCAGATCCGTTGCGGACTACTATACTTTCTTTCTTCTTTTTCGCTTTTTTTCCCCCGTGTGGCATAATTACGTTTGAGAAACGCCAGCTTGATTCGATCGCTCGGTCGAGGATTCAAATGGAAACTCTACAAAGCAGTGAATGTGTTCTTGTAATCCTATATGCATCCAATGTTCATGCGCACCCTATGACACGCGTGAACATGTGAAACCTACTGCGATTGGTTTATTTGGGTGAAATTTTAGGCTATAGCAATTATTTCGTCGTCGACTTCTCCACAGACAATATATCAACTGAGGGGATGCAGAGCGAGATGGAAAACGTTTTGCAAATAAAGAACATTTCTCAAACGAGCCCGAACAGTAAAGGCGGAAAAATAATAGTGAATAATAATAATAGGTGGGGTTTTACGTGCCAAAACCACTTTCTTATTATGAGGCACGCCGTAGTGGGGGACTCCGGAAATTTTGACCACCTGGGGTTCTTTAACGTGCACCTAAATCTAAGTCGCATTCTAAATCTAAGTCGCAATCTAAATCGCATTTCGCCCCCATCGAAATGCGGCCGCCGTGGCCGGGATTCGATCCCGCGACCTCGTGCTCAGCAGCCTAACACCATAGCCACTGAGCAACCACGGCGGGTAAGTAATAGTGAAAGAACAGCAACAATAACTGGCACATTCTGCATTTTCTCTAATTGAACCCAACTCAATCAATCAAAGCAACAGAATAATACGAAATACCTTACGCTATCCTGCCAGAACATCCCTATAAACGAAATTTTCAAGAAAAAGTGGGTGGTTGCCGACAGCTTGAGGTGAGCGGCGCCTAGCGATAGATTCTCACAACATTTCTTTCTGTCCGTGCTCGTTGGACGAGACGCATCGCTAGATGAGTGCTTCGGAAGCACTGCACGGAACTACGAAGCGGATGGTGCGCTGCGTGGGCGTACGCGCGCCCGCGTTTGCGGGACGTCAGCGCGTGTCAACGTGCCCAGTGAGCGTACGAAGCTGGATCCCTGGTAACCGGTAATTTTCTCGTGCATCGATCCACTGCGACTCGAGCAAGAATGCGGATTGTCGGGAAAGGGCGCGCCGTTACTCTCTAAGGATTGTGCACGCGCAGATTTTGTTGCACTGCGCTTCAGTGAGAACACCTACAGAACTTTTGCTGCAGCTGTTGGACATATATCTGGCAACTTGGTGCGAAGGAGTTGCGCGGATACCATCAACGCACCTGAATGCGCTTAACCGAAATATCCGTCACTTATGTGTCGTGCATGCGAAAGTGTTTAAGCGAGCGATGGATCATATCACTCGAATGCCCCCTCACTCACTTATTCACGCACGCACCTCCAAGACCCTCCCCCTACACCCTCTCTCTCTCACACACACACACACACACACACACACACACACACACACACACACACACACACACACACACACACACACACACACACACACACACACACACACACCTAAATAGCTAGCTTACTGACTAGTCAAGCAATTACGCATTCCCTTCGAGCTCGGCTGTGTTGAAATGTAACTTTAGCCTGGAGTTCTTAAACACTCTCGCAAATCGCGCTGCCGACGTTGTTCACTGCGTCTGTCCGCCCGACATCTGTGAGTGCCTTCGTGTCGACAACTTCAACTAGCGCCTACAGAGCGTTATCCGATACTCTCGGTTGTACTGAAATCAGATATGTATTCGCTCGTGCTGACATTTTCTTTGCTATCCTCTAATGTGACCCTGTAACAACTGCGAAGATCCTAGCAGCGCGCTCCAAGAGCCGCGCCGAAGCGTGATTGCGTTGGAAAACGAGGTCGTGAGAGAAGTGGCCGAAGCCAAGTCAAGAGTCAATTAAGCGCGCGCGAAATAATTTCTATCTTTCGGCACGCGTTATCTTACACGGCGAGGCCTTCGACGTTTGCACGTGTGCGCAATCAAGTGCGATTCGAAACCCGTGCGTTGTTACCTAGCGAGCCTCATTACCGTGACGAAATACGAGAAGTGATTGAGTGAAATTGCTTTAGTCACGTCTCGCCTTAGATTTACCGCTCGATTTATTTCAAAGAAGGTCTTTTTATTCTTTTCCTTTGTTTCATATCTTTCCTTTCTTTGTTTGATTGTCGCCTTTATCGTGAACATGGCGGATTCCGGGACACCTTCCCCGCTCTGATCTCGCTCTCTCAACGGCTCTCAATCGCGACTCAGGTGGCCTCGCCAGTAGAACGCTTCGACGCGTGCATTCGAACGCGATTCATCATCGTAAATTTCAACAGCTTGCGAGACAGTAGTGTGTTCACTCTACAAGAGAGAGCTCGCGTGGTGGTGGCGCCACTGATCTTTATCCCAAATAAAATGCCTCAGCTATAGGGGGAGTTAAAAACAAAGAAAGAACAGGAAAGAAGGAAGAAAAGTTAGCAGCGCCACCTTCGCTTCCCTTCCGTGTGGTCGACTGTGCCGCCTCAATGTCCGTTTAACGCCGCTACTCGAGCCGAGAGTCGTGACCGCACCGGATCACGCCTATTTCTTTCGCTCGGATCGTTTTCTTTCCGCACTTAAGACGCGAAGAGGCCGGCGAAGGACGGACAACCGCCGATCGTGACGACAGTCGCGACTTGAGATCGCCAGGCAGAACAAAGAGACGAGGGAGAGAGATAGCAAAGCGAAACGAAGCGAAACAAAAACCAACACGAAAGAAAGGCTTAAGCCAAATCTCTCGCCGTGTATTAGATATAGTGCACGTACGTGGGGCTCCCAAGATCGCCGTTATATGCCGGCGTAATCACCGAATAATATAAACCGCGCATGCCGCCTTCCTTCTCAGTCCCTGGGGGCGATTGTCGTCACGCCAGGAGATATTCAAGGGCGTTTTGCGCGAGGCCGCCGAATAGGGCGAGCGAGCGAGCGAGCGAGCAAACGCGCTTGTCACGTCACGACGCCGCACTGTTTTTCGCATTGTGTCCGGTGGATAGGTGGGCGGGGGCACGGCAGTGGAGGTCTCGGGAGAAAAAGAAAGAAAAAAGAGCAAGATAGAGGAAAAAAAGGCCGTCGTGCGATCGCACCACCGGGAGTGGACGACACAGCTTGTGGCTGAGGTCTTCCGAGTGGGCGACGGTCGAGCAACTTGCGAGACCCGTTCCCTTGCCTGTCCTCCGTGCGAGGACGTCTCCGAGACGGAGACGAAGGCGTCCTCTGTACGAGGCGCAGCTAAAGCGCGAGAGAGGTCGCGCGCGCTCCCTCCCGTCTTTGTTTATTCGTTATCGCGCCGGCCGCCTTTAAACGGTTTAGGCCTCTGGCTGCTGCGTTACACAATGGGGTCGCCCACGGTCGGCGGTACATACGTCACTGTAGTGAACAGCGCGAGCGAGGGCCGAAAGGTATTGTTGGAGCGTTGTTGGAGCTTACAGCTTCATAACGTCCATGGAGTAAACAGTGATTAGGAGTTGCTCGGTGTTTCCTGGAACATAGAAAAAAAAAAGAAGAGGTGCTGAGGGAGTTTCTCAGTGGGTTGCTTTCGGGCGCGAGAAGTTCGAAGGTAAGCACCAGTGTTAAAGAGCCTTTGCTTGAGGGCTTCCGTTGGTGCGGTACTTGTCGGAGTTTTGGTTTGTGGAAACTTACATAGCTTCGTAGCGGTTAGGAATAAACGCCGGTTGAGAGTTCGCTATATAGGCCGATGCCCGAATTTCTATATATGATTGTTAGTAGGTATCGGACTGCGCGGTTCGTAACGCTGACTTGGAAAACATTAATTGCCGAAAGCAGGGCGGGAAGAACACTGCAGCAATAGCATTAGTGCAAGACTTTTTTTAATGGAACTATAAGGCTATAAGGATGAGGGAGTGACAACCGCGTTCACCTTCACCTTTCCTTACACCTGCACGTATACCATACGTCCAGCCGCTTCTATAGACGGCCTTCCACTCTTAAGAGGAAACGCGTTCTTATTTGTACTTATTTGTCTTATTGGCAGTACTACAAAACATCAGTATTGATTTGCTTCGTTCTACACAAACGTGGTCAGCGTCACGCATAACGAAGACATCGTACAGCGAAGCGTTAGTCTTCAGGCCGTCTTTTCAGATTTGAGCTGATGCGAGTGGTTTGAGTGCTCCATATTGGAGGTGACGTCAGTGCGGACGTAACGATCTGCGAGTGACATAGCGTGCACACGTGACGCGATCGGCTGAGAGCGGCGTCTGTGATCACACGAATACAAGAAGTATATATATAGGGTGGATGCATGCGTGCGTGCGTCCGTGAAGGAGGGGGTGTTTTTGATACGCCCCTCGTTCCCTAAACCTCAAAGAGCCGGTTGACGTCGTTTTCAACAGCACACCTATTCGACTTCCTACCACCCGTTATGGGTGTTCCACGTGCCACGAGGCAATGAGGCTGGCAACCTCGCCCTCTCCTTTAGCAGGTTCGGACGATGAACGCGCAGTGCGCGGTATACACTGTACCGAACATTTCCCACATCTCGCGCCGTTTCCATTTCGGTTCATCCGGGACGCCTAAACCTTTGTGTCCGCCGTCTTTCGCCACGTGCGTGGTTTCCGAGGCGGAGGACGTCGCATGACCGAACGGCCATCTTTTGAGAAGCGTCTACTATACGGAAGAGGCGAACGCCGCCGCCGCCGCCACGCCTTCCAGCTGCTTCTCGCGTTGTTACCCATTGAAAGGCGTACGGTATACGTCGGTGGAAGTCGTGCCGTTTATAAACGGCCCTCCCCCGCCCATCCCGTATATATAGACCCCTCGCGCGCGACCGCGGACCCTGCCTCTATTATTTCTCGGCCAAGACGGCGAGACTGTCGCATCTGGGTGTTTCCAAAGTCCCCGTGAGGAACGGCGGCTCGCGCGGAGCTCCTCCCAGTCTATACGTCTTCGGTCGCCGTATACGTACGTCAGTGCACAATTGAAAGCCCCGCGGTGGAGAGCCTGACTTCCCAACTTCGCTCGTCCCTCGCCTCAACTGTCCCTTATTTTTAGACCGGGCGGTCTTTTAAAATTGAGAGCTCTCTTTTTCTATCTTGCCTGTCTTTGTTCCTTTATTTGCCGCCGTCCATGCTAATGAAGATCCCACCGTACACGTCTTCAACTCGGTATACTGGGCGTCCACTGTGCTCCGGATGTGAGCTCATTTCCATTCGAGCGCGGAGGAGCCGACGGGCTGGCAGGATGTTGGGCTTCTTATGAAACTATATAGTTCGCAGTCTCGCCACGTATATACTGATTCGAGAGAGAGACAATGCATCTCTTCAAGTGCCTTTCCTTCTTCGCCCGAAGAGATAAAGTTGTCTCCGTTCTCTACATTTCCTTCTGTTTCTCTTTTCTTGATTCTGTGTCTGACAAACGTCCGCCCGTCGCCGGTTGCTTGTCTTTTGCCCGGCAGGCGTACATGCTTGGTCTCTTGCACTGTTGCCGTACAGCGGGGAAGGGACATTGCGGTCGTCGGCAAAATGACCTTTTCCTTTCTTTCTTTCTTTCTTTCTTTCTTTCTTAATCAGCGCGAAAATTCCGGGATGTTGCCCGAAGACGTGGCTTGTGTCTGGAAGCCGGTCCTCGGGAGACAAACGACACCGCGTGGAGGCATTGTATAAACGACGAAACGAGAAATAAACGCGGCAAACTGCCGATGGTATCTGCGACACGAAACTCTCCGCACACAGGACTATACACGACCGCGTTGCGGATGTGCCCGTGTATAAGGTTTAATTGCGCTCATCAACGAAGAAAGACGCACCAATGCGAGGAAGTGACCTTGCTGTGCGTACCACATACGAAAGAGAAGACGCGAGCCCGGCGGCATGACGTCTCGAGGGCGCGAAATACCGCGAAGCGCGTCGACGCGCGTCTAGCGGGAAAACTTAATTTAAGGTTGCATTGTTCTCCGCGTGTGCGACTCCAAAACAATGCAGGAGAGGATTCAAGGCTAAACGTATGCGATCGTATAAACAGGGAGCACAGCGCAAGAAAGAAAATCTTCGTCTGTGAAGGTTTACACGCTCGAAAGGATAAATCATACGAACAGTATAGGATTCGCGGTAGAAGTTTTTTTTTCTTATTCGCGTAATTTAACGTAACTGCGCAAAGAATGGCGGAACATAAACGACGCGTGTCGTATACGAAAGTGGGTAAATGCTGCACGTCGTTTTAAGAACGAAGAGGCGGTTTTGCTTTATTGTGCTTCAGCGTGATGCTTTCTACGGGAAAATGCAGTAAAACGGGAACACCGTTCGTTTGAAGGGAAGAGGGAGGTTGAAATGAGCAAACGGAAAAGTCGCAGAACGTATGGAGCTTCGTTCGATGCTAAGCGAGGCGTAATATTTATATCGCTAAATATGCTTGTTATTATTGCTTGCAATATAATAGCGAATCAAGGGAAGTCGCTTTGAAGAACAATATTGAAAAAAACAAACTAACATGGCATCATCAATATACAGAAATAGCACTCGTGACTTAAGGAAACAAATACAGAGATTAGGCTATCAATAAATATGTGGAAACCGAAGTTTCGTTATTTTTTCTCGTCGCTTTGAACACTCGCTTGAACGTTTTAACGAACAAAACCCAATGGCCAAAAAAAGAAAAAGTTCATTGCCTGCTGCTGTTTGCAACTTCTACGATGTTGTGGCTTGAATCATTGTGACATAACAGAAGTTCGTCTTCTTGACGAAATGTGAACCTGCGGGTCAAGTCGCGCACTGCTCACCAGATAACGGGCCAGATAACACTAGCTGAGCTACCGTTTGTCTACTCTAGCCGGTCGTGTTGAGAAAAAGTTCTCGCGCCAAAAATTGTTCGTAAGAAGAGACAGACGTTGACCAATCGTGATATTGGAGATATCATCGGCGAAGGTGGCGACTCAGTGGCAATCAGCACGAACGGAAAGCTTTTGCGAATTTCACGACTGCTTTTGAGAACGATAGGCGTCATATGTATTTCAACCAGCCCTGTTGTGGTTCTCTTTGCCGTAAATCATCATTCCTGTTCATCCATATTCTCGTCTTTCATTGGCAGAAGCCGATGGAAAACCATTTACTGGGTCGGCGACTTACGAGCCTTTGTTTCATCGTTGGGTTGTTGGCCGAGTTGGCGCATGATATTTAATGAGCGTCTGCCGGCAAGCGGAAAGGAAAACCAGGAAGTCGATAGGGCAAACACAGAAAAAGGAACAGGAAGGGTGCTGGACTAATAAGCGACTTTATTTCTTAGAAACGACGTCGATTCGTCGTTGCCATCGTTGTAGCTGTCGTGTTGGTTCACACTCTGCAGGCCTCATTGCTTTTCTTTAAGTTATTATCTGGCCCCCAAACACAAGTCAGCTAGATCTGGCACAGGGGTTGCGAGTTCCGCGTTGTCAAGAGGGAGTGTTTGCTCAGGAGCTTCTAACTAGAAAAAGAAAAATTAGGCAGTTTTGTCCGAAAAAGCGAAGCATTGAAATTGATAGCGAATATTGAAATGCCAAGCTTGGTCATATAGCAACATTTAGGTAGCACTGAAGCTTCAAGCTCATCAGATGGTGTTCTGCCAATACGCATGTGGGCGATACGTTGGCGCCACTCGGCGCGCAGGGCAATTGCTGCTGCGCAGCAGAGACACTGCCCTGGTAACTAACAGGTGTCTCACAACGCTGGCCAACGGTGGTTATACGCAAGCCTTGTTTCGCTGGCGGGGCGAGGAGCTCCGCCAATGGCTGTGCAGGCGGCGCCCCTCAATGGCGTACGAAATTGATGCAGAAGAAAAAAAAAGAATTGACAGCCACTTTAGCATACGCCAAAGAGTGTGAATGCGAAAGCCTGCGCACTCAAGAGACTTCCATTAAATTACTTGTCTTTGTCATTTGAATGCGTTGTTGCTTATTACTTGTTTTCTCCCAGTAAAGGACGTGGGTTCGAGAAGCTGAATTAAAGCTGTCT
This sequence comes from Dermacentor albipictus, assembly GCF_038994185.2. Taxonomy (NCBI): domain Eukaryota; kingdom Metazoa; phylum Arthropoda; class Arachnida; order Ixodida; family Ixodidae; genus Dermacentor; species Dermacentor albipictus. The sequence goes on along the minus strand of NC_091822.1, from coordinate 123,596,071 downwards.
TAATTAACTTTTCTTTAATCAACATCGCCCTACTTAACACCGAAGGTCTTGGGTCTGACTCCCACCGAAGGGTGCAGGTTCTAGTGCCCTAATTAACTCCATGTTAATTAACTGTGCCTTTTTTCTGGCATGATAGCGGCATCGGTGTGGTAGCGATGTGGAAGAAAACGAGGGCGAACGCGGGAGCAGTTGCACGAGCACTCCGATTTTCTGCACCTCACAACGCGAACTTAGAGCAGAAATGTAAAGGCTTTCGATTTAAAAAAAAAAACCGTCAACGTTTGTAGCTTGGAAGTGCGTACTGTCCGTCCGCTCAGACCACCGCTGTGCGGTATATATGCAAGCTGCTGCTCCGTGGGAACGCTGGTATACGTTTGTGCGCACAGCGCTCACGCCGGCAGGTGAGAGGGAGAACGGTGCCCTGGCTCCACTGCAGAGTAAGAGTGCGTCTACGTGGATTCCTCTTGCAGAAGGGTACATGTTGTTGGGCTAGTCGGCGTTTACTTAATGACATGTCATGACACGTCATGTCACGTCATGACACGCCATGTCATCAAGTGGCTTCGTCTTCGTTGCAGCCAAACGTCCTGCTTGTCTCTCGCATCACTGGATAACTTCTAATCCACCACGAGCGTACGTACCGTTCGCACGTGCGCCGCCGATAATTCGGCAGCACGGTGGCAGTGACGGCAGGGACGCGGCGCCGACGGCGCCAACTCGCCTTCAATGTTCAAATAATTGCTTTTATCGTCGTAAAACGAGTTCTATTTCGGAGGCTGCAGCGCGCATTGACGTCTGCGTGTGTGTGCCAGTTCCTGCCTTTAATCGCATTATAGAAACTGCATTATGGCAAGAAGTTAAGCATTGCGGATGTTTCCCTCTTTGCGTGTAAATGCTTGTTCAGAAGCATTGTGCAGACGATTAAATGCAAATAAATGCTTTCAATTTCACTGTTTCCGCGAATGCTCCAGAGTGACTGTCACAGAAAAGATTCCGTAACTGGCTAGAGACATTTTGCAGCGAGCATGTGGCATTGGAGAGCAGCAGTCCGTTGACGTAATGAGCTAGAAATGACATTACTCCACTAACGGAACGTTGACCTTCGTCTGACAAAAAGAAAAATGATATATATATATATATATATATATATATATATATATATATATATATATATAGGTGTAGGTGTATAGGTGTATAGGTGTATATATATGTATATAGGTGTAGCGAGCATGTGGTATTGGAGGGACCTCTGGCTCCAGAAGCAGTCCTTTCAGTTGACGAGCTGGTAATGATATTATGCCTCCAACTTAACAATGACCTTCGTCTGACAAAAAGAAAAATGAGAGAGAGAGAGAGAGAGATTGACTTTATTATACAAACAGCTCATTGTACGTCCGATCCTTCGTCATTTAGTAGTGCATTGGGTGGTGCTTGGAGGTAGGAAAATTCACTTGATGTGCTGCCAAAGGTGCCCTCAGTGATTGGGGCAGAGGTGTTCTGGTGGTGTGGTACCTCTCACCCACGAGTGCGGAAGGGAAGAGGGCAAAAGAAAGGGATGGGGGAAATGCGGTGTTCATGTAGCGCGAGGACATGTCCAGTGTGTGCGGAGGAGGAACCAATCCCGGTTGCTATATATCTCTAAGAATGTGTTACATTTATGTATGTACATATATATTATGTGTATCTATCTCTAAGAATGTCACCGCTGCAGCCCATTGGAATTCGCTCTGCTAGAGTGAGTGTGGGTGGTCAAGATTTTCCAGCTGAATTTGTTGTTTTGGAACACACCACTCACAACATCACCCTTGGGGTTGGCTTCCTTGGTCAATGTGGTACAATGTTAGTCTGTGGGGCTGGTGAAATTTCTCTTCGAAGTCACGTGATAAAATACACACCAGCAGTGTCTGGCGTGAACAAGCAGAGCGTATTTTCTGTCTCACGATGTCCTTTTACCGGCTCAGACTGCGGCATTTGTTCCGCTGACTTCCACGCATTGCCCTCCGCATCGCTGTCATGGTTTAATTGAGCCGTCATGATCATCATCATCAGCCTGGTTACGCCCACTGCAGGGCAAAGGCCTCTCCCATATTCCTCCAACAACCCCGGTCATGTACTAATTGTGGCCATGCCGTCCCTGCAAACTTCTTAATCTCATCCGCCCACCTAACTTTCTACCGCCCCCTGCTACGCTTCCCTTCCCTTGGAATCCAGTCCGTAACCCTTAATGACCATCGGTTATCTTCCCTCCTCATTACATGTCCTGCCCATGCCCATTTCTTTTTCTTGATTTCAACTAAGATGTCATTACCTCGCGTTTCTTCCCTCACCCAATCTGCTCTTTTCTTATCCCTTAACGTTACACCTATAATTCTTCTTTCCATAGCTCGTTGCGTCGTCCTCAATTTGAGCAGAACCCTTTTCGTAAGCCTCCAGCTTTCTGCCCCGTAGGTGAGTACTGGTAAGACACAGCTATTATACACTTTTCTCTTGAGGGATAATGGCAACCTGCTGTTCATGATCCGAGAATGCCGGCCAAACGCACCCCAGCCCATTCTTATTCTTCTGATTATTTCCGTCTCATGATCCGGATCCGCAGTGACTACCTGCTCTAAGTAGATGTATTCCCTTACGACTTCCAGTGCCTCGCTGCCTATTGTAAATTGCTGTTCTCTTCCGAGACTGTTAAACATTACTTTAGTTTTCTGTAGATTAATTTTTAAACCCACTATTCTGCTTTGCCTCTCCAGGTCAGTGAGCATGCATTGCAGTTGGTCCCCTGAGTTACTCAGTTACTAAGTTACTAAGTTACTAATTGAGCCGTACTCCCATACTAGGTTGAAGAAAAATGTATTGGTTCCTCGATTCGTTATAGAATGTGTAGATGGTCGTGCTCACGTGTGGACGCTGAAGGCGTCTTAAGAGCAAGTTTTACTGCCGACAGGACTCAAGCAGGTCACATTTGACCCAGAAGCGACCGTCAGTATTGACGCCCTTGACGCTTCTACCGACGCGAGGGCAGCGAATTGCGACTGCCCTATGAAATTCTACCGCATGACGAACAAGTCGCTATCCTCTTCAGAGTGGAAAGAATTGAAAAAGGTGCTCGTCCGCTATGCCCCAGTATTCGACTTCGCGCAAGATGAGCGTCCCAATTTCGCTTCCCGACTCGCGAACGCAACACCGCATAAACACGGGCAAAGCGACGCCTATTCGCCAGAAGCTGTAGCGCATCTCTCCCGCATAACGAAATGTAATCGCTGAGCAAGTTCAAGAAATGCTGCGGAAATGCGTTGTCCAAGAGTCTTGCAGTCCCTTGGCAGCACCAGCGATATTAGTTAAGAAAAAGGACAATTCTTGGAGATTCTGTTTTGATTATCGAAGACTTAATGCTGCCACAAAGAAGGACATATACCCTCTGCCACGCATCGACGATGCTATTCCTACTTCTCCTGCGTTGAATTACGATCGGGATACTGGCAAATACCGATGCACCCAACAGATACAGAGAAAACTGCCTTTTTGACGCCAGACAGTCTACTCGAGTTTAATGTCGTGCCTTTCGGTTTATGCAATGCGCCAGCAACATTTGAAAGGTTTATGGACACAGTGCTGCGTGTATTGAAATGGGAGACGCGCATGTGCTACCTCGACGATGTAATCATTTTTGGCAAAGCACCTAAGGAGCCCAATCAGCGCATTGGCGTCGTAGTGGGTGGGCATACAAAACGCTTGACTGGTTTCAAACTCGAAGAAGTGTCACTTCGGTGAGCGCCAGACTCTCGTGATCGGTTTTCTCGTCGACAAAGGTGATATTCGACCTGACCGTGAAAAGATTGCTGCAGTGCGGGATTTTAGCCAACCGAAGACAGCGAAAGACCTCCCTAGTTTCCTTGGCCTGTGTTCGTACTTCAGCCGGTTTATTTAGAACATCGCCCAACTTGCTCCCTCACTCACGTCCCTGTTTCACAAAGACAGTCCCTAGGTGTGGACTGCAGTGTGGGAGGACGCGTTCCATCAGCTGAAGTGTCTAATAACTTCTGGGCCTGTCTTGCGCCTCGGCCCCGAGGCCATGACTGCGCTACACACGGACGCTAGGGGTGTGGGCGTTGGCGCCGCCCTCGTTCAACTTCATCATGGGCGCCAGCACGTCGTTGCGTACGCAAGTCTGACACTGACGAGAGCAGAGCGAAACAGTCACCGAATTACACTGTCACCGAATTGCAATACCTGGCAGTAGTCTTCGCTATCCAGAAGTTTCGGCCATATTTGTATGGTCGCCATTTCAAGATATATTGATGATCATCATTCCCTTTGCTGGCTTGTTGGGCTGCCGGATCCTTCTGGATGGTTCGCGTTGGGCATTACGCCTTCAAAAATATACCTTTTCTGTCGGCTACATGACCGGTCGGTGTCATACCGATGCCGACTGCTTGTCTCGTCTCCCGTCGTCACACTCCACCGCTAACGATGACGTTTTTGACGACTATCTTGCCAGCACTACCGAGTTTCCTGCACCTCCGCATTTCTAAATGTGAACAACGTCGTGATCCTACACTCATACCCCCATTTGGAGGCTGCCCGCACGTCAGGTCAGACAACGCCCACCCGGCTGTGTAACGGTCTGCTTTACAAAAAGAATTATTCTTCCGAAGGCGCTTCCTTGCGTCTAATCGTTCCCGAACGCCTGCGTAGTGCTACTCTTCGCGCCACGCATGATGACATCACATCGGGTCACCTATAGCTTTGCTCGCATGCTTCATCGATTACGCCAATGCTTTTATTGGCCGAAGCTGTGGAAGAGCACAAGACAGTACATTGCAAGTTGCCCAGATTGTAAATGTCATAAGAAGCCGACGACGCCTGCTGCAGGCTTTTTGCAACCAATGAAACCACCTACCTTACCATTTGAAAAAGTTTGCATCGATTTGCTCGGCCTCCTTCCCAAGAGCTCTACCGGCCGTCGCTGGATTATTGCGTGCGTCGACTAACTGGCGCGCCATACTGAGACTGCGGCGTTTACATCTTCTACCGCTGCCGATATGTCGTGCTTTCTGCTTCATTCTGTCATCCTGCGTCACGGCGCTCCACGTGTTGTTCTAAGTGACCGCAGACAGGAATTCACCGCCGACGTTGTTGAAGAACTGCTGCGCCTTTGCGGTTCTACTTATGGCCATCCAACGCCCTCCCACCCACAAACAAATGGCTTCTCCGAACGCTGTTACGATCGGCCTGCAAGGGTACCGACCTGAAAGATTTTCCCGGCCCGCTGCGACGACTCGCTTTGTAAAGACAACAATGCGCCGCCTCAACAGGCCATCGGCGCCGGCATGTCTAGCCACATTCGGCGGACCGTGTATTCGCTGGTCGATTCGCTGTCGCCTTCACAGTTTGCTTGAATTGGGGGAACTCTTGGAGGGGGATGTTTTGCGGTGCTTTCCCACAGTCCCCAGATGTTACAGTCAATGGACAGACGCAGCGGCTACTGACTGTGGGGTCAGCTTTGGGATCAAGAGGCGCCTGCTCGGGTCAAGACCCCTTTCTACAAGAGCCCTCTCACCTGGGTGCGTTGAGTAAAACCAAAGTGCGGAAGTGAGTGTGTGAACCCTCCCCCTCTAAGGCGGGTCGACAACGATGACTTTGGATGCTCCCATTGGTCGAAGGTTGAACGGCAGTTTTCCCTCACCTAGGGATCTAGGGAGGACAGAGTGTTTTTTAGCAGCCGGTGTCGGCTCTTCAGTGTGCATCCTCTTTCAGTCATGTTAGACTGTTGAACTGTAACGTTCTCCACCCTTCATGTAGATATTGTAAATAAATCACATATTCCTCGTTTTTGATGAGAACGAGTCCCTCCCTTCAACAACGTCCTTATATAGCGTGGATGAGTCGGACGAAGGCATGGGCCAGCTACCATCTATTTATTTCATGCCCGACCCCAATCCTTACAACGCACGAATCGTACGCTTACTAACGTATTTCCATTGAACTCAGCTTATCACAGGAATTAGGACGCTGTGCTGCCATTTGTCACGTACGCATACAATACAGCCAAGCAAGCAGTATATAACCGGGTATGCGCCTTTCTATTTGTTCCACACTCGCAGTCCCCAAACGTTCTTGGACAGAATTTTGCATTACCACTGAAGGAAGACACATCTATTCCACAGACATTGTGTCGGGCCGAAGAAGCGCGTCAGCTCGCTCGCTTAAGAAAACTGTCTTCGCAAGTTTCAACCAAGGCAGGCTATGACGCCCGGCATATTCGGCATACTTTCGCTCCTGGCGATCATGTGCTACTGTGGACAACTCTACGGAAGAAAGACTTGTATCGTAAGTTCATATCAACGTACAGTTATTCATTCGTGGTACTCAGCCGATTAAGTGATGTCAACTACGTCATCGCAAAACGAAGTAAGTTTCTGGCGCGAAATACAGCGGCGCGCGCTCACTGTCGATGCGGTGCGAGCAAAGCCGGGATTTTGAAACATGATATATGCGTAAGAGTACGCATTTGGGCTGGTTGGTTTAAGATTACGAGCAGTAAACAGCGCTTCGAATTGCAAGTAGCCAGGCTGAAGCTCGCAGGTTTCCCGTTACCGCTTTTAACTAGCATCGCTGGAAGCCCCGCAACAAGTCTTAAAAGAAAGCAATCGATAGCTACTTTCGCAGAATCGCTCACGTCAAATGGTTGCGGTTATTTCATATATGTGCGCCAGGTTGCGCATAATCTCAAGAAGGTTGTCAGCAGGGAAGGCGTTAGGTTGCTGTTCACTGCCAGAAATAAGTTAGGTAGGCTGTGCGCCATCGAGTCAATCGGGTGACCAAGAAAAAGAAAAGTTGTAAAAAGCAGCACAGGCAGAGGTTTGTTGCTGACTGTTGTGACTGTGTGGTTTATAAGATTCCTCTTTCATGCAAGCGTTTATATCGGTCTAACGGGGCGGTGCATCAATGACCGCATGCGCGTACACTAGAAGTTCGAAAACCAGCTAGAGATATATTCAATTATCACTGCATTGCAATGAGTGCGGCTGCATGCCGTCCTTTAAAAATGAGACCTATCTGTAAAAATACTGCGATGACCGCGCACATTCGTAACAGCGGCGAAGCATGTGTAAGCCTTCCCTCCATTTCTCTCCTTCCGAAGGAGATTGCCTTCCTGTCACATTAATTGCAATTTTTGTCCCAGCGCATGCTGAATTCGGTTGATTCTGTGCTTTGAGATAGCGGTGGAGTATATACTGTATATATATGGGGTTCGGAAAGCTTGTCGCCCCCCCCCCCCGCACCTGGAAAGATGAAAACTCTCTGCCTATGGTAAGTTGCGCTGTACGGTGTGGTGTACGTGGCGTTCCTCCTACAAGAGTGTCTTACCCGTTAATGCGGGAGCCGACTGGTACTTCGAACGCCACTTCCTCAAGGATCAGTTCGTAACCCCGTGCAGCGTGTGTGACCGACTCTGGCTGCGACTAAAATCACTAGACTCTCTGCTCTTGTTCAAACAGTGACAACTCCTCTCACACGCAGCCGGCGTCTGCCGCCATGTTCTTCCTTATAACCTACCGATGCCGCGTCAATGGCCGCGTACCCGCGCAGGTGGCGTCCGACCGTCAACGGCCGCTGCTGCACGGCACGAGTCAAACATATGTTTGGTAAAGGATGGGGCCAGAAAACGAAATACGAATTCAAAGGGGGCTTACCCCCGTATTCAGAAATGCAACTTAAGTTGAATCACATGCATGACTTGAACTAAGTGACGCCTATCGTGAACGCACCGAAGGAAACGCAGTGAGCGTCTTTGGGGACGTTCATGCCAGGCGTCACTTAAATCAAGTCAAGCATGGGCTTCGACTTAAGTTGCAAATTTGAATAGGGGGCTAACTGCACTGGTGACGGCGAACACGAAATTTGTCGGCGTAATTTTGATCCACACTTACTGATGGCGTCCGTTCTCAACACATCTTCACGGCGACGCCTGCCGCGTTTCTACGGTCGCGCCGACCGCAGAAACTTCTTCGCGCAAGAAAAAGACAAAAAGCAAATAAACGCGCAAACAAACAGTGCTCGCTATACTGCGTCTTCAGCCACATTAATGCGTCTTCAGAAGACGTGTTCAAAACTGAGCCGCCGCCGCGCCACCGAGCGGTGATTGTAGCCGGGAATCGGCCTCGAAAAAGCACCGGGGACAACAGCGTGAAATTAAGACCCCGACTAAACACTTACAAGCATTACCATCCTTACTAGTAACCCTTATAGGTTCCCTGGCTCTGGATTTCGTTTTCTGCGTGATTACTCGGTGATAAATCACACCCAAATGTAGCTCACTGCGACAAATATACGTCATAAGCACGAGGAAGGCAAACTAAGAGCGGCCATAGTTTTCCAACGCAAAGCTTGCTGCCAAATGAGTGTACAGAACGAAAAGAAGGCGCTCTCAGCTCACTTATATCATCTCCAGCCGGAAGGCTCCGATATACGCTGACGAAAAGTGTTGTAGGGAGGACATAGAGGAGCGCGTGGCATTTCTTGTCTTTCGCAGCTGGCGCTAAGTGGCCAAATCGGTGCGTGTGCGACATGTGCCAATGGGGCGGGCGAGAGCATATACTTACGCGAACCCGGCGTATCGAGGGTTTTCGCGGCACTTTTCTCGCTGATGGATGGGTGCACCCGCCTCACGGCGCGACTTTCGAGCTTCCGGTCTTGAGCGCCCTGTAGGGCTTCAGCGAGTTTGTGCTTACTCTCAACAGACAAAGAAATGGCTGTGGCTTAGGTAAGGTTAAGCCCAGGATGCGAAGCATACTAGCCTTCATTTTAGTTGTTGAACCACTGTTTAGCCTGGTGAACTGCTGTTGCTTGGCTATATTTGGTTCGGCTAGACGAAGAAACAACTCATGCGTTACTCTGCTTCGCCTTGGACGCCCCGCATTGGACGCGGTGAGCGTCGAGCAACGCAGCGTTCGGCGCGGCAACGAAATGTGCGCCTGAGCAAGCGACGCATGCCTGAGCCTTAGAAACAGCTCGTTTCTAAGGCAACACCGAATTCACTAGACGTGCTTTTGTACCGCTTTGAAGCATCGTACTCGTGGCTCAGTGGTAGCGTCTCCGTCTCACACTCCGGAGACCCTGGTTCGATTCCCACCCAGGCCATCTTGCAAGAGTTGAGCCAAAGCCACTTCTCCTCTGTCGTGACGTCACGGTGTCACGTGGTATTCAAGGCGACACCGCCGCGCCTGAGGAGCTGGGTTGAGCTCTCGTAATATGCTTCGCATAAAAAATATTACCATAATAATGAAAGAGAAGACGGGAAATGAGGCACATTGCCCTCGTTTTGAGTACGCGTGCGCCGCCTTGCTGGGCGTTGCGTCGGAAATTCGCTGTCTGTAGATGCCGCACAGCCTGGCCTTGTGCCGACGCAGTGCATTCAAAGCAGCTCGTGATTTCAACGAAAAGAAGTAACCTCAAAAGAAAAGGTTCAGCAGTGGCGTCGCCAGAGGAGCCGCGGAATGCTTGCGGTGCGTACAGCGGAAGAGAAATCTGACAAGGATGTTGTACCGCATTTTCTCAAATATTGCTAACAGTCTGCCCATATTCCCCCCAACACACACGCACAAACACACACACACACACACACACACACAGACACACACTTCTTGTTTGGCGGGTATGGGAGCCGCACCGACGCAAGTAGAGCTTGACAAATTTCGTCGGAGATGCAATGTTTCAACGAGCAGATAAAGAGCAGTGAACATACTGGAGGTATTTCGAGTTCATTGGAGCAAACACAGTCAGCTAGCGCAGGCGAGTGCTCCCCATCCCCACATCTCGCAGTAGTAGTTCGACTGTCACTTCATTTTCTGTCGTAGCAGCCGCACCGATTGTCTCCGGTATTTTAAAGAAGAGCAGACGATCAAGACTATGATGCGAACTTATAATCCATAACGTCGGCAGACAAGGTTACGTTGTATTTGCATTCGACAACATTCCCCTTAAGAGGAACAGCTGTATACAACAATCCTGTTTCAGTGGCATCTGTCGCAGGTATACTGTCAGTCAGCCGAAAAAGTTTCCAGAACAGGTCCATTTTATTTGTCCGCATGTAAGGGTCTATTCCGGGTCTATACAACGTGTCAGCTGGGCTGCTATCGTCGTTTATTGACATTACTTTACGCAATCGTCGTCGTGTCGCAGTCGATCGGTCAGGTGCCGCCGATTTGTGCGACTTTCCATCGATCGACCGACAGTACGTGTCTCTCCTTCTTGGGCTTTTCCGGGCCGGGGACATGTACTGAGTGAGATTCAAGCGTGCTTGCATTCAAGAAGTTACGGTAATCTAGAACCCCGTGCGCGAGTCAAAGCGCGTCGCGCAGGAGATTAAGGTCTGCAGAAATGAAAAGTTACGAGGGGGTTGCGCACCCTTCGCATGCGATCCGACCTCGCACGCGCCTTCGCCGGATGAAAGGAAAGCCGATGTGGCAACGCAAAAAAAAAAAATGCGCTCCGCGACCGAGCGCAAGCGAGGTCAAACGCTCGTATACGCGGCTGCGGCGCCGCACCATTACGACCAAGAAAACCTTTCTCCGCGGTCTCACGTAATACGCAAATACGAGAGCGGCACCGCCACCACTGAGGTAACAGAGGCGAGTCAGATAGAGAGAGAGAGGGAGAGAGCGCTGTGTAGACCGCCAGCGCGCTGGACCCCGACCAAGGCGCACTGATCAACGCCGCGACCTTGCCGCATTCTTTCTGTCTCAGTTCTTTTGCTAGGCTGCAGGCAAGAAGAGAGAGAGAGAAATCATCACGGTCCGCATACGCAACAGCAGTCGCACAGTCCTGGGAAAAAAGTCGAGGAAGGAATGTTTCCCCTTTCTCTTTTGCTTCGTTTCTTCCTGTCCCGCGTGCGTGCTCTCGTTCAAGTTCACCGCCAAGCAAGTGGGCAAACGCCGCGCTCCTCTTGGCAGCGAGTGGCGCCCGAGACGCTCGGCCGACGCTTGCGGCTCGAGCAGTGTAACTGGCCTCGCATAAGCGGCGTCCCACAGCTTTGGCAGTCGCACGGTCATGCCCGCGGGGCACGACTTTCCTTTCGAGCGCCCGTGGTGGGGGGCACCCTGGCGCGGGGCTTTTGTTCGCTGCGGCGCTTGACGCCACGCTGCGACGAGAACCTATTTAGGCTGTTTCTCCTCCACAGTTTCTTCAAAATTGGCATGAGTGCGACTCCTTTTCCGTCAGTCTTTTTTCACGCCCACTCCTTCACTCTCTCTCTCTCTCTGTCGCTGTCGTCTGCACCACTCGAACGCTGCACCATAGAGCCGTACACTCTTTTGTGACCTTGGTCCTACGTGGGTCCATGTGTGACCGTTTTTAATCGGTGGATCGCGCGACCTACAGTTAACTACCGCAGTGTTTTCCTCGTCCTTCGTCGTAAACGATGGTAACTTTTAAAGCAATGGTCCGTATGCTTGTCCTCGAGGTGTAGACGGCAGTTTATAGTAACGCATATTCACGTGAGCGCGATCGCGCGCGCCTGTGTGTTTGTGTGATCACTTTGATTTCTTTGTTTTGCTTTCCCTTTTTTGATGTAGGCTAAGTCTGCTTCGATGTCTGATCTGTGCGTGTTGTATTCGCGTTGTCTTTTTTAATTGCGTCTTGGGATAGCCAGCTCTAATGTAGCCTGTTTTCTCATTTGCGTGCAGTTATTGAACAATAATGTTTCTTTCATTTCTGGTTGGTACATGCGACCGCTTGCTACTCTAGGTTTGACACCTTGGAGAGAGAGAGAAAAGAAAGGCAGAAGCCAGCGCCATTAACCAGAAGGTGTCTGGTTAGTTACCGTTCTCTAGGGCGTGAGAACAGAGAATATAGAAATATAAGAGAAAGAAAAGGAGGAATAGTCTATTTCAATGCTTTATGGATCTTTAAAGCGAAAAATATGGCTTAATGGTGGTGTAGAAGGCAGACCAGCTTCCCTTCTTTAATTTTGTCTTCACGCAGCGCCGTTGATGACGTTAATTTAACTCCATGCAACACATTGGAGGGAAAGGGGTGACTGTGTGAGCGCGGGAACGTATACCTTGGGAACCGCGGGAACGTACGAATTAAACCGCGGAACTTCTATAATGGTTGAAGACGCAACCGCGGGAAAACAATGGCTCTCTTTGTTACATGGGAGAATATATATATATATATATATATATATATATATATATATATATATATATATATATATATATATATATATATATATATATATATATATGTTCCTGTTTCGAAATTTGGAATGATCGAACAATGTATTGCAAGTGTGCATTGAGCCTTCGTCAACGCGTGCGTTTCCTGTATCGTCCTCAATGCTATGACCTAGATAAGTGGGAGAGTTGCGATTGCTTGAATGAGAAACTGGACATATTCACCGGGGGAAGCTTACGGCCCTGCCTGGTGTTCCAGATATTGGGTGGTATTGGGTACGTCGATATAACACAAACTTTGGAGGATATTACGGCGAAGAAAACCAAGAACGCATTTGTCATATTTATTGCCTATGTGCTCGGAACAAAGACAGATGAAGGCTCATGACTAATTCCCAAGTATACTTGCGTGTGCTAACAGAGGAGATCCCAGTGTCGGATAATACGTATTCGTGTGCATATATAGGTTAGCCGATGCACTCTAAGACGCTGCGTCCTCTGGAGCGTCAGTACGTATGCTTACGGCATCGTACCCATTTACGTGAACCACCATCTCCAGACACGAGACTTCGCGAGAACTGCTCCGCAACGCGTCTTCTCTCCTGTGCCTCTCGAGACAGCGGCGGCGGCTTTTGTTCAAAGCGGAGAGTTAACCTGCTTTCCTTTGTCTTCTCATTGGCCTTCTAACGCCGTGCCGCCCCGCATCGTCGCCCTAAAGAATCGAAAGGAAAAGAACAAAAAAAGAGAAGCGGTCAGTCGTACCTCCCTTGCGTATCTCCGTCCCGCCACCGGCAAACACAATGGGCCCTCCTAGCTGACCGCCGCGCCTCACGGTGACCATCTTCCCCGGGTGACCAGCCGGGAGCCCGCGCTGACGAGGAAAGGTCTCGCGCATATACGTGCCCTATCTCGAGCACCGCTCACTGGGACCGTAGTTGGACGAAGCGCTGGCTGCCGCTCGCCGGTCTATAGCCGTAGAAACATGCGTGCAGTGCGTCTGTCCCATTGGAAGGCGTGCAGGGTTGTCCGAGGATGGGACCTCGGGGTCGAAACTGGGAGCACGTGTCAAGGCCGATCTATTCCACAACGGCAGCCGTTTGCGGACTGTTTAGGCTCTTGAATATGCGTCCGTCCGTACATCCATTTGTCACGCCGTGCCAGAAGAAGGGAATACTGATCGTCATGTCGTCACGGCGCAAGAAAAAAGAAGCGTAGGAACAGCAATGTCGAAGTGCACGGTGGATTGTTTAGGCAGCTTCGCCATGCACGGGGTCGTGCGGGTCTGTAGGCCGATCGAAGTGCGCCGTGGTCGTCGGGCCACTATACGCGGGGTTTCCTTTCTTTTTCTTAGGCGAAGCAAGTTTTTTAAATATTCCCCGTGGCCGGTAGCACAATTCTAACGCTTGTTATCGATTCCTCGACGATGCCGCCATTACTTCCTCGATAAATCAGAATGCGTAATTAAATAATCAGCACAAATGCCGTAATTGATGTTTTAATGAATTATTTCACATGTCTCTTAATCTCTGAATTGTAGCTAGTGAGTATATGCAAGGCCTAATCCACTTGGAACGAATTCTCTGGGCTGCACCAGTTTCGATATATTAATTTTCAAAATGGCCGACGAAATGCAATGGTGTTCCAGTTACTTTTGTTCATCGATGCATAAAACAGCGTTTTAGTTTTTAAAGAAATGTGACTGGACCGCCAACGCATTTCATCGGACACATTCAAAATTGATATCCCGAAACTGGCGTGCACTCTGAGAATTCGTTCCAAGTGGATAGGCCTTGCGTATACTCACGGGCTACAATTCGCAGATTTCGCATTTTTTTTTCGCGTTCAAGTATTTAAAGACACCGACAGCGAAGCCCCGGACCGAGAACTCTGGAATCCGGCGTACTGAACAATTTTAATGAACTATTTGCGACTACTATGCATTCTGTTTCATGCCATTCGAGCGCTGCAGCCAGCGCCAACCTTGCGTCCAGCGCCAACCAATCAGGAGAGCGAACGAGCCGGCCGAGTGTTGGCTTGTTGTCGCCGTCATCTGTCTACGGTACCTCATCGCTCAGAGCGAAAAAGGTCCTTGTTGTGATACACGAGGTGTCACGAAAAATAGGTCTCCGTTCGCCCGCAAACAACGGTTCGTCATAAACTCGGTAGCACTGCCACGGTGATCTCAATCTGGAAGCAGTGGCATTACGCCAGTTACAAACCGCAACTTCTCCAAATCTTGTCTCTCTCAATAAATTCTACCCACACTGTTATGCAGATCGTTGCCCTGGCTGTGGCAGCTCGCCCACAATCTTCCACGTCACGATTGAGTGCACTACAAACATCTTTCCTCTCTTTCCAACTTTCCTTTACCCCCTACGCAACAAAAGGCTGTGGGACGAATTCCTCAGCGACGGACCTCCCGAGGTCCTCCGAGCTGTGATACAACGGGCTCGAAACATCGCCGGTATCATCTTAGGGACCCTGGATAGAGGGTTCCTCCCACACTGCTCTCGCCATTCAAATATTATTAATAAAGATGTTTTACTCTCCCTCAATCTGCCGGCGCGATCAACCATTGCGCGGTGGCCGCCAAATTGCAAACTGATCTGATTGTATGAAAGTCTGCGTGAGTATGGCACTGCAGAGCTAAAACTTTATATGACTAAGTTTTAGCTCCTTACACACACACACACACACACACACACACACACACACACACACACATATATATATATATATATATATATATATATATATATATATATATATATATATATATATATATATATATATATATATATATATACGAGAGAAGAGGCAAAGACGGCAGCTAGAAAACGAGCTACGCTTGATTGATCCACACCGACCTGTCTCACTCGCAAGATTGCTAGGCCCATGGCCATCGAAAATAGCACAGCAAGAAGCATTGACCGCAATTGAACATTTTTACGAAAACACCGGCATCCTTAACAAGTGTTAGATATCGCACTGAGAAGTCGCACTATGTTACTATAACTTACTTCTATTGTATTTAATTATTAGCTCTTGTATATTACGTGCTATACTTTCTTTTTTTTGTACTCTGTGCGTGCATTATTGTAACTCTGTGTAGTTCCTCGTCTGTTTATGTGTTCATCGCAGTCTATATCCGCTTGTGTGTGTTTGCGACTGTTTAAAAACTCCTAGTGGTGCGACTTGGTTTTGCCCTTTCTATTCTATATGTTCATGGCCGTATAGGACTGTATGCTGTGGATTTCTGACTCTATGACGTAGTTTCTTTTCATTTTCTTACATATATTTCTAATATTGTTATTTCCGCTATGCGAAAAGGAGTAGCCGTCGCCATTATAAGGCGAATGCGTCTCATACTATTTTCATCTCAAAAAGAAACCGAGGGGCTAGATGTTTGTTAATCATCACCATATACAGGGTGTCCCAGCTAACTTTAGCCAGAGTTTATAACTGCGCCGATTGCATAATTAGTCAACATTTATTAACCAACTTCTGAAGCAAGGAAGTTAGGCAAAAGACTGAAATTAGAAAGTTGTAGAGCGCTTTACAAAACGTCCGATTAGACAGTTTCTAGCTTGCTATCTATTAGGCATTAATTGTTTTCCGCTTACTGCAGATGCCCGCGAAGCACAAAAAAAGAAAGATACCACGTGACATGCCGCTTGCGTGTCGTCATTGCAGCGCTCCCAGACGTTTCTCGTAGAAACGAACATAGCATCGAGCAGGGTGTGCTGTCGTTTCAATTAGCTGTCGTGTAAATAGAAACGTAGAAAATGATGAAGAGGAGGGAAGTGAAAGCGGGCGAAAAGATATATATATCGTTTGTGAGAATCCGCATCCAAAAGTGAACGGACGCAACGCAAAATTCGAGTGAGCCTACGATGGAAATTTGTTCAGCTTTCACCACGAAGACAATCTGCGCGTCGGGTTCTCGGCTCACTACATCGCAGAGAGTCATGGCGATTTGCGCAGAGGAACTCAAAGTTGTATACAGAACTCCTCGTACGTGCGCGTGACCTTCGGTGCATGCAGCCCTACCGTGCTCGCATATATAGGGTTGCGGGAAGGAACGCGTATCAGATTACCTCGCAGAAACTTCGAAAGGAATAAACCGATGCATTGAGTAAGGCCCTGAAGCACTCATTCGCCCACTCATCGGACAAATCACATCCCTACCCGTCATCCGCTCCCGCTGCACGCCTGCGCGCGTGCGTGCCGAAGCATTCCCATATTAACCTTTCTCCGTTACGCCCAGCTCCCGCCGCGCTGCGCGGTACTAATGAGGCGAGAGTAGTAACGCACCTCCTCGCCTTCAACACCCCGCGTCACCCCAGTGCAGCAAGCACCGCCTGGAGCCGAAGAGACCGCGCTCCTAAAGTCGCGCCTCTCCCTCTCTCAGCGTCACGGCGTCCCGTCGCGTTTAGGAACGCCAGATAGCGCTGACAATGACCCCAGGCGGGGTCGCCGGGACGCGGCGCGTGGTCATGCGGAGCATTGAATACGTGGGGGAGAGGGGGGCAAGTCCGCGCTAATTACCCCGTGATGTGCCGGCGGGCCATTACGGCATCGCGTGCCGAGTCCTGCCGCTCGCTCGCACGCACGGACGAGCTCGGCAGGCACCACGAGGCCCCCGAGGCCACCGCCGGCTATATCGGGCCGGCGCGCGGACAAGCGACGCCCGGGAAGTCGTCTCTCGCTTCGGCTTCTCGGCGGAGTGCGTGGGTGGGCCGACCGTCCGCAGTGCTTGCTGCTCTTCTTCGGCGCTGTGCTTCGTCTCACTAGCTCCGCGCAGTGCGGCGAAGGTAGCGCTGCGGGTAGACCTTCAGATGAAGCGGCCGTTGAATTTACGAAGCATGTCGGTCGTAAGTGCAGGGCCGGAATAATGTAGCGATTCTATTCCGTGAAGTGACACTCCTTCGTCGTGCTACGTCAGTTGTCTGAGCGGCGCCCCACCCTCGTCATCAGTGGGATCAGCCGTCCGCGAACGGCGGATGATAACCGCGGCATAAAATCGAGCGAAAGGAATGGCAACAACATACCAACCCTCTGTTTTCCGCATTTGCTAATAGTGCCTATGGCCTACATTATGATTGGCTGACATCTTTTCTTACCAACAATTCTAGCGTAATAACTTCTTTTTTTGTGTGTGCGTGAATACGGGCCACGGTTCCCTTTGATTTCGTAAGAGCTGCTTGTCACTGCGTTTCCGCCTTTGCTAACAATATACTAACAATTTATTATCTTTCACTATTGCGCTGCACACTATTGCTTTAACTTACACACTCCTTTGGGCACACCGGCCCGGAGAGAATAACCAGCCGTAGTGTGTGTGTGTGTGTGTGTGTGTGTGTGTGTGTGTGTGTGTGTGTGTGTGTGTGTGTGTGTGAAAGAGAGAGAGAGAGAGACGAAAACGAGAAATATAGAGGCAGGCTAAATTCGAGCAGGGCTTCCGTTAAACCGATATCGCTCACCCTAAAATTGATGACGCACATTTGGCGTCCTTCCTCACTGGCAGACGCGGCCGATAGCGTTCACTGCAGTGCACGGAAGTAGCGAGCCGGAGCATCGGCTATATCAGGGCGAGTGGGCGTACTGTGTCGGCTAGAGTGTAACGGATTGCGGCCTCTCTAGAACGGCGCACTCGGTGCTCTATAACGGGACTACGAAGTAAAAAAAAATATATAGAAAAGCGTAAATGACAAAATTTCTTCCGCCTTGTCTTGCTGCACAGTGCTGCTGGTAAACAACGCGTGGCGCATCTCATTCATTTCTTGCCGCAGCTGGAGGGCGCTGTAAACACGGAGCGCCGTGTGAGATTCCGCGATGTCACAGCCATCCCTGCACGCCTTGGACACGTGACCTTACTGAAGAGTTTTGTCGTTACCCAGGAAGGTTTAAGGAAAGCTTAATCACGTTTTCGTAAATATGGGAAACACCGAGGCTCCTGCCTCTCTTTAATCTTCAGAGATGAAAGTGCTTGTGTATTTTGCCAGGCTTTCGCCAAATTAATGAAGCTGCGTACACTTTAATACCGCCGACTCCTTAACAAACACATCGCTACGATTTAATAAATTGCGCGCGCCCTGGCATTGACTCAAGTGACAGCGATTTAATTTAGAGTCCATATTTTTCTTTTGTGTGTACTTCCGGGACACCATGTTCAATTGTGAGATGATTTGGTTCGTCAAATTTCGCAGCAAAAATGCTTTTCTTTCTTTTGATTTTCAGTTAATTTCTGCTGAGCGCTTCTGGCGACAGCTTTGTTTACGACTACTGATTGAAGGCCTTTCCACAGTCTTTGCCGTTTCTCTTATTGCTCGCAAATGGAGGTTCGAAATCCTTGTTTACTTGGTGGTGTCTGTATTTCTTAGCTTTTGAGTGACAGTTATAATCAGTTCCAAGAAAAGAAAACAGAACGGAGTTGCGAATGGCTACTGCGCTGCCACTGGGCTACTGCGCTACAATATCATTCAAATGAAAGCCAAGCATAGTTGAATGGGGGGATTTACCTTGATTTCAGAGAAAGCAACAAAAAACCAGGTGAAGAAAAACTATAGGATGAAAGCAGTCTGCAGTACTCGTATTCCACTCGTATTCATTTCGCTGTTCGTCAAACCAAACAGTCACCTCGCTGCTTCAGAGAGAAAGGTACGAGGGAAATGAGATGCGAAAGACAGGGAGGTTAACCGGAAGGCAAACATCCGGGGCGGTATTCACAAAGCGACTCGTTCGTAAATGTTCCTTGGCATTGTCCGGCCCCTTTCGCAGGTTTTCAGCAACGGGAATGGCTCTGACGAACAAATGTGACGTAAAACCTCTAGGTGAATACGGGCCCCGTTTGCTACCCTACACTGCGGAAAGGGTAAGGGGAGACGCAGATGGAAAGGCCTTATCACCCGAAGTTTCCAAGTGGGATAAAGATAGAATATGACGAAACGGAAGTAAATGGTTGGGTTACTCTCGCCTTGTTTTTGATCCTGACACGAATCTGGGGCAGAATTCCCAAAGCTTTTCGTTCGCAAGTGTTCACTCACTCACTCACTCACTCACTCACCCACTCACTCACTCACTCACTCACACACTCACTCACTCACTCACTCACTCACTCACTCACTCACTCACTCACTCACTCACTCACTCACTCACTCAAGTCAGGCTCTGCCGCACTGTTTAGTTCCCGTCAGCTCCACCCGCAAGCATGTCTCGCCCAACAGCACTTTGAAGTTAGACCGGTTTGTGCAAACTTGCGCTCCTCGACAACGGCGCGGAGATAGGACTCGCTCGACGAGATGCTCGTTCCTTTATTCATTCATTTACACCGCATGCACGTTTAACCCTCGCGAAAAAAGAAAAGAAGAAAGAAAACGAATACGAGGTCGGGAACAGCGATCGCCAAACCCGTGGCGGCGTCAAGACGCGCTAAAGCCCTCCACAGCCCGGAGTGAGCGCAGGGTGAACCTCTTCGTAACGCCTCCTATACACACTGTATCGCGCTCGGCACGCGATAGACGCTCGCGTTCGGCGAATGGCCCGTAGCGTGATACGGGGCCATAGGCGCGCACGCGCGTTCCGAGAGAGCCAGCTCAGCTCATGAACGTCGTCGTCGTTGTCGAAGGCGCTGCCCACACAGGTCACACGGGTGCGAGCCGGGCATTGTTCGCACGGGCTCGCGTATGTGTGTGTGCGTGTGTGTGTGTGTAGAGGGCGGGGAGTTAGGGGTGTAACCGCGGGCAGTGATTTGTTGCCAGTGAGAAGACAGTGAACATGCATTATACAGCCATGATGCGGCGCGGGCGAGCAACATTCGAGGGCGAAATAAACACGCAAGTGACGGGTATTGTACACGTGAGCCAAGGCGTATACACCTGACAACTTCGCATGTTTTGTGTCGAAAAAGTGGGTCAATACTGTACGTACACACACAGTGGCGCGCTCGTTTCTTCTTGTTCACGGTTGAAATTTTGTCGTTGGGGTTAGAGAGAAAGAGAGAGAAAAAAACATCGACCTTCGCTATCAGCAGCTTTTGTTTTGTTTTGTTTACGGGTGGTTTGGGAGTTGGCCGCTTTACCCGCGACTCGCGGATTACTGGAAGTAAGCCTCACCTTCCTTCCGACCATCTACGGCAGTTGAGGCCTTAACCAGGCACTGTAATGTCCATTATTTCGGCGTGTATGTAGCGCTCTTTCAGATGAGTCTGTATGCCTTCGTGTTGATTTACTACGTTCGTATTTCGTTATATACCGCTTATATGTTTTATTTATTTTTATTATTTTTTTCATTTTCCACCCGAACCAACTTAACCAGCATGTCAGGAAATAAACTAGGCCAATCTCTCCAAATCTCATTAATGTCTCCGTCTTCCTCTCTCGCTATCTCAGCGGGCTTGTCATTATGGCTTATCAGAACATATTGATAGCGCTGCAGCGTGAAATAATTGATTTGCGCGGTGTTTCTATAAAAGCGCGTCCTTTGATTGTAGACGAGCTTGCACATACTTTTCGACCAGGTTTGTGCAGGGTAATATAAATCTAGAAATAAATAAAGAACGAACTCTAATTGCGCGTACTTCTGATGAGACTGTAACCAAAGTGGTGTTGAAAGACCACGTTAGCAGTTAAAAGCATATAAGCGATATCTTAGCAATGTTCTCGCGTATTAGTATAGAGAGCTGTCCACGCGTGCCAAGGTATATAACACTTTCAGCTTACTATGGTTGCACACACTTCAAAAAAGGACGAATCCCTGGCGTCTCCGTTCTTGTCCAATATTTAACTCCATTTCCCATAGTTATTAACATCCGACTGAGTGCGCTTATCCTGCTTCCACCTGATTCACTAAACCTAAATCGCCGTTCGCTAAACCTATTGGGTGTAGGGAACGTATACTCGAGAATTCAAGATTTCTCATTCCCACACCTATGACCAGTAGTATGCGATCCACAAATTTGGCAATGAAAGTGACTTCCTATAGGCAATGCACACTGACACTCGCAATCTGTCGAATGCGCTGCGATGATTACATTCTAAAGTCTGAACTGCAGTCTTTAGTTTAAAGACGAGATGCCGACACATGGAGGAATTTTTTTTTTCGTGCATTCTCCTGCTCCCTTATTTCGAACACTACTATACGTATGCATATAGTTACGGTAACTTAACATGCGGGAATTTAATAATCTAAAATCAGTCACTACCTCAAAAGAGGCAGAATAAAAAAAAATACGCAGATGCACTGCGGGAATCGATGTAAGCGAAGCTTTGTCTGCTGTTTGCGTTCATTACGACAGTTGTGACGTGATCTGAAGGGTTACCTTGCCTGCACCACTCGTGTTTGTTGTTCTTGCTCCGCTCGACGCTTTATGCGAACCTTAGTCTCATCGGCACTAAGTGCTGTAGGGGTTGGAGTACGGACTCCGGGATGAAAAAACCAAACTTGGGAGGATTTATTCTACATTATGTACAGGGAGGTGAGCGACAAGTATCAGACGTACAGTCATTACGGGCCGGCAGCAACTCGGACGCTGCGGCCCGCGGCAAGAAGTTCGAGAGAGGTGAATCAGGGAATCAGGGAATGTCCCAGAATCTCTGGAAGGCTTCTTATAAGCCCTTCGAGCACTGTAAGTCACGTCATGTTTGACCAATGGGAGAGTCCGCTGCGATGACGCCACTTTCAGCCAATGGTAGGCGCCCGTGTCGCGGTGTCACACCTGGCGGCTCTCTGCGGTCTTGCCTCGCAGACTGGCAATGCACTTCTTCTAACGAGGAGAAGGAGGGGGGGGGGGCGCTCATGCTCCATTGCACAAGTGCCCACCTGCTCCCGGTGGTACGGCTCCGCAGCGGTGGCAAATGCCTTCTTCAAAGGCAAAGGGGGACGATTGAGCTCCATTGTGCCAGGGCCCCTTCTAATCCCGGCGGCACACGACCTGGGGGTCGCAAACATGTTTGCACGTGTCTCCTCTGGAATGCGCTTTCCTGCTTCTGCATTCCTCAATTAGCTGTGCTGCAATCCGATGTGGTCTGGGGAACTCGAAGTAATCGCAGGAAACAGCTCCATATCTAACAGTGCACGCTTCGGCGCCATTCTGAGTTGTAGCGTTGTAACTCCCCATAAAACTGCCAACTCTCTCTCTCTCTCTCTCTCTTTTTTCCTCGCTAGCACTCTCCCCACCTCCTCCCTTTACTGTCGTTGCGGTTGCGGGTGAGCATGGAGACAAGCGTGGCAGCGCCTGCACTGCATTTGTGGGCAGTCACGCCTGTAGTTACGGCGTCGAGAGGGCATTGTGCACGTGCTACGCGGCGTAAATGTTGACGCGAGCTTCTCCGGTCGTCTTTTCTTTGCGCCACACTCCTGTCATGTAATAACGCGATAGCGTTGACAAGGAAATTTATTCACCCGTAGGCACACTTACAACTGTGGTATGAACGTAGAGTACAATATAAGGTGCAGCACATTAACACATCATACTTGATATAAACAAAACAGACTAGGGGCGCTATAACGTAAAACTATTCCAAACTTTTCTATTCCAATTCTGCTATCAGCCCTCCGCGATTGGTCAAAAACTTTTTTCGACCACCCTCCACTTCACCTGTCTGTCACGCGACGTTACAAAAACCGCAATACCTCCCCATCTGATATGATGTGTGCACACTGATTATGCATGATTTGACAGAAAAAAGAAAAACAGTTATTTCTGATTCGACCCCTTTTCGCCATTAGCCCTCGGCTATTGGTGAAAAGTTTTCGGGCTGCAACCACTTCACCTGCCTGTCACGCGACGTCACAAAAAAAAAAGAACAAAACTGAATTTTTTTCGGAATAGCCGCAGGCTGCCCCGTTCCGAAAGGAATAAAAGATAGCTGCCGCCGATCGCGGAGACGCTGGCTACTCGCACCTGCCGGAGAGCATGGGTGTATTTGCGTATAATAAAACTTCTTGCGTGACCGTGTAACGTTTTCAAGCACTTTCGGCACGTTTACTACCTCATTCTCCCAACTCTTCTTTGCTGAGGGTCAATTTTAGCGTCATTCTTAAGCTTCCGTTGCATGCCGCCGCGATTTTCGACCAGCCACCACAAGCTAAGTAAGGGAAAGCCGACCAATCGCAGACGCCAGCACCACCCTCTTCATCCGGTTATCGGTTTTCAGTGCAGTGGCTCGGCCCCATCGAATCCCTCTCCACTTGAGCGTTCTCCTCGCTTCTTGTGAGCCAATTAGATACAACAAGCCGCTCAGTGTAGGCAATGTTATTCGTTTTTCAAGCAAACAAAAGGGACGTCCTATGAACGAGGAGAGCGTTTGATTGGTCTGTTCAGACAACCCTATGGGTGACCGCCCGGTGCTTGCGTCGGTGGTTACGCAAATTTGACGTCAGGAAATTGGAATAGAAACATATTGGAATAGTTTTACGTTATAGGGCCCTAGCAAATGAAATAATTAGTGGTGTCGCAGAACATCCGTTGTCGACGCCGCGGGCGTCGCTTGGCCTATAATCATTCTGAACTACAACTACGCAGGCCCTCCACGTGGCGCACACCTGGCATTACATTCTTTACAAAGTTATTCCTCCGAATTTTGAGAATGACAGCTCATACACAAATATTCATGAAACAAAATAACAACAGCACATGCCTTTTATGTTTTGTGACATGGCCACGCCTCAACCATGTTCCGATGCGGCCGGCGTTAGTGGCGTGCAGGACCACAGCAGCAGCAGCAGCAGCAGCTAGTAGCGGGAAGTCGAAGGAAGAGGCAAAGAAACCTTCGCTTTAAAAATGTCAGCGCTCTATTTATTCACAGAGGACACGCGTATCACTCGCGTCCCCGCCTAATAACTATGCGAAACGCAGCCAAACAACGGCAACCTAAGACGAACCGATCGAGGGACGCCGCGCCGAGACAAAGGAGGTCCTGCCGTTGGCCGTCTCCTCGCAATTAGCTCTGCGACGACCGCAATACAGTCTCACGTACACTCGCGCGGCGACTCGTTGCCTCTCGAGCTTTGGCCGGATTGCTCGCTCCGTGATGAGCGCATGCCGCTGCGTGCAAGGGGACCGAGGAAAGAAGACTCCCAGGACGCGACGCTCTCGTGGCCTGAACGCGTGCATGCGCTCCTCAACTCGGCGCACGTTTGCCAGCGCTGCGAAGTATACGTATGTCCGCTCGGTCGGCCCGTCCGTCTCGGAAGCAGCTCGCATCACTGAACCGCGCGCGCGCGCGCTGGGGGTTATAAATAAAGCACTGTCGGGGATGATGGCTGCGATGCGCTCGCTCGCTGGCCATTCGTAATTGGTCCGAGGGTGCCACTTAAAGAGGACGGCAGAGGCCTGCTGCAGCTCGCTACGCAGCGTAGCCGGAGAGACCGCTCGCGCGCTTCGTCCCGTGCGTGCGAGTGCAGCGGGAAGCGTGTAATTCTCGGGCGTTCATTGTTTCTCGAGACACGCGCTCGCAGCCGAGCTGCTGCCCGCGCTAGCGCAGACGAGGAACGGCGCGCGGAATGATGCGGGTGTCGGTTATGTTTGCGCGCCAGCCATGTGTGTATGTGTGTGCATGGGGGCCTCCGTGCGTGTGTGTTTCTGCGTGCGCTCGGGTTTGTCTACGCGCTGCGCGAGCTCGGAGCGGCGCGGAGGGTAGCCCGCAAGCGGCGAGGTCGGCTGGCCCCGTGAACCTTCCTCCTGCGAAGAATTAAGGACTTGCGCGGACGACGCTGGACTGAACAACGCGCCCTGTTGCCTCAGCGCCGGACCGAGCGCGCTGTATACAGAGGAACGCGGTGGCGTTAAAGAGCGCGAAGTCCCCTCTTCTTCTGATGACGACTGCGAGATGGCTTCATCAAACGGTGAATGGGGCGTAATGGCCTAGGATTTGGCGCGGCCCTCGATTGCAGCGTGCACTGATGACGCTACGAGTGTGAGAGATCTGCGCCCCTCGTGCAGTTGGCGCTCTATTCGGCACATATAGGCGGGCGACCTCGGCAGTCTCATCACTCTTTCCTGATATGTTGCATCTTTGTGCTACCTTCTTTCGCATCCCGATACGAAGAGTCACGTAGGAATGACTTGTAGCTGCGCAGTTTAATCTTATAGCACCACCGCCATAGCTAATGATAGCAACAATGATTGAGGTTCTACGTTCCAAATGACCGCCTATAGATACGTTCAGCGTGCACCCAAATCCAGAATACGAGATCTCGCTCTGCGCCATCACTTGTATGCGGCTGTCGGGATCATGAATTCAACCACGTCTCAGCAGCCGAACGCCATAGACCACGATTTATGGCGACGTTCAACGACGGTCAACGGTACGAAGCCCTGTTACGATCGGCCTGCGGGGGCTGGCGATCTTCGGAGAAGCGACCTCCGAACCCTTCCCAGCCCGCTGCGACGACTCGCTTTGTAAAGCCAACAATGGGCCGCCTCAACAGCCCAACGGCGCCGGAATGTCTAGCCACGTTCGGCGGGCCGAGTATTATTAGTCGATTCGCTGTCGCCTTCGCGGTTTGTTTGGAGCGAGAGAACTCCTGGAAAAGAATGTTTTGCGGGGCTTTCTCAAGGGCCCCAGAAGTCGTCACAGTCAAAGGGCAGACGCGGCGGCTACTCACTGCGGGGTCAGCACTGGTATCAACAGGCGCCTGCTCGGGTCAAGATCTCTGTCTGCGAGAAACCTCTAACCTTGGTGTGTTCAGTGAAACCAAAGTGCGGAAGTGAGTGTGTGAACCCTCCCCTTCAAAGGCGGGTCGACTACGATGGCTTTGGGCGCTCCCATTGGTCAAAGGTTGAACGGCAGTTTTCCCTCACCTAGGAATCTAGGGAGGACATAGTGTTAATAAGCAGCCGTTCTCGGCTTTTCGGTGTGTATTCTCTTTCAGTCATGCTAGACTGATGAAATGTAACGTTCTCCACCCTTCATGTAGATATTGTAAATAAATCCCGTATTCCTCGTTCTCGACGAGAACAAGTCCCTCCCTTCAACAACGTCCTTAGCGTGGATAAATCGGACGACGGCATGGGCCAGCTACCATTTAATTCATGCCCGATCCTAACTCTTACAACCCTGAGACTTTGTCAGAGGCGCTGCAGTGCTCGGCAGGAAAGACACCGGGCCAATTTTATGAACAAGGCCTCAATTGAAAATGCACTGTCGTCTCGGCAAGCGGCCATGATTACAGCGTGATTTTCATGACTTTACAATCGACTGGAATGCGCCCACGTGAGTGTGAAAATAACCCGCGACAGTGCACCGCCGCCAAATCTACCGAGCCACCACAACGTTGAGGACCATGGGACTAACGGTATAAACACAACTATTCCAAAGCAGGTTGCAAAGATAGGTGACAACGCGAAAATAAGAACAAAGGTGCATGTACAAATCGCAATGCATCCGTAGGCACTCAAAGGAAGAGAAAAGAGCACTACGGTGAAATATAAAATCTTGACATGAATGAATCCTGGCAAGTCAAGAGGCCCATAGAAAGGTTCAGACGTGGTAAACGGCGAGTGAACAAGGGTATTGACTCAGCCCACAGCCAACGTTTCGACAAGGCGTCGAAAGCCCCCTTCCTCGCTCGCCTTTTTCTCCGATTTTGAAAGGTCAGATTTTTACAAGTACTATAACAACAGCAAGAAATAGACGGAAATCAACCGATGATGACTGCCAAAATCAAGGTCTTGCTTCTCGGTAGAGAGGCTGAGCTATGCAGCTATAGGAAAACGTATTGAAACGTACCCATTTGTCAATGCTGCGAGGCATGTTGGCGCTGTGTGAAGTTGCACTGCCTCCAAGATCGGCCCGCTTCTAAACCCGATTGAAACATTAGCGAGAACCCACAGGTATCGCGATCGGCCTAACCTATATCGTCAACAGCTTTCATTACATTCGGTCCAGCTTTAATTACACTGCATTCGTTATCTGTCCGGTTTACTCTACCAGACAGCCATAAACGGAGAAGTGCGATGAGGAAGTAAAGAATGCTTCGCTTTAAATATGGATCGGGGACTTCAGAACCATTCTTGTAAACGAAGCTGGCACTGAAGTTCAGACTCAATTTCTACCTGGACCAAGGGCTCCAAATACCCACTTTACTCCGTTACCCAAATCGGAGACGGATCACCGGGAGCTCTGAGGCTGCAGCTCGAGGAAACCTCCGTACTAAGAGATGAAGCAAACTCACTTTGGTTACGCCAGACTACAGGTACCGCGCTACAGGTCAGTTAATCCACGGCTGTGTGTCTCGGAATGAAGAAAAATTTGATCTTTCCACAGCCTTCATCTCCTGAAGCAACGCTTTCGCGTGAACAGAGAATTGTAAAACGCTTGCGCATCGCTGTGCGAACTAGTTTTCCGAGCTCTCATCTTTCGTCATGCGCGTTAACTGCTGCGACTGCTTCCTCGTTGAAGCTCAGGGGAAGGTGTACGTGAATCAAAAAGTGTCGTCACCTTCCGTCAACAACAAACGGGAAACCGAGGCCTATTCAAGAAACTCGTATGGCTCTATAGCGACGCACTATGCAAGAATTTAGGCGCTGGCAAGCTTTCGCAAACCCCCCACGACGGTCGATCACCGAGGCTGCATTACAATCTCTAAACACACTTCGCAGCGCGCTATGATCAGAGAGAGAGAGAGAGAGAAGAACAAAAGAAATAAGTTACGGATACAACTAGATGGTAGAGCCATTGCCCCGGAAAGCCGATATTCTCGGGTTCGAACTCCGCACCGAGAGTAAGTTGTCTTCAACCATGAAGCTTTCTTTCTAAGGAACCCGTATGGTCTCCTACGTAGCTTCGTGCTACTATCGCACGGACAACGACTACCCGTTTCGTCCGCACTCCCCCACCTTTTTGGCTTCCGCAAAACTGATTTGCCGTACAATCATGGGTGGCAGCTGTAGCAGGCAGTCTCTTATCTATAGGCCCGCGGACCTCAAGAACTTCATCAGTGCAGGTATAGCCTTCCGTGCGAAGTTGCTTTGGGAGTGCACTGGCGATTCAGGTTTCTTGTTCTGATAGTGGGCGATTGTGTAGCCTATCAAGGTCTGCTCCCATCGCTTGCCTATCGGCGTTATAGTGCGAGGAGACACCAAAAGAAGGTGTGCGAATGCACCTGCAAGAAAAAAAAAAGCAGCACTCATCCCGTGGGGTGCTGCAGCGTGTATAGCCTGCGGAGGCAGGTACCGTTGCGCAATCAGTCTTGACACGGCCAAAAAACAAAGGGCCTCGGCTGCGGCACTCCTCGCAACGCGGACCGTTCTAAAACAAAACACAACAAAACTACGAGGAAGTCAGGCGCGTAAAAACGCTCGTGCGCCCCCCCTCCCGTTGGCAACATACTTGCGAGACAAAAGTGCCCATCACCAGCCAGCGCTCTTGGCGCCCGGACGTGCTGTATATACCACTCATAATTAAAGAGCCGAAAAATACAGCCCACGTATATATAGCTTGCGTGTATGTATGCGAACCTTTTCTGAGCACCACCCACCTGGACCAACGGGGCAAAACGTTCTTGAACATCCTCTCTCACTTATATACAGCCCTGTGCTATAGTGCTAGGCAGCATGCCGCTACTTAGTTTCTATTTACTTACTTATTTTTAACTTATCTTGTCCAGCTTACCTTGTTCTTTCTTCCAAGGAACTCTGCGAGACGAATTAACGAACTCATTCAGGAAGAAGCACGCGGACATGACGCAAGGTTCGCCGCTTAATTCCCGGTACGATAACAACGAAACGAGACGACGAACATAAAATACAGCGGAGGGTCACGTGTCAAGCCGCGCGAAGTAGGCGTCGGCTCTCCCAAGGTTGGCGCGTCGTATAAGGGACGCGACACCGTCATTATAGCACGGGGAGTCGACCGAGTGAGCAGCCCGCGCAGCGTGTAATTGCCCCTAAAGATAAAAGCGCGACGCGCTATTATCCTGTTTCTTTATTTTTTTTAATGACTCGCGACGAGCGTGAATGGTTCTCTTCTCGGATTGAAACGAGGCGCCGGAGCGTTTTGTTCTAGCGGGACGAATCGGAATTCCTCATACGGGAGAACGACCCTGACCCAGCGACAGACAAGACAGTTGGGTTGACCGGCAGGGTCGTCTCGGTGACGCGTTATTTGCCACCGCCTCACCGTAAAGTGACTCACCCAGATTGGCCAGCCGTATTTTGTACCTGCTATTAATTCAACCTGATGATTCAATGATGATGATGATGATGATGACTGTGTGCTCTGGTATGCTCTAATCTCGTTATACCGGTGGTCTCGTGCACAATTTAAGAACCTATGCCCGAACTATACGTGCACCCAAGACTTTTCAAATGTCTTCACTGCATCCAGGGCTATCCCTTCGCTATAGATATCCGAGGCTTTCCAAACGCTTCGCTATATGAGAGCTTAGTGATTACATATACTCTCCTCTACATCCTATGTATTTTCCTGTAGGCTGCGCCTCAGCCTCCTTCTTTCGGACCACGGCGTCACAGCTTGCCTCCGCTGCCTCTCGAAAGTTGTTGTGGAACTCCTCGATATATAGTTTCGTTCTGGAAACGGCTTTATAAACGCCTCTTCCGGAAAGGATGAGCGTCATTGATCGAAAAAAAAAACAAGAAATGCGTAACGTTGTATCGTCACTACTGACAACAGCCATTGGCGTTCCGTTCCTTCGCTAGCTCATTAATAACTAAGGCCGCGGTCGCTTTCGCAGTGACCCCCACAGCGACAATATTAAGAAAATCGAAGAAACTTCAGGAGCCTAGAGCTCAGAATAGCGCGGCGATCATTTGTGTGCCAGTTGTGACGTCAGTAACCGCATGATTTTGACCGGACACGTGGCGAAGTAGTGCAAGCATAAAGCGTTTCGAGGTAGAGAGATAGACTTTGGCTTTAATGAGGAACTGGATATGCAGAAGAACCGGCATGTCACTCCTGGTGCCGTTTGAAAGGCGAGTTGGTGCAACCAGTTTGCACACGAGCGTTCTAGCTTCTGCAAACGCGCGCCTACTCATTAAAGTTATTTGCGGAGTCTGACCCAGCCCCACGTATAACCTTCGGCAACTCCGGAAGCAGCTTCGTTAATTGCACCAAGCGCGCAGGCGGTGTTTTGTGTGCGGGATTCGAAAACGTAGCAATACTAGAGGCGCGAGTCGCGACGCAAATGACGTGCATACATTAAGATACTTTGTAAAAATTCATACCGCAAGAATATTCCAAAGAAATGCTCAAAAACAGAAAGAAAAGGAATTCTAGGGACCTAATTGTAATTACGGGGTTTTACGTTGCGAAACCACTTTCTGATAATGAGGCACGCCGTAGTGGAGGACTCCAGAAATTTCGACCACCTGGGGTTCTTTAACGTGCAGCTAAATCTAAGTACACGGGTGTTTTCGCCCCCATCGAAATGCGGCCGCCGTGGCCGGGATTCGATCCTGCGACCTCGTGCTCAGCAGCCCAACACCATAGCCACTGAGCAACCACGGCGGGTATTCTAGGGACCTGTGAAGCACCAGGCGAAGAAAAGCCACGCCTGTGCCTCATGGGCAGGGACAACTCGCGACTTCGAGTGAAAAATGCCTTAAGTTGCTCAATGAAATTTACTAATCTACCGCTGCACCTGCGAAATTCCCTGCAATTTGACACAATGATGATGAGGATGTGGTCGGTTGTCTGAAACAAAAAAAAAAAATCTCGTCTCGTAATCCGAGAATTTGGAATGTCTACATCGCTAATGTCTAACGTACACATCGGAATGTCTAATCGTTACAATTAATTGTAGCGATTAGGCAGGCACTGTAAGAACATCGGCATTTTCTACATGACCTTTTACATTTACAGCAAAACATCGCATCGCTTAATACACGATATAAAAAAATGTGGAAATTGTTAACCCCGAAAACGAATGATTTCAAAGATAAGTTATCCTACATAATGCCTACACTACTTAATAAATATGTGAAAGCTGGTATAAATTTTCTGCAGTGTACACAGATCGAAGTGCGAAAACTTCAGATGCTAGGTTTCTAATTTGCATTGCGTCTCTGGTCACTTTTATACTTGTTCCTGTGCTTTGTCTGTTTGTGAAATTGAGGTATCGTTTGTATTTATTTATTTATTTATTTATTTATTGTTCTATGTTGCATGTTGTAATTGCTGCTGCTGGCTATTTTGTACAAAGGTAGCTGTGCGCCTATGTCAAGCTGTCTCTACGGAAAGCAGCTTTTACTTACAGCTCCCTTCATCAGTGTGATGATGAAAACTAAACATTATTATTATTATTATTATTATTATTATTATTATTATTATTATTATTATTATTATTATTATTATTATTATTATTATTATTATTATTAATAATAATAATTGTGAACGAAGGGGAAACTCATAGGAAGATGGAGTAGAAGTTGTGACCAGTATATAGTTTAACAAGAAATGTTGCTGAAGCCGACGTTTCGGCACGCGGACTCGTTTTGACAAAGACACGTCCGTCTGAAAGACGTTGGCTTCAGTGGCGCATTCCTTGTTTCGTCACTCCTGATCACTTCAGCGCCTGCGTAAGGTGACAACACGGAAACTAAGACGCTATGAAAAGTGAGCGTTTTCTTGAGGTTCGCTACTCTCTCACTCTTATCTCCAGGAGGTCAAGCAGTTGGAATGCTTCGTGCGTAACTCCGAACGTACATTTAAGTTCATTTATCACACAATAAGTTGTTGTTGCAGTAGTAATGAGAACAGCACTCGGCTCAAGCACTGGCGTTCGAGTGCACGTGCATTTAAAGGGTGAACCAGTTTTTTTTTTTCAAATACAATATAGATGGTGGATGAAATTATAGTTAATGACATTTAATTTCCATTTTTGGGACCCCATATGCCAGTAGGACTAAAGTTTAAGGCGATAATAATGAAATGGGGAGCTGGTTGTTCATTTCTTACATCTTTGTGCTACGGAGTGTAAGAGTGAAACGTTTCCGGGGCATTAGTGATTACCGATGCTTTTGGGAAGGTAAGATCTTGTCAAAGGGATTACAAATTGTGGTCAGCAAAACTTTGATACTTCCACTGGCGATATGACTGGCATAGTTACCGTCACTCTGTACATTGTACCCGTACAGTTTGGCTGTGTACAGGTGAACATTTATTGCACGTGACACATGTTCCTCATTAACGGCGCAATCTCAATATGAATGTTAGACAACTTGCTCATACCATGGGAACATCGCAGGTCGTCGCTGATACCGGCATTGGGCTTGGTCTTTCGTACCACGATCCTTAGACGAAAACAAACGCTTTGGGCGTTCTCATCGAGCTGCCATGGTCGCGCAGTGTGTTAACATTTCTTTGTTTCTATGCCTGTACCTCCCTGAACATTCATCTTTATTGCTGTAACAACGTTGATAAGCATCCATAAATTAACTGATGGCTGTTCCTGTACCCGTTCTTTTTTTTTCTCGTTCTGCGAAGTGCAAAAGAAAAAAGAAAGGAAAGAGAAAGAAAGTAAAAGAAAGAAGAAGAAAAAATAAAAATAAATACTTCGACCAGTTGTCCTTGCACATGTCGTCAAGGAATGCTCATGGCGGCATGCTCTGTACCGAGGGCCACGTAGCAGAATACCACTCCCGGCAGTGGGCGTTTTCCGATATTTCACTATTTGACGAAATACCTCATAATGGCCCAAATGAATCGAACACCTTCATGTACGATGTACACCTTGAGGGGCGTTAAACAACGGTTGATATTATCATAATCTAGGCCACGTCCACACTTATTAGTCCACCCGCTGACCGAATTTCAAGTTGTAGCACAAATGCATCACGAAGGTATACGTTCCCCCGTTGCCGTTGCCGTTGCCGTTAACCATATGCCGGTGTTCTGAGGTCTATAAAGTACGCATGCGCGCTGATCAAGCGCTGAAATTCGCACGTTCCTGACGCACGCCTCTCCATTTCAGGCCAGGAGCCCGGTGCTCGAAAGCGGCTGGCGCTGTTCCACCTCCGACAGAGGAGTTGCGGTGAGTACCGGACGCCTAAAAGCTCGGCGTGACCTCCACTTGGACGTTTGCCCGACTCACTAGTTACATGCAGTGCATGGCCTCCGCGATCACTCGCCACGCGTGCTCTCCGATGTGTGAGGCCATGTCTCGCAGCTCCTAGGCGTGCGCCTTACTGTTACAGCCCTTTGCCAAAAAGAAACGAACATGTGAGCCCTGCTGAACACTGTTGCTTAGTCCTAGCTACAGTATGTCGCACCTGTGAGACGCGGCAATGTAAATCTTTATAGAGTTTCCCTCTGAAGATCTACATTGCCTCTCCTCCGCGAGAGCCCTCCTTCCTCTCGGATGATGACTTGGCTCCTTGTTCAGATATCTTGAGCAATTCGGATGCAAGATGAGGCTTTCGACATTTGTGTCGCTTCATTTTCTTCTATTTCATTTAAGTGCTACCTGTTCCAATATCTTATATGTTTATATTTTTGGCGCGAGAACGTCAAATGGCCCATTCAGCGAAACAGTCTAGCGCTTTCTGTAGCAGCGTGACGGCACCTAAGCTCTCATTGCCATTGACTGCGACGCCACGTCACCCACGCTCTCGCTCTCGAAAGCCTGTGCTATCCGTGTGTTCCTTGTGCGCGCAAGCTGTCGATTGCGTTCTAATGGCGCCTCGGTAAAGCCAAGTCAAAGCGTGCCAAACGTCTCAGTGAGCTGAGATTGCAGGCGAGGAGTTCAAGGGAGGTGTTCTGGGACGATAGCTTTCGACGATACTGTCACCTCGGTCATCAGGCGCGCACTGGCTGGTCGAGCGAAACCGGATGAGCTGATTGGTTGGTTGAGCACTACACGTCACGTGAAGGCGGTAATATCGCCGGAAGTGATCGTCCGAGAATACGTCTCCGTAACTCGAAGGACCGCGCAGCGGCGTTCAATTGGACGTTACTGCTTTTGTTTTATCTTTTGTTAATAACCAAGTGAAAAGGGGCAGCCTTTGCCAGCAGACGGTGAAAAGGGCTATATTTATTTTCGTATAAGAAAAATAAGCTGCCCAATTACAGAATGTCCCCATGTCAGCGAGGGTCACAAACGAATGGTTGCGTTTCTTTTCACTGCGAACAACAGCTTTGAGCGAGAGAATAGGCTGAACGTGTACGTCCGCACTCAATGGTTCCAAATTATTGTGAAGTATAGGAAGAAGACACTCGGAGCAATGATGTTTCTGGAACCCAGATGATAGCCTTGCCAATTCGTTGCCGGCTTTTTGTGTTCTTCGTTGATTTTCCTAGTTTCCCGCTGTGCTCAATTCGTTCGTTCTAATAGCGACGAACTCATTGTTCTTGCATAGTTAGTTCCTATATCTGTTGCTTTCTCGGCCGAGGCGGCCAGGAAATCCGAGTGAAACGCAAAAATATTCACGTTCGCTTGTTAGGTTTAGACGCACCTAAATGAAAACACCACGGGACCGAAATTAATCAGGGGCTCTCTAAAGCGGCGTCCCTCGCAAACTACTGCGCAGTTTCGGGACGTTAAACCACGTAGTCTGCATTATATTTAAATATATTCCTGTTTCTCCTTGTTCTGTAGGCACTTTAACGTGCTGACCTTCGACTTCGATGGCTGCGACTCGCGAAAGCGTCGAATAAGAAGCAGCATAAGCACCCTCGCCGACGCAGACAGTCGTCGCATCAGGAGGGAAATCCTGATCGCAATCGCGCTGGGCTATAGGCCGTCGTCATCTCTAATACCCGTGTAGCTGGCGTGTGCTCCGTCTCACCACTTCCGTGCAGGGCGGCGAATGCCTTTGATCAGATCAGCCACCAAGTAACTTTAACCAGACGAAGAGCTTGCCTGCATTATCCGCAACTTAATCTCACGCGCATGCACAAACCTTGGTTGGACGGGAAGTATATCGACGTGTTGTGGGCGCAAAATGTGCGAGACATTGTCCTTCTTCCGAGACCTGCATTCGGCCGGGCCGGTGAGGGATCGCTGGTTGGCTGATGGGAAGCGTAGCCTACGCCACATTGCACAGAACAGTGGCGACAGAATACATATGCTTCGTCTCGCCTCGTGGGTGCAGCACATTCGAAGCTGTTGTACACATCATGGCAACCACTCAGGAACGAGAGGAAGTAATAGGTCCCGTTTATACTACCTTGCAAAGCGACACTAATAAGCAACACTAGATCACTTTAGGTAGGTTGAGTATTCTTTCAAAACGTTCGTTTCATTCCTTGAGTGGTAGAAGGTCCATTACTAGTAGTTGCAGAAAACGAAGGCGAAAGTTCCTTTCTTTTCTCATTTCCCATCATAATCTCTGCGCCGGCATTTCAACGAAACTTCGCGCATTTCAAGGTATTTCCTCGTATATGGGACATATTGGCGCAGGAAATCTTTGAAAGAGCTGCTAGGTCAAGTCTTTGTAGTCCTTGCTTACTATAAAAACAACATACGGAGCCCGCGTAGACGCTAGTAAAATCCATGACGTCTCAGGGAGCCACTGCGCAGGAAGTGGTGGGTGGGCCACTCGTCTTTTCTTGTCGTGTTCTTTAATGGCTTGAGGGCTTGCCAAGCATCTTCTCGAGGTGGTAGTGGCAACTCTGGTATTGCAGAAGCGTAATTTACTAATACAGACACACCTGGCACCCACTAATTTCGCTTTAACCCTGTGTGGCCTGACACCCTTTAAACAGAAGGATCCCGAACGGACCAGCGGATGGTCAGAGGCCTGTGGACGAGGAAACGTTTTCCCGTGTTTTTATTCGTAACTGACTGACAGCAACCCTTGCATTGATTGATTGATTGATTGATTGATTGATTGATTGATTGATTGATTGATTGAGCGGAAATGACTTGGAAATGTTGGCAACAAGTACACTATATCGCTGGTTTCTCTACACCCTTAAATTTTTGTTTGAAAGAAAGGTGAGCATAAGCGAAGCAAAGCCTTTCAGACGTTTTACATTTCGCCACGATACGATCGGTCAATCACTTCGACTCTTATAAAAAAAAGAAGAAACAAAGTTCGACGAAGCGAAATGAAGTACAGGTATATAACATTTCGCGTAGTCGCAGGATATACAGCTTTGTCTGCACTGCACGCATTTCGGCGAGACAGAGTGGAGCGTAGCCAGCGCGCGACCAGTGTCTCTCTATATGCCCCTCTCCCGACAGGACACGATCGAGCTGCCGCTTCTCGAGAATTCACCCCGGCGAGAGCAAATCGCGCGCGTCTAACGGCATCTTGCTCTCTCGAGCGCGACCGTCCACCGTGCGTCCACGTTGCCCGGAGCTTCCGTTAAAGCGGGCTCCTGGTGCTTAGGAGGAAGAAGTTCCCCGTCTGTCGCGTTTGTATGCGCTTGGCGCATCCGCGCGTGCGTGCGTTTATGCGCGTTAACACAGAGGTGCGCGTGGCGCGAGCGCGTAGGCTCCGTGCGCATGTGTGCACGACGGCGCACGTTCGCGCATAAATGCGCGTGCTTTCACCGTGCATGCTCGGCTGCTCCCCGAGACTCTTCGAATTTGCGTTGGAGAAATGGAGCGTGCGCATGCGTGCGCCCGAGAGTCACGCTGGCCGGCCTCCTCGCGTTCCCTTCAGCGCTCTCTCTCTCTTTCGAATGTGGCAATGGAATGTGGCTTAAGGTGTATAGGAAGCCCGTAGAGGAGAGAAGTTCAGTCGAGTTCGGGGCGGGGGACTTACGTTTACATCAGTGAGAAGTCACCCTTGCCTTTAAGCAAGCCGACAGCAAAAAGCGAGGCTGCACTGAAGTGCCCGATACGGCGCAGCAAGACGAGAAGAGAGATAGGAAGGGAGACAACGCAAGCACCAAGTTGGGCCCAGAAATTTACGTTCAGATCTAATTCCAAAAGTTTTCCGGTGCCGCTGGCTTGAACTGACCTCTGGAAGGAAATCAGACCCGCCTGTTGCCCCATACCGCCTATTCGGCAGGTTCAAGCAATGCAAGACGAAAAGACAATGCGAATCCGAATTTCAGATAATTCACATTTCGTGCCAGCGCGAACCCCAAGCTGCCGCTACGTAGTTGTTGCGGGGAGTTCTGTAGCCAAACGTGGATCGCTAAGAGTTGCATAAGCAGTCAGGTTCGAGCCCATTCAACGTCGTTCGTAGCCGCTAGTGCTTCGGAAACTATAAGGCATGCTATGTGGTCGAGCCAATAGATTGCTTTTACCATTTCTGCCGTTTGCCTCTATTTTCTTGAAGCTGGAAAAGCAATCTATTGGCTCGACCACATAGCATGCCTTATAGTGTCCGAAGCGCTGTCGGCTACAAACGACGTTAGATGGGCTCGAACCTGATGGCTTATGTAACTCTTAGTATATATATATATATATATATATACATATATAGCGACGCGGGGAAGGAAGGCTACTGCATGTGGCAGTACATATTTTCAAGCTTGCATCTCGCTGCATACGTCATGAAGTTACGAGCTGCGTTGAGAAATTCTCAACCAATGATGATGATGATCATGATGATGATGATGATGTGAGCATCTCCTTCGAAGTATGGCAGCGACACGTGTCACCAAGCTCGATCTTTAAAAAAATTACTGCCCTGTACATCTTTAATCATATTCATTTTCAAGCCTTTTGGAACGCCTGTCGGGCCGCGCCCTCAACAGAAGCGCGTGATGGCCACCCGAGGCTGTGCGTGTGCCTATCGAGCGCCCTGTATTGCAACCTCGGCTGTGTTTTCCCTGTGGTTTTTATGCCATTACTGGGTAAGGGACGGGTGTATCCCAGGTATATCACAAGTCTCCGCAATGGCGTCCCACCTGCACGGGGCCCAACGACCACTGCTTAGGCCACCGGCCTGGAGGTATACCCGCGCACCGCGGATGGCGCTGCACGGAGTCGGAAGGGCGCGTGTGCTCTAGGTTCTCGCCCGCAGAATACAGAGACGCGCATATCGCTGGTCTCTGCTATATAGCATCATCTGCGCGTTTATATCGCGAACAGTTATTATTATTCTTTTTTCGCACGACGCATTTCGGGAGCCGATTCCAACTTGGGTTGCCTATATACACTGCACGCCTACGGCACCACGCGGATGCCCTGAGCACCGACCACAATGTGCACACACATCCGCGATTAGCAACACGGAAGAGAGAGGCGAAAAGAAGTGCGCCGTGCCCAAAGGAAAGCGCGTGCGTGCACTTGCGCGTGCCTGTACGACGCTTCCCCGCTCCATTAGCGGCAGCGATATATATATATGTATATGTGTGTGTGTGTGTGTGCGTGTGAGTGCGTGTAAAGGAGCGGGAATCGCAAAGAACAACACAACAACGACGCGAGAAAGCCGACGCAGGTCGTGAATGAACTCCATAGAGATATCGTGACAGGAAGAGCGCTCAGCAGGCGAGCAATCGTCGGAAGACGAGGGGAAACGGCGGCCGCGCCACCCGCCGCCGCCCCTTCTCCTCCCACCGGTGCCGCCCAAGGGCGACGATTGCGGCGAGAAACAATTAAGCGGGAGACACACGGTCCGATTTGGTGTCCGATCCGGCAGCCGACGCGCCGGAACGGCAGCCGGAATCGAGGTGTTTTGCCGTGCCGGAGCGCCGGATCGGACGTCCGGCGTGCGCCAAACCGGGCAGATTTTCATCGTCTGACGCGTCCGACAACCGCACCGTCGTCTGGCCGCAGCCAATGACAGCGCGGCTGGCATGTGACGTTCCCTCCACGGAGGCGGCGCTGGCTGGCCGGTTTCTCGCAGTGTTTTTTTTTTTTTCCTTGCCTGCTGCAGTTTGTTTCCGACACGAAATAGTTACTAGTTCAGTAAAATTATCTCGACGTGTGCCTGTTATTCAAAGCAACGCCTAGTACACTAGGACTAGGCTACTGGCGAGATCAGGAGACGCGACGCGAGGGCATTTCGCGGGCAGACAGCCCACACCGACCGTCTGAGCGAGGCTGCTCGCTTTGCTTGCACGTTTGCCCTTCGCAACGACTGCGTCGAGTGAACCAATTGTATTTAATTACGGGCGACCTAAGTGTACAGTGTTAATTGTTTTGGCAAACATAAGCGCTCTTCGACGAGCTCGGGTTGGATCGTAAGCGCCGTCGGCCGCGGTGTCTGCCTAGCTAGGCCTACCGGCCCTATCGCTGGCTGTTAGCGGAGTCGTCAGTGGACGACGCGCCGTCGTGAAGTGTTCTGTCACTCGCAGGGGCATAACGTTATTGGAAGTGTTCGCGTAAAGCGACGCAGTGTTGTGCAGAGTTGTTTATATGGCGTTTCTCGACGTGGATATGAACTCAAGCTGGGGAGCTGCGATGTGGGTGGAGCTTACGCGCCGCTCAATCTTTCGGATGCACGCACCGTGTGTCCCGAATCGTCGTATGCCGCATGCCGGAGCATGCGGCGCCGCACGTCGGATCGGACGCCGAATCGTACCGTGTGTCTCCTGCTTTACCGCCGGGGTGGGATGCGGGAAAGGAAGAAAGAAATACGGAAGGGACCGGCGTCAATATTCGACCTGCTTCGTTACTGGCCAGAGCGGTGGCTTCGATCAGAACGCCACACGCATCGATGGTCTAGCTGCCAGGATTATGATGATGATGATGATGAGTCCGTTAACAGTGGCACAGACCTACTCTGCTGGCCACAAAACGCGTGCCATTATGACGATATATATATATACATATATGTATATATATATATATATATATATATATATATATATATATATATATATATATATATATATATATATATATATATATATATATATATATATATATGTGTATATATATATATATATATGTGTGTGTGCGTGTGCGTGTGCGTGTGTGTGTGTGTGTGAGAGAGAGAGAGATATCCATGAAAAGACAGCGTGTAATAGAGCCGGTAGCTTCGCATATTTATTTATTTTATTTATTTAAAATACTCTCAATGCCTGATGGTGTTACAGAGAGGAGTGGTGAATCATTATACAATGTTAGATATAGCAGTCTGAAAGGATGAATGAACCGGATTGCTGGCGACCGAGGCGGGGAGGTAGTGCCATTCGGATGCTGCCTTGGGCAGAAATGAATTGAAGAAAAAGTTTGTGCGGCAACTTGGTACTTGTATCTTGACATCGTGGTCAATTCGCGATGAAATATAAGGGGGTGATATAAAAATATCATTTTTTAAATTCTGGGTTAGTACAGTACATTTTATGAAAGAGTGATAACCGGGCGAGTTTCCTTCTTAATGATTGGTCTGGCAGATGAAGGCTAGTTTTGATGGCGGTTACACTGGCACTGCGGGAATAAACGCATACAATGAAACATGCAGAGCGGCTCTGAATGGCTGCGGGTAAGTATGTTAGCTGTAATGTAGAGGGATCCCAAGTTGATGAAGCATACTCTAGTGTAGACCTTACTAATGCTTTATATAATGTAACTTTTAGGGAAGAGAGCGCGAGAAAAATTGCCACGTAAAAAACCTAGTGTTCGATTGGCAGAGTTTGTCACGTATTCAGTGTGAGTTTGCCATGGCAGATTGTTAGTAATGTGAACACCTAAAT
Organism: Dermacentor albipictus; assembly: GCF_038994185.2. Classification (NCBI taxonomy): domain Eukaryota; kingdom Metazoa; phylum Arthropoda; class Arachnida; order Ixodida; family Ixodidae; genus Dermacentor; species Dermacentor albipictus. Next base: position 123,555,390 of record NC_091822.1, on the reverse strand, counting down.
ATTTATAGGAAGTGACAGAGGACAGAATATAATTGTTAATTTTGCGTGAGGATGTTGGAACAGCACTACCGCGAGAAAATTTCATCATTTTACATTTGTTGACGTTTAGTTTCATTAGCTATTGATTACACCACGAAAAAGTGGTGTTAAGATCAGATTGAAGTAAAAAAGGAATCATCCGCGTTAGTTATTTCACCATAAATAACGCAGTCATCACCATAAAGACGGATGTTAGACGTCAATTTCTCCGGCAGATCGTTAATGTAAATAAGGAATAAAAGAGGCCCAAGGACTGCAACTTGTGGCACACCTGAAGTTACGAAACAGGTTGGTGAAGCGGAATTGTTAGCAGATACGAACTGAGTTCGTTTGCCGAGAAAGCATTCAATCCACTTAAGTAAATTAAGGTCGATGTTAAGTCTGTTTAATTTCAGAAGAAGTAGACGATGGCATACTGTGTCAAAGGCTTTTTCAAGGTCTAAAACTATACAATCAATGCAAGAACCTCGGTCCAGAGATGAGAACAGGTCATTAGTAAACATAACTAGTTGTGTCTAACATGAAATTGTTTTTTCGAAAACCATGTTGATATTTACTAAAAACAGTTGTTAGATTCAAGAAAAAGCACGAGATCAGAGAAAATTATGTGTTCCAGAAGTTTTCCGGAAATGCTGGTTAACGAAATGGGTCAGTAGTTGATAGCGCATGGAGGGCTACCTTGCTTTAAAATGGGCACCACCTTCCCCACCTTCCAGTCGTTTGACAGCACACCGCATTCTAAGGACTGCTTGAAAATTTTAGATAAAATAATAGATTAGTGGCTTAAAGTGCGTTTCAAAGGCTGAGCAGTTATTTCATCAGGGCTGGGTGCAGATACCTCTAGATTCTCCGAGTTTTGTTATTGCAACCCAGTCAATGATTATGGGATCCATCGTGAGAAACAAGAGGCCATTAAACACGGATGATGAAAAAGACTGAACATCAGAAAGCGAACATTTAAATACGTTATGCAGGCAACACAGCGCATATCAGATGGTATGACGTTCCCCGTTTCATCAAATAGTTGCATATCTTGTTTCGGTTTACCGCTAACCACTTTCCAAAATTTATGCGGTTTATTTCGAAGCAGCGAAGGAAGATAGCTTCAAAAGAAATTGCGCTTGGCCGCTTCAAGTTCACGCTTGTAATCAGAAACGCAGTTTTGATAAGCTGCCCTGCGCTCGGCTTTATCACTTGATACTGCTTTTCTGTAAACAAGAATACATAAAAATTATCATAAATAACACTTAAAGGAAAGAGTTGGCGGGAAGGTGTTAGATTATTATTATTATTATTATTATTATTATTATTATTATTATTATTATTATTATTATTATTATTATTATTATTATTATTATTATTATTATTCGCAGACCATCTGCGTTTCCTCCTCTTTCTCAATCCCCCGCACCCTTTCGGTTTTCATTTCATTTATTTTGTTGCGCATCATTCTACTTAACGCAAAGAGAGAGAGAGAGAGAGAGAGAAGGGAAGAAGGAAAGGCAGGGAGGTTAACCAGACTGAGTCCAGTTTGCTACCCTACACGTGGGGAGGGGAATGGGGAGTGAAAGAGAATGAGAGAGAGAGAACTTAGGTGTAAGATGTCTATAGTCGGGCACTCAAGTCTGTTGCCTTCAGGTAGTACTTAACGCAAAAGTATATGAAATGTCAAGCAGAAAAAAAAATGTTGAAACGGGACCAACGAGCTCTAAACACTTCCGTTTCGCGTTTCTTTATGCACTGCGCCGATTCGAGAACGACGTACAACGTGCAGCGAAGCGGACGCGCCCAGGCGAACAAGTTCATTCCGATTATACAACAGGAACGGTGGTATACGCGCGGTACGTGAATGTTGGAAGTACTCGAGGCACGGCTTCAGCTACCGCCCCCTTTTTTACTGTTGCCAGGCGAACGCTCGTCTTGGCTCGTGCACCAACGTTTCGATGTGTGTGTTCTTTTTCGCGCGCATACTTCGCGCGCGCGCGCGCATTCAGCCCACCCTTTCCCTCGCAGCTATACAGGTCGCACCCTTGCACGTCCTCGTTTACATTGCGAAATTAATTCCTCTGGCCGTATAACTGTATAGCGCTCGTCACTTCAACTGTTCAACGTGTGGGGCTTGCGAGGGGCCCACGAGAAGCGAGGAGTCCGCCACCGTCGCACTTTATAGTTTCGATTTCTTTTTTTTTTTTCATTTCGTGGCGCTGCCTGCCGCGGGAATGAAATTCGATTGGGACACTATTTGCCGATGCAAATCGGCGCTCGCCTTATTTCCCGGCCGAGAGTAATAAAATTGTGACAGTTCCGTGCAAACAGCGCTGTTTTATCTCCGCGACCGGAGGAGTGAACACTCTGAACAGGCAGGGCTTGCCGACGTGATAAGAGCCTTTGATTTCTTGTGCCGGACGGCAAAAGGTGCCGTGAAGTCTTGATGCTTTGTCTGCCGTTCGGGACAGGTGATTTATTCTTCCGCCTCGTTCGAAGTGTATAGTAGCGAATTCTCCCGTTACAGATTGCTACAACTGCTGGTTTTTTTCTTTTTCTTCTTTTTTTTTCAGTGGAGGCTGGAATTACTCGGTGGGTGCCTTTCTATTCGTTTCCTTTTTTCTTTTCAATTGAGCACATGTCACCTTCCCTGTGACACGCTGCGGTATTGATGAAAATAACGTACCAACCAGAATGCAACGCGCGCAGAGACTCGGAAGGAACGACGCTGTCGGCAAATATTAGCCCTTGACAAGTGCGGAACCAAGTGCCCTAGATTTCGTAATTACGAAACCGCGCCTTTACAATACGGATGACGGCGTAAAAACTGTGCAAGAACAACAAAAAATTTGCCGTGCAAAATTTTTTGTTGGTCATCTTCCCTCGTTTTCTTGCGAGGACATCGGGGGCATTGACATCGAACGCGCGCCCGATACGTGGGCTGGAGCAACGTTACTAGACTAGCTTCAGTTGTAAAACTCCCCGCCCGCGCGCTTACAGCCGCTGTCGCCACTTCTGTAACAGCCGCCAGAGGGCAACGCTGTTCCATCGGGCTCCACTGCAGACGCCTCGTCACAGCCTTGAGCTCGTACGGACGGGCAGTTTGCGCGTGTTTCACGCTCGCTGGCGTTCTCCCTTGTCCGAATTAGTGATACCACGAGAAAGCGGTATCCACCTACAGCAATAAGATTTATCGCGCCAATTCGTTAATACTGAAAAAAGGGTAAACTGCACGAAAGGAAGAAACGCATTCAGCGAAGCGCAGAAGCTGCGTTTCTAAATGTTGTTTCTTCCTGTCGTCTTAACGTTTCGCGCAGTTTAGGCTCACGAGCCTGAATATCTGGCCAAAGTGCGTGATTGCAGGATGATCTTCATCCCCACCGAAGTTTCTCAACACGCCAAAGAAGCGCTACAAAAAGAAAGATGAGGTCGGTCTTTGTACACACAAGCCACACACAAAAAAAAGTCGGATTTTTCATTCCGTGAAGATGGTTAATCAGCGAAGCTGAAAGTGCGGCCCCTGTGTTTATCACTGGGTTAATCCCGAGGGTTCATTAAAGTATTTCTCAGTTATGAGGTTACACACACAATCGGCTGCGAGAGAGAACGACGTCACTGACGGTATGTCCGCAGTTGTCGCTTGCGTTCGATGTCTCGAGTTTGCTCGGCGGCGTGGTTAGCAGCCTTCGCCTGCGATTTGCTGCTTGTGATTCTTCGAAATTAAATTTCTTCAAAAATTAAATGTTTCCGTTACGTATGACCATGAGTGGCTCATACTCCCTTAAGCAATGGCTCATACCACCGTAAACGCGGCCTCCCCATTACAACGACAGAAGTGAAGTGAAATTCTACGCTGGAAAGATGAACGGCCACACAGCCAGCTGTGGAAGACGACGACGAACGCGGGAGCAGTGGCACGAGCGCGTGCCGTTGATTTCGCAGCGAGTTCCCGGTCGGCACGAGGAATCGCTCTGTTTCACGCCGAGCGAAGCGTCGCATTTCTGGGAGCACAGAAAAAGTGGTGCGCCGAACTGTCGACATCGTTCCGATAGCGGCCTATGCTGCCAGGTACGCAGCACCTCGGCATCGTCTGCTGATATTCTTAAGAAACTCGGCGAAGGCTACAGTTTCACGGATGACATGCTTGCTGAAATTCGCCGCCAACAACGAACCACAGAATACACCAACGCTGCACCGCGTGCTTAGTCCGGCCCGCCCGCGTAGCCGGCTAGTGAGGAAGTGAAGCCGGGCGCGACTGCAGCGCCACGAACGCGCGGGCGGGTGGCGGTTCCGCGCAACGGCGCCGAGTTTTAAAACTGAAGCTAGTCTAGTAACGTTGGGCTGGAGGGAGGGGCGGCGTTGTAACCTACCAACACCGGCCGCGGAAATTATATAGCGAACAAATATTCTGGGACGAGCTATCCAATGACAAAGCATAGAAACCGGAGCCTATGGACTACTGCACACGGGCGTTCCGACTTGCTGACGCTCGTGGCATGCATAATGCAATAGCATCGCGACTTGCATTGTGATGACAACACAGACCACGTGACCGTTAATACGAAGCGCTCACTGCGCGCAGGGTTTGCCTGCCTGCAACGTACGCATGTGCGAGACTATACGACTGCAGGCGTTCTACTGTAGTTATCGCCAAATTGAAGCTCTCAAAGCTGCGTCACCTGTTGCAGCTCGTCTCCCGAATGATGTAGCTGGTTATGCATGTAACTGGTTACTGAAAAAAAAAAGCAGTTCTATTACAGCGGCCGCTACCGCGCAAAAGTTAACCGGTCAATTACAAAACTACCCAAAATGTGTAACCGATTACAAGAAATTACATATATGTAATTTGTCTGTATATATGATCACAATAAATACAATTTTGTGCATCACATTTAGTTTTATAGCATCTAACTGATGGCTTCACGAACGCTTTGCTTGACGTACAGCCGAGCCTGTGCGTTGGACCTGCGTAATTTTTGGTGTGCACCCGAAGGTTTTTTTTTTCGCCATAAACGAATTATTCGAATTCATTCGGCACAGGCACTGTCGCTTATTACGACCGAAATCGCGTTACACATGTTGTGAAATTGCGGGCTTCTATCAGTAACAATAGGCTCACGTAATGAAAACAACAACAAAAACAACTACCACAACAACAACAAAACAACGAGAAGAGAGATAACCGGAAAACTCACGGCACTGACTCAAACATGCCACATTTCGGGCGTAAAATAGAATACAAGATGCTGGTGCGTTACGCCTCCGAGCCTCGAACGCGACGGCTCTGGTAGACCGAAACGACACGGACGTATAACCGCCTTCGCCGACAACGCAGCGGGCGCGCGTAAAACCGCTGCTCCGTTCTGGCTCACTGCATGGACGCGTCGCACGAGACATTCCTCGCGTCGCCGAGATACAACAAGTAGGCGGCATGTCTTGCCGTAAATAGAAGGCCGGAGACTCGCACTGGACGTCAAACATTCCTCCGTTTTTTTTCGTTCTCTCCTCGCGTACTCGAAGTCCGCGTCTTCGTTGCTTCGCCAGCTACAGGATTTGCAGGACTTCTTTACGTGAAACATTATTTTTATTTGTTTTTCCTTTCCTCGCGATGCCGGTCTTGGCTTCTCCTCCGAGGTCTGTGGCGGCGGCGATAAGCAGGAATTGGGTGACACCAATGTGGGCTACCTCCCATTTGCGACGGCCTCGCGCGCTGCCGTACTGCTGCTGCGGCATCGAACACTTCTTTCTTTCTTTCTTTCTTTCTTTCTTTCTTTTTGGACAAGTCATTTTCTTTTCCGTGGGTGTCGGTGGGACCTGCACAAGAGAGAAAGATAGAGGGATTGTATACGTAACGGGCAACACGACGGGCGGTCGCACGAAAGCAACACAAGCTGCATCCGTTGCTGTTGCTGTTGCAGCGATATTCGGGGCAGCGACAATAGAGAGAAAAAGCGAGGAAATTTTTTTTCCTTTTTTTATTTGACAGCAGAAAAATGAAAAGGTGTTCGGCAATATAAGCAGGCGCCTATAAGCGACCGAGTTATATAAGCCGCTATATAAAAAGGAAGGAAAGTCGGGAGCTCCCGTTTTAGCACACGTGAGGGGCTGCGCGGGGGTTGTGCACATGTCGCGCCCCCAAATGCAAAGGTCCCGGGCTATCGGTGCCGCCGTATAACAAAAGGCACCGCGTTCACTTAAGCAGCAGCATCTAGGAAGACATTGAAAAAGAAAGAAAGAACGAATGATAAGCGATATGACCCATAAATTCATATGTCCCAAATAACGGGTGCAGAGCCCCGATTCTCAAAGCAGATCGTATACGACAGAGCGGTCCACAAACACCCGAAGGCGAATCGCGACATCAAAGCAAAGGTAGCCAACCAACGTGAAGAGTTCGTGGGCCGGAACGAAGCGTTTTGTGGATAGGGCCCCGATTCTCAGCGTTTTTTTTTTCTTTTTTCCTTTTAATTTTTAAAATTGTTCCCAGAAAAGCAGTGACTTCCGCGAAAGAACGTATAGTTCTGAGCTCGAGGCTACGTTTTAATTCGCGGGCCGCGAACTGCATGCCGAACCTCCACTGACATTAGTTCGTTTGGAACCACCATCGTCTGACCGAATGCCCAACGAGAATGCTTCGCGCGCCATTACTTGAGTGGACTTCTGCTGACACCTGCCGCAATACTGCAGAGCACAGAAGGTATACAGAAAGGCTGATGACCTCATTTCACGCAGTAGTAACTGTCAACGAAGCCGCGCCCGACGAGCTTCGGAGCGAATGCAGCACTTCCGTTTATGTCCGCGCGTTAACGAGTCGCAGAGAAACGGGGCAACGGTATGCAGAGCACGGAGGCGCGCGCGCTGACAGCCCACTGGCTCGATGCGGCCGTGCGCGTGCTCACGAAGCAACGAGCGTTCGTGTACACCGTACACGCCAACTGCGTACCTGGTGTTGATTCTCGTTTAGCAGGGGGCCACTATCGTGCCGCCCGCGTACGTATAGGTTCAGATCGCGGCGTAGCCCCGCGCGCTAGGTAACGCCTGCGTCCGTTACTCGGCAGTGAGCCATGAGTTCCACGGATTTCAACTGCTCGCGGTCGAGCTCGAATGAACGTCCGGGCGCTGCCGCTAGCTTTCTGCGTCGTGGTCTGCTTGGAGGGAGCAAGGGGGAAGGGGGGGGGGAGGGGGGAGGACGACGACTCACGGACCACGGACGCTGCTTGGCGTGGACGCGACGACCGATAGACGCCTTGTCCCGTCGCTGTTGTTGTCGTCGATGCTCGAGGCGACGTCGTGACGGACGCACGGCTCTCTTCCCCTCGATTCACATCCGGCAGCCGCGACCGTGTCTCCTCTCCGTCGCATTTTGTTGAGACATCACGTCGGAAGACGACCCTCCTCGTCGGCTGTCGCGCTTGGCGAGCGCACGTCCGACATGTGTCTGAGCACTGCATGCGTGCACGCTGCGGAGATGTCGCCGAGATCCCCGTGCAGCCGAGGAAAAAAAAAAAACAAGAGGAGGAAGAGAGACGGGCGTGGAGAAGAGAGATGGGGGAGGAGGAGGGAGATGCAGGAAGGCGTTGAATGTAATGATATGGACGCGTGACTGATGTCCCTCGTTCGTCGTTCTTGAGACATGCGAAGTAATCGCACACGGTGGCTGTCGCGCCGCGGCTTCTGCGATGATGTCTGTGTTTTGGCCCGCCGGCGACTGCTTCTGTGGTGCCGTTATCCACACGGCGCGTCTCCGCGTGCAACGGCGACTCCGCAGGAAACCGGCACCGTGTCGAATTTCCGACACCGACTTGAACAGGGTGAAGTATAGCCGTGAGGGAGAGACCGTTGTACATCCGTACACTCAGTGCTTACTCTCTTCCCTTTTCTCCTTACCGTTTCCCCAAACTCCAGTGTAGGATAGCAGACCTAGTGCTCGTCTAGCTGACCTCTCTGCCTTTCCTGTCCTTGCTCCCTCTCTCAAAATAAATAATTAAGAGGCCGCCCAGTAGAGACACCCTGCAGCATCTCTTCAAACCAGGGTGCGATGCTATTCCAGCAGAGCCTTTTAAATACCAATATAAACGGAGGTATGAAGAGCGCAGTATTTACATTTCACATTCCTCTGCAACGCAATTCCGCCCAGCGGGGCGCGGCGGTGCCGGTAGCAGTGTCCCTCAAGCATTGCTCCTTTAATACTTTTTCTTGTTTCTCCGAACGTTGGCGTCCGACCACTGCATAGACTTCTTGATTTACCATGGTGAGGCGGCCTTTGATCGTGGCCTATATCCAAGGTGCAAAACTTACTCCAGCATCGTCGACCCCTGATGACAATAGTCAAGAGGGGAGGAGAATTTGTTCTACAACAAAGGTACCAACGAGCAGGTACGGGACGGCTGGGAGGCGGTAACGACGCGTTAACGTTAACGCTTGCTATAGAGAAAATTGAAGGGGTGCGCATACGTTTGCGAACTTTTGCTCGGGAGTAAGTCATGGTCATGAGCACTCGTTATATGAGGCATTAAAGTAGTAGTAGTAACAAACATTGATGATCGAAAGAGCGGGCGGCGTCCTCGCCCTGGGGTTGTCGGCGTCCTCAGTCTAGGAAGCACAAAGACTCCTTAGCATGCAATATATATATATATATATATATATATATATATATATATATATATATATATATATATATATATATATATATACAGCGGGTAATTGCCAACGATAATTTGAGTCAATGGCGCAAGTGCCAAAAGTTAAGTTTGGGTAAACAAATAATTGGATAAAGAAAACGATAAGAAAATAGGCACCTTCACCATAACAATCGCCCAAACGCTGGCGCGCTTGTTCTGACGTCATTGATGGTGCAAAAAAGAGGAGGCCTCGAATTATAGTCACAGGGGAGATGGGGCAATATATTAAGCAAGACTGTAGCCCCTTGCTTGCTGTGTGCAGCAAGTAAAGAGCTAGTCTAGGGCAGCCTAGTCTACCGATCGCGATTTTTTTTTTGCCCACGCTCAAAAGAGTGTCGGAGACTTCTTTTAAAGCTTAATTGAAACAGACAAACAAACACACACAAGTTTTTTCATCGCGATGACAGCATTAAGTTTCACACCTAAGAGCTAGGTGAATGATAATGAGAAAGTGGAACTTTTATATGGTCGTTCACCATGTGCATTGACCTCATAACGACTTCAAAGCTGCTATACAGTGAGATATGTGCAGCTTCGTAAAGCGACAAAAATGTGTTCGCTGGTGCAATGTCTTTCTTCTGTTGCTGATGGCAGTGCTGCATCCAGTTGGTTGAGGACTTGGTATAGTGATCGCAAGTTTTATGAGTGATTATGGCAAACTGAAATGAACAGTTATATTTCATACGTCCCTCTCTGTATTGTAAGGATTGCTTTCGGGCATGAAATACATGGTAGCTGGACCATGCCGTCGTCCAACTCATCTACGCTGAGGACGTTGTTGAAGGGAGAGACTTATGCTCATCGAGAACGAGGAATATGGAATTTATTTACACTATCTACATGAAGGGTAGATAACGTTACAGTTCATCAGTCTAGCATGACTAAAGGAGAATGCACACTGAACAGCCGACAGCGGCTGCTTAAATACACTCTGTCCTCCCTAGAGCACTAGGTGAGGGAAAACGGCCGTTCAACCTTCGACCAATGGGAGCGTCCAAAGACATCGTACCCGACCCGCCTTTGTGGGGGAGGGTTTACGCACTCACTTCCGCACAGGCTTCACTGAACATATCGAGGTGAGAGGGTTCTTGCAGACAGAGGTCTTGACCCGAGCAGGCGCAACTTAATCCCAGAGTTGACCCTACAGTCAGTGACCACCGCGTCTGTCCATTGACTGTGTCCTATTCTGGTGCCCGTGAGGTTGCACCGCAAAACATCTCCTTCCAGGAGTTCCCCCGCTCCAATCAAACCGTGAAGGCGACGGCGACTCCACTAGCAATTCTTGAAAGACATGGTGGCGCCGATGGGCTGCTGACGCGGCGCATTGTCGTCCTTACAAAGCGAGTCGCTGCAGCAGACATGACGGCGCCGATGGGCTGTTGACGCGGCGCATTGTCGTCCTTACAAAGCGAGTCACCGCAGCAGCGGGCTGGGAGAGTTCGGAGGTCACCTCTCCTCTAGATCACCACCTCCGCAGCTGCGGTGGGGTGGGATAATTTTGTAGGTCGGTACCATTGCAGGCCGATCGTAACAGTATATCCCCTTAAATGTTCACCACGTCAACATACGCCTGCGCCACTTCTGCGTCTTCTTCGCGCGTGAAAAAAATTGTTTTTCACTATGCCTATACGCTATACGTATGAGACAGGTTAACAATTACAGCATTCAGGAAGAAGCAGCTTACGTCACGAATCGAATATTCTTCTGTAGCGGCTACTGAGCGTAATTGGTGACTATCTGCTATCCTTCTCGAAATTCTCTCTCTCTCTCTCTTTCGGTGCTGATTGAAAGGAACCGGTTTGAGTGGCATCGTATTGCTGACTGTGCATTGCGGTGACGAATCGTTTAATTCCTTGAGAGCGTCTTTATAAATTTTTTTTGCGAAGCACTACTCTGCACTACTCGATTCCTGACGGAAAGGAGATACACCTAAGTGGTAGGAAGGCGACGTCGGAATTAGTTTTATCTGATGCCGCCATGAGGGTGCATGGGGCTATATTAACGCGACAGCGTTAAGGGCCCCGTGTCGCAGAAAATGCGGCGTCAGCGTCGCGCGTCGACCATGATTTCGCCAAAAATAATTTCCTACCATGCAAACACAACGACGCACACCCAACCACGCAAACCATCCGCCTAGCGCAAAGAAGTTCCTGAACTAATTGAATTTCTCAAAGTAAAATACATCAGAAAAAATCATAAAGTGCGACTTGCACACAACCTACAGACATGATAGCGTCGGATTGCAATTTGAATATACGAAAAAACTCAATTCTGTTACGCAGAAATTAAAGAAAACCCCTTTTACTGCGTTTCTACTATGCTAGAGCCAGACACGGCATCTGAGATTTGCGGACGCAGGCGCGCGCAAATATCGGATGCCATGGAGCCGCGCGCCTGGTTCCTTGCAACACCTCCAGATGGCGTTCGCCTCTGCCACATCGCGGGGGAAAGTAAAAATGTCCGCAGTAGAGTTTAGTAAGAGGCGATTGGAAGCTTGGTGGAAGAAAAGTAGGGAAACGAAGAAAAACAGGGAAACGGGGTTCAGAAACTTTGGTTAAGGGAAATCATCGTGGGTTTCTTTTTATACTTCCTTTCATTTTTTTTAAAACATAGCTAGGACATTAGGCAATAAAATAAAAAGAGCCTGTTGGCGCAAACTACCGCCCCGTTCCAAAGGGGACGCTCATAACATCCATCCATCGCGGCCCACGCAAATGGCCGCGTTTCTACCAGAAAGCTCGCCTTGGTGCATAGCGCTCGCCACCAGCGTTTCCCGATAAGCATTACAGTTACATAAGCTGCAGTTGTCGGTAAGCGTGAGAAGCAGTCGGGGATCTCTGAACGCAATTGCGTTCCACTATTAAAGGCCAAGCTTCTCCACTCGAAACCGGAAGAGGATGCCCACACGAGAATAGGGATACTGGTTTGAACTGAGGAAGGGCCGACAATGCACTTTGATGAAATACACGCGACAATGCATTTTATATAGGTCGATTCCTTGCCTCTATTTGTAGACTAGTACGCTTCATCGTTGCTTTTAAAAAGAATGGTAACTTACTATTATATGCCTAAATGACGTGGCGCTGGGCTAGTTGGTGAATCTTCAAAAGTAAACATGTTGTGCGCGGAGAAGCTGGACAAAACAATTTATGTGTTGTGCACTTTGCAGTGTTACGCACTGCTTGCACAAAATAAACTTCTGCATCTAAAAAGAAGAAGGCCTTCGTGTAAGGGCTCTGCCACGATGAGGTACGACGTCATTGCGCTGAACGAAGACATCAAGCAGGGACGGCGGCGTTGTTTGCAGTGCAGTAAATGACCGCGCGTGTACCAACTGCAGAAACATCATGACTGTGCACACCGAGTGGTTCTGACATCCGTGCAGACATCACGGGAGATATGTGACAGACGTCCATTCGTGTTTGCACACACCGGCACATTCTAGTAGTCCTCGGGCGATGGTGGGGCCCGGTCTTTTCAGGCAATCTGCGCTGAGGTCCATATCGCCAGCCCATACGGTGTGTGTCCTCTGCAGTGCAACGCTTGCCCAACAAGTTGATTCGGCGTTACGCGAGCCGAAGAGCATCGCTGGCTTGAATATCTACGTGCCGCTCTGACAGCACATTGCGGTAACACGCGGCGACTGCTCCAATGTGTGAAAGGACACTGAAAGTATAATCTACGGTCCTATTTTTCCATTTAGGCGCTTAGGTTTGCGCTGTGTAAATAGTCCTTGCAGCGGTACTTAACCCGTGGGTAGGTAGGCACATGTTATTTATGATCCACTTCTTCCTTTTATCCGCTATATCTGAGGCCGTAGTACGTTTCTTGGAAAGGTCAACATTGCTCTTCAAGTGCATGGCAGGGCGGTGCGGCTCTTGAATGGCAATATATATATGTATATATAAATATATATAAAAATAACAAAAGGTAATTTCCTGCTATGCATATTTAAGTGTTGTAGTAATCGGAACAACCTCTATTGTACTTCACGGAGCCGCATCATATTTTACCATAGAAAAAATTTCATAGGTGCATTCAAAAACGCTTTACTTAAATACCATCCTGCCAGTCTATCATATTCCTTTAGCAAAGAGGAATATAACATTAGCGCAAAATAACAAGACAAGCACACAGGACGGGCGCTGTCCTGTGTCGTCGTCATGTCATCGCCGTGTCTTCGTTGTTCTGCGCTGCTTTTCTATTCCTCTTCGTTATGAACCAACTCGCACCAACAGAATGCTTAACTATGCCAGACATGCGCAGCGCACCATTTCCTGCGGGGCTGATTACTCTTCGTCGAGTCAGTTACCGATAAGTTCCTCACGTCATTGACAGTTAGGCTTATCTTCTGTGCTATCTCCGCCGTCACTATTTCTTTGGCTTGCCGCTGTTCAGCTCGCTCTCACCGCCAGTCTTCAACGCCCGAATGGGAGTCGTTCCTCTTGCAATGTTACCAAATAACCTTAGCGTACACACTTGAACCTTGGCTGTAGTGTCCGCGCCAGTACCGTGAAACAATGAGAAAAACGTAAAAATAAAATGCCAACACTGTACGATTCCCGGTAGTATAGCTGCAGACACCCAGAGCGTACAAACTTGTTCCAACCATTCTCTTCATCTTGTGCGCAACTGTCCTGAATCTTGTGCCGGTGAGCGTGACAATAAAAAAGGTACGCAATGCTCGTAGGCATCGCGTAAATCGCGTACGTACAGTTGCACCCTCTAATGAGCGCAGAGCTCAATACTTTGCCCTCGGCCCCTGTAATTTCGCCTGACGCGTTCGGGCCTTTCCTTCTCCAACACTTGTACGTCAGCCGCAAGGGCGGGGTATTTCCCCCTTAGACCACGGTGTGGTTTCTCTCTCTTGTCTCTCTCGCAAATATTATGGAGCCAGGTTCGAGTCCTGCGCAGGGCTTGTGCTAAATGTAGTTCGCTTACCTAGTAGCTGGTTGGCGCTATACGTTCGACAACGCGAGCCTTGTTTTGTAGCCTGAGAGAACTCATGATAGCTGTTGTTTCATACCACCTAAAACAAGAGAGAGCATATATTTTACTTACACGGGAGGCGACGAAGTCCGCCCGATCCGGTACGTTACAGTCTGCTGCTCTCCACTGGGGAAGAGGAGTGAAAGCATAAAGATGAATGGTGATTGTGAGTAAAGAATGAGTGAGTGTGCATATATACACTGCACAGTGACTTTATCCGCCTCCATTCCACCATGTAAAAGTGGATGCGCAACGAAGCTCTTGCCAACTTTAGACAAGCGCCACCACCGCAAGCGACGTACGAAACGTGCGCGCACGAACGTGTGCGCAAGCGCAAAAGCATTACTGAACTAATTTAATTTCTCAAAGTAAATAGTGTCAGAGAATTCGTAAAGTACGGCTTACGCGCAAGCTGCAGACATGATAGCTTCGAATTGCAATTCGAATACACGATAATGACGGCATCGTCGCGTGACATATCGCCTGATGTCGTAATCTGACGACATCGATTACGTCAAACGCGACGTCACACCATGACGTCTTCGTCAAATGATGATGTCACCTTACGACGTCATGCGACGCCTCTTAGAAAAGCAGCACACCGTGCGCTTTCCGCTTATTGGCACTGTCTCCAGGACCGGCGCACATTTATGTGTGAGCACCGCAAACGCGGACGCGAAAAATCCCGACCAACCAGTAACTAGCTGCTTTGTTGTTAAAGCCGTTCGTCCAGTCCCGTGGCGCGCAGGAACTCCAATAACGATATTACCGTGTCGTGCGCAGTTGTAGTATCAGGTCATGGATGGAGGACAGGGCTCTCCTTCAGTGTTTCCCTGCCTAGCCCAAAACTAAGAAAGAACGTTGCTCGGGGGCATTGAACGTAAACTAATCAGAGTGGACTGTGGGAAAAATAAATGCGCAACAAATGGAAATTGCACCGCCACAGACGTGGAAGCTTTGCTCAAGAGAAGCGCAAGGACTCAGCGGAAGCCTCCAGTCAATAGGCGCACGTAATGCGCCTTTTGAAGAAGGCACTGCTTATGCATGGATAAGGCCGGCAGCGGCCGACACGCTCGCCGCTGACAATACGTCTAATAAAGCTCCCTTTAGTCAGCCGGGGAGAGCGGCAAACTAAGAACGAAAGGAGAAGACAGAGTCCTAAGGAGGGTGATGGAAGCTGCGTCTCGTGGCGGCTAGAGGCGGCAGCTGCGTGTCGAGGGCTCTCTCTCTCTCTCTCAATAGAACTGTCATAGCAGCTCCGCGGCGCGCTCACATAATGATTACGCCACCTGGACCCCAACCGAGGTCTGGGTTTCTCCTATTCGTCACGTGATCCGGCAGCAGCAGCAGCAGTGGCGGCAGCAGCAGCAGGAGGAGGAATTCACTGCTGTAAGCGTCGCTCACTCCTAAGGCCGTGGACGAGTTATGTCCGTCGTTTGTGCGCTACCGAGAAAGCGTATAGCAGCAGCAATATCAGCAAAGCGCAGACCTTACGCGTGCTCGTAGTTTCTTTTTAAGCCCCCCTCCCCTGCGCTTTATTTTCTTTTTTTTGTTTTGTTTGTTTGTGCAGCTGGGGCCTGCTTTGCCGGCGTTCCTATCGCGTTTGCCCCGCGGCCTCACGAAAGGACAAAGTGGTTTCGTGCTATACGGCAAGTTCGTGCTGCTCCTCTTCTCGCACTATACAGCGGTCGAAGGATAGCCGAGGGTGCACAGCGGGCGCGTGATTTTCTTCCGGGAGCGCTTGAAAGCTTCGAAAGGTAGACCGCAAGGGTTCAAAAGGTGAGCGTTGGGTGGGTGCGAGATAACTATTTCAGAAGGGGGCGAAAGTGGGGTGGGAGGTGGGGAGCGACGTGCTGAGTCCTTGCATGGAGCGCGTTTCTCTTTAGACCTTCTGAGCCTTTAGAAAAAGCTTTAATTTCAAGGAAAGACGCTTCTAAAGACGCCTCTGTACAACGGGTGTGAATGGTTTTACGGTCTAAACTTTTTCCGAGCACGCTCTGGGTGCCGCGCAGAGCACTCGCGTGCCTATACGCACCAGGCGTTTCCGTGAGCCCAAAGAAAGCGTACGTTGAAAATGTACACAATGCGGCGCAGCAGAGAAGGTGTCTGTGTATTGTTCTCCGGCTTCTTTGCATTTAGAGTTACAGTCGCGGGCTTTGTGGGGCAGCTTCGTGCGGTTAGAAAACTGGTGATGTATGGCTTTTCTTGGCGCAAGGGTCAATATTGGCCAAAGAGCTGGAGCCAGCTAGGAAACTACTTCAGTCTGTGGCAGCCATCGCTCTGCCTGAGTGTGTTCTTCAGAGACGTAGAACAAGTTTGATATCACATGTGCCCGACAGTCATAAGGGGGTACTTTACATGTACCCAATCTAGAATTAGGCAACACGCACGCACGCACACGCTGAGCGCCACAATTAGGATTGTGCTATCAGCGCTTATGGTGTTATCGTTGGTGACGTACTCGGCGTTCCAGCATTCCGTAACCTTCGATTTTTTTTGCTTCTTTTTTTACGGACAGAAATAGTTGCTCCTTGGTCGTGTCCTCTTAAACAAATATGTGCTGTCACTGCAAGCTAATTAATTCGATTTAATTTGTATATTATTATGGACTTTACGGATATCGAGCGTTTGATGTCAGGACTACTTAAACAATGACACTCGTCTAATACGCGTATGGTAGTTTTTTTATTGCACTGTGGGCATGGCATTATTCTTTCTTAAGACGGGTGCATATGTAACGCCTTCCTTGCTTTTATTGGTTTCTTTAATTATAGACTCAGTACGAAAGAGCAAAACTGTCTTCCACCCGTAATAGCACGAAGCTTCGTACCACATTTCGGGTGGAAGACAATTTTTGCCCTTTCATATGTACTTTCCTCCCCCTCTGGTAGGCTTCCGCAGAACTTCTTTGCCACGTAGGCTTGGTATGTTTATGTGTTCGTGATATGCATATGGGCAAATGTGTATAGTTTTAAGCTTTGTCCCCAGTGTGTTGGGACGGACGACGCATTTGTTTTCGTTTATTCAACAACGAAGAGTACAAACATCTCTATAGACCGAGCCGACATTCGTCAATTGGCGCGGTGCTGACGTTTAACGGGCACGATATTTATTTATTTATTTATTTATTCAAATACCTTAAAGGCCCTCTTGGAGAGGGTATTACATAGGGGGGGGGGGGGGCACACGAAACACACTAATAAGAATATGCAAAAAAAAATAGTAAGAATAAACAATTCAGCAAACATAGTAAGAACACCACAAAATACTCATACACCAATATTGGAAGTGTTTTTGGAAGTGGAAGTGTTTGGAAGTGGAAGAGTTTTGGAAGTGTTTTTTTTTTATTGGAATGTTTCTTTTTCTTTCGCAGACAACGGCTGGGCGTCGGCGGCGTCGTCGCCGGACGACTCCCACTACATGGCGCCCATCTACGAGAAGCCCAAGTCGGCCACCCTGCCGCCCATGCACCACCACACGCAAAGGGTGAGTGAGTGGCCCCTTCCCTTCCCCACGCCCCCTTCCCACTTCGCAGGCGTGCTCATATATATTCGGCTGTTCGCACTGCGACGAGCCCGGTGCATCCATTGCATGCGCAAAACACACACAGCAGCAACTCGGCATTGTTTACTCTCGCACACCGCGCCAACGCACGCAAATGACGCGCTTTCAGACCGGAGATGCGTCGTGGAGCGCCGAGTTTTCCGTCACCACCTGAGAGACGGCTTTTGTTCGCTCTGGTTCCGACATTCCTCTTTCTTTCGTTTTTCCTTTTTCAGGCAGTGTTTTGTTACACGGTTGTAGCAATGACTTCAGCGCATTACTCCCGCCCTTTCGGTGCTCGTATATACACTTTTGGTGTGAAAGTTCACTACTTTTCTCGCCGGAAAATAAAATGATCTGGAATGTATTGCAGTGAAGGTTAACGGGGTTCTGCTGCCTGCCAGGCACCGCCACGTAGTCCCTACGTGGCTTTGTCAGTCATTTTTTGCGTTGTTTCCTTGTAAACTTGTGCAACACACTATTATTATTATTATTATTATTATTATTATTATTATTATTAGTAGTAGTAGTAGTAGTAGTAGTAGTAGTAGTAGTAGTAGTAGTAGTAGTAGTAGTAGTAGTAGTAGTAGTGTTGCCAAATACGTCTATGTTTGATTGACTCAAAGCGCAAGCCAGTCTCTCGCTAACTGCTTGAAGTAATTGGCGATGGTATAGAAGTGGCTGCATTAACTGGTTAAGAGGCGGCACCGCTTGCGCTGTCCGAAGACTTGCAATAGCTTTCTCTTTGGTTCTGCCTTATCATGTACGATATAAGTGGCTTCGAGGGAATAATACATCGATGCTTTTTTTGTCGACACACTTCTTTCTATTCGAATATTACAAAGAAAGGCTGGAACCTCACCCTCAATGGCATTTTCCTTTATGGAGTTCCATGTACTCCTCACAACAAGCTATAGTCTTATCTTCATGGTCTTCTGTAGCCACATTAATAGAAGCTTACGAGAGTGTACGTCGTTATGGCGCTTGTTAAGTAAATAACTGAATTTAGTATACGAGCGGATGAGCCGCTTTATATGCAACCGATCACACTTGCGAGCCACAATTCGCATCTTGTGAAACTGCTCAGTGAAGACAGAGCAAAATGGGCCGTCAATTAAATATCCTTACGTGATTCGAATGCGAAAGCATTAAGAATTGTCTAAGTTATCACGCTAAATAAAAACTCCACCTTAATCCACCTCGCTCTAACTTATACCAACCTCAATCCACATTAATTCAGTGTAATCCAGCTTAATCCGCCGCATTCTACCTTAATTCACCGTAATACAATTTCGGCAGTGGGCCACGGCGTCGTGGCTGTTTGCCGTGGGATTTCGCAGTGCGAGTCGCAGCAGGTCCAGCGCGAGGAACGTGACGTCATCACTCGGTCACATTGGTTTCCTTGCCGGATTTTCAGCTTCATGCGGCATATAAGAAAAACAGCTGCTGTATCATCCAAGTACTTTAAAGACGCGTATGAAAGTACTTGACAGCGAGTCTACAAAGATCTGTCATTGTAAGAGAACAGATAAGGCTATTTCGGCTGCCGTCATTTAAGCTCAATGCTTACCGTCCGCGCGATAGGATAAACTTTCAACGACCATTTTCGGTTTAACGTAATCCGCCGCATAAGGGGGAAATAAGTTCACGCGACGTCCACCCTGTGGCTCGTCTGTGAACGCTTACGAAGAGCAACCGAATCCGTTGATCTATTCACCTTGTTGCTGTTAAAAAAAAAGTCGCGCGTGAAGCCACGGCCCGCAGATAATCTCGAAGCTCCTTTAGATTTGTTTTCTCCTCTTTTGCACTAGGCCTAACGTGGGCTAAGGCTTACCGAAGCCCCCGGTGCCGCCGCGTAAGCTGTGCGGCAGCCAACAGAAGGAATGAATATCACCGTGGAAGGTCGCAGCGCCGAACAGGGCGAGCTCGACGCCCCGGATTGGATCACAGTACTCAACAAATGCAACCTCGAGGAGAAATGGGCACGGAAAGCCAAGCGCGTCTCAGAAGACACCCCACCACCATCAGCGAAGCGCGACGGCAGACAGCAAGCGGAGAAATCGATCGCCTCGAACCAAGTCAAGCTTCCCGAAAATGGATGGAGAATCATTTTCCGCCCCAAGGGAGGCATGGTAGTCAAACAGTACGATGGACCAACCCTGACCGAAGCCATACATGTAACTGCGAAGATTGAATGGAACAAGGCGTGCCAGCTCGTCAAGAACGAGAAGCAAGGAATTTTGGTCTTCTTCACCCCCAGCACGGAGGCAAGAGACAAGCTCCTACGCCTCACAAACCTGGAGATTGAAGGAAAAGTGCACGAAGTAACCGTTCACCTGGCAGTACCCGACGACTTCTCGAGAGGCGTCATCCACGGAATAGGACTAAAGACCTCACTGCAAAAGATCACGCAGGGGATAGCAGAACATGAGGAGAACCCCAAGGTGCTGGAGATCAGGCGACTAGGACAGAGCAAGACCATCATGCTCACATTCGCCACCAAGGAGGTACCGAGGAAAATCAAATGTCTAGGTGCCATCCTGAACTGTTATTTGTACAAAAAAAAGTACGACGTATGCTATAAGTGCGGAGACCTGGGACACCGTTCCGACGTTTGCGAGAGCAAGGAAGAGAAATGCAGAGGCTGCGGCATCCCCAACCCAAGCGAGGGACACGACTGCAACCCCACCTGCAAGCTGTGCGGCCAGCCGCACCCCACTGGCGCCAGAACCTGCAAGGGGATCTTCAGAACACCATACATCGTTAAGAAACGACAATGGGAGAAGCTGCAGCAACAGGAGGAGGAGGAGAAGAAACTACCAGAGCATCGCAGCCGGCGGGACGCTAGCAAGACGCGGGCCACGAGCAAGGAGCGCCGCCGGTCAGCATCCTTTCCGAGGCTACCACAGCAGGCCACCCCCACCCCGCCAAAGAAGCAAGGGACAACAACCATCAAAAAGGTAGGCTGGGAAGCGGGGAATTCCCATGACTCTGACATAGTGAGGGAGCTCAAAGAGCAAATGAAACAACAACACGAAATGATGAAACAGCAACAGGAGCAATGGAAACTTTACCAGGAGCAAACAGTAGCTCAGATGCAGGAGCTCCGTAATCACGTTATCGAGTTGCAAAGGGAGAACACTGAGCTCAAGGCTCAACTCATTAGAAAACCGGCAGCGCGTCAGGATGCCATGGACGATAAGTCGTCCGAATCCGAGCAAGAGGTATCTGCACCACCAAAGAAAAAGCGAGTTAAAAAGACCGCTTCGGGCCTTGAAAACGCAGAGGGCAGGGCAGAAAAACTTGAGGTAGACATGCAGCAACTCAAAGAGGTAGTACAACAGGCGGCCATAGCTACCCAGCGTAACGCGGAGAGGATAGACCAACTCTCAGCCCAGCTCAGCCAACTAGTCATCCCAATGGGAACTCGACTTGATCAACTGGCAGAACAGCAAAACCAATTCCTTCTGCGGTTGAATCATGGCCAGACTCAACACTAGGGCAAACACAATATGGCAATGGAACTGTAGGGGCTTTATAAAAAAAAGAAACGTTCTCCAAGCCTACCTTGCGGGATGCGATGGTCCCGACATCATCGCGCTGCAAGAGTGTGGAAAAAACGCTAAACTCAGCGGATACAAAACATACCCAGGCCAGTCGCCAAACACTCAGACTGCTACCCTGGTGAAGAGAAATATCACCGTCATACAGCATGAGGTAGGATGCACGCAGATTGACTATGTGTTAACGGAGATTATACCGCAGAGGCGGAAGGAACGCAGCCTGCTAGTCATAAACGTCTACAGCTCTCCTAAACTAAGGAAAGGCTGTGGCTTCAGGGAGCTCTTTGCCAAAGCGCAAGCATTAGCACAGGGTAAGCAGCGTCTCGTAATAGTAGGGGATTTTAATGCTCCCCACCAAGCATGGGGATACCACCACTCCCAGATAAAGGGAAGGGAATTATGGGACGCTATGATAAAATGCAATTTAACACTCCTCAACGATCCACTCGCACCGACAAGGCAGGGGAACAGCGTGTCATTCGACACCTCCCCCGACCTGGCCATGATCGGAGCGGACGTTGAGGCTACTTGGCACAACACGAGAGAGAACCTAGGCAGTGACCACAGAATCATAGAGATCGTTGTCCAAAACGGAGTAAACATCAAACGGGAGAGAAAAACCCTAAAATCTATCAACTGGCAGTCCTTCCGCGCCAATGGAGCGGATTGTGGGGCGATCACCGACATAGTTGAATGGACCAATGGCATCAAGCGGGCGTGCAAAGAGGCTGAGGAGGAAGTAGAATTAGGTGAGGAACAAAACTGGGTTGATAGCCACATGAGACAGCTGTGGCAGAAGAAAAACGAAGCAGAAACCGAGCTAGCTCAAAAAAGGGGCAACCGTAACCTGAGAAGAAGAATAGCAGCTCTCAACAAGGAAATTGAGAGCCATGCCCAAACCCTAAATAGACAACACTGGAACGACATCTGCGATAGACTAGACGGTCAATTAAGCTCCGTCACCACCTGGAAACTATTGAGACACCTCTTAGACCCAGACAACACCAAAGCTGAGACCAGGAGAAAAATGCAACGACTAACCCACAATTTCCAGGGGTCGGAGGAGGATATGATAAACCAGATTAAAGACAGGTACATAGGAGAAACAAACACCGAAACATTGCCCGACTACAGTGGCGAAAACAACGAAGAGCTGGACCAACCAATCACCTTAAGAGAGGTCCAAGCTGCCTTAAACAGGCTCAGCGGAAAAACCGCGGCTGGCCCAGATGGGGTCACCAATAAGATGCTTAGAAACCTCGATGACAACTCCCTCCAGCAACTGACAGCATTCTTTCAAAAGTGTTGGGAACGGGGGGAGATACCCGGGGAGTGGAAGACAGCAAATCTAGTCCTCATCCCCAAATCAGGAAAGGAACTCAAACTTGAGAACCTTAGGCCAATATCGTTAACCTCCTGTGTAGCCAAGCTCATGGAACACGTCATACAGAATAGGCTCAACGATTACTTGGAAAGTAAGGAACTCTACCCAGACAGCATGATTGGTTTCAGACAACAACTGTCCACAAATGACGTCATGCTACAACTCAAAGAACAAGTATTGGAACGGAAGACTAGCGACTCGAGAGTCATAGTCGGACTGGACGTCAGCAAAGCATTTGACAACGTCAAACACAGAGCGATCCTGTCACACCTCAGTCACCTAAATGTTGGAAGCAAGCTATACAACTATATCAAAAGCTTCCTCACGGACCGAACGGTGAACATAGAAATCGGGGGCACAATAAGAAAAAACATTAAGCTAGGCAACAAGGGAACACCGCAGGGATCAGTGCTCTCCCCTACCCTGTTCAACATTGCAATGATCGGGCTGCCAGAACGACTCAGAAAGATAGAAGGCCTCTGCCACACACTCTATGCTGACGACCTCACCCTTTGGGTCGACAGAGGGGGGAGCGATGGCCAAATAGAAGGCACCCTACAAAGGGCAATATGGGAAACGGAATGCTATCTGAGACCCATAGGGCTAAAATGCTCGCCGGAAAAATCGGAGATGCTCATCATGGGCAAGCAGCAGGTCAATATCCAGCTCCTGGTCAACAACACCCCGGTACCAAGGGTGGACAAGATCAGGATACTGGGTATGTGGATACAACAAAATGGGAGAAACACCGAAACAATTAACCGACTAGAAGCCACGACCAACCAAACATGCAGGCTTCTCAGGAGGATAGCAAACAAAAACGCGGGGATGAAAGAGGCAAACCTACTTAGGCTCGTTCATTCTTTCATCATTAGCAGAATCACCTACGCTATCCCGTACTTAAAAACAACTAAAGCAGAGAGAGACAAGGTAGACATTCTCATCAGGAAAGGTGTCAAAACAGCACTAGGTTTACCAGCATGCACATCAACCGAGATGATTCTGAACCTAGGAGTGTCGAACACCCTAGAGGAAATGTGCGAGGCGAAACTCACGGCACAATATATCAGACTAACTGGCAGCAAAACGGGCCGATCCATCCTCAGAAACCTGGGCTATCAAAACCCAGAATCACGTGATAGGATAACCGTCATCCCCAAAGAAATTGCTAACAAGTTAAGAATAACCCCTATCCCAAGAAACATGCACCCCATACACAACAAGGAACGCAGGAGAAGCAGGGTCCAAAGACTCCAAGACTCCCTCCTCCAAAAACAAGGGGTAGTGTACACCGATGCGGCAGAATACCCAGAAGGGCATTTTGCTGCAGTAGTAGTGAGCGACAAAGGCGAGCTAGTCTCTAGCTGTAGCGTACGACACTCTTCACCAGATGAGGCAGAGATGGCGGCGATTGCCCTGGCAATCACATACCCATCAACTAGAATAGTCATCACCGATTCTAAAACTGCAATCAAAGCCTATGACAAAGGTAAGGTTTCCAAAGAGGCCGGCAAAATTCTGCAAGCAGGCAAGGAGAACGTACCTAACGACCTAATTAGGATAATATGGGCACCCGCTCATAGTGGACTCACAGGGAACGAGATCGCCAATGAGGTCGCCCGAGGACTCACACACCGGGCCCCAGCGCAGGCAGATCACTTCCTGTCCAAAAAGCGAGAGTTAACCACATACAGAGAAGTTCTAGAACACTACAGAATGGGGAGGAGAACTCTGCCTCCCCCCCATAGATCTCTCACAAAGCAGGAAGAGGTAATATGGCGAAAACTGCAGACAGGTACCTTTCCAAACCCGTATATTCTGCACAAATGGCATCCTGAGGTGCACTCTCCAAAATGTAAAAACTGTGAAGGCATAGCAACGCTAAATCACATGCTTTGGGCTTGCCCAGCCCTAAACGGCCTACATGGAAACAGAGAGTCATGGGAATCCTCCCTCCATAGCCAGGAAGAGCAAGCCCAAAAACAGGCCATCCGTCAAGCCCAGGCCGCCGCCGGAAGCCAACTGATTCCGGCCGACGTCTAGGGGGGAGGTAGACGGTGATAGGGAGAGCTGCGTCTCACCCGATCACCCATACTCTCTGACGGGTGTAAATAAAGTGCTATCTCTCTCTCTCTTTCTCCTCTTTTTTTTTTATGCGAAGCATATTACGAGAGCTCAACCCAGCTCCTCAGGCGCGGCGGTGTCGCCTTGAATACCACGTGACACCGTGACGTCACGACAGAGGAGAAGTGGCTTTGGCTCAACTCTTGCAAGATGGGCTGGGTGTGAATCGAACCAGGGTCTCCGGAGTGTGAGATGGAGACGCTACCACTGAGCCACGAGTACGATGCTTCAAAGCGGTACAAAAGCGCCTCTAGTGAATGCGGTGTTGCCTTAGAAACGAGCTGTTTCTAAGGCTCAGGCGTGCGTCGCTTGCTCAGGCGCACATTTCGTTGCCGCGCCGAACGCTGCGTTGCTCGACGCTCACCGCGTCCAATGCGGGGCGTCCAAGGCGAAGCAGAGTAACGCATGAGTTGTTTCTTCGTCTAGCCGAACCAAATATAGCCAAGCAACAGCAGTTCACCAGGCTAAACAGTGGTTCAACAACTAAAATAAAGGCTAGTATGCTTCGCATCCTGGGCTTAACCTTACCTAAGCCACAGCCATTTTTTTTTTTTTTGCCGCGAACGTATATCGGCGCTATATATCATTCCGCAGGGGGCAATTTTATACGCAACAACGGTATCTATATGGCAAATCGGAGTTATATCTTTTGGGAGGAACTGCGTCAATTTCGCGGTGCGCTTCTCTCGAATATACCGTCGGTTGCCAGCGAATTGCGTTTTGTTCAAACTCGTAAAAGCCACCAAGTCGAGACGAGTAAGAAAAAAAAAAAGCAAGAAGTAAGGGAGGTGGTTAGGAGTGCGCTAGAGAGAACATGCGAATAACGGACTCCGCCAGACAGAGGGGGAAGCGCGCTTGTTATGCATTTCCTGCTTAAAAGGTCGGTCTTACTCCTTTTCTTTTTTTGTTGCTCGTTTTCTTAATGGAGCGCCGACTGCGCCCGCAGGGACGAACAGTGCCGATCTCTGGGCGTTCCGGTCGCCGGCGAGTATGTACGTACGTGACCAAAATATCGACCCCGATCGAGAAGAAGCGGACGCGAAAGAGTTTGGTAGTTTCACGCGGCGTGAGACTTCCCCTCCCGTGACTGGGACGCGCACACAACGCGCGCGCAGCCACTGCAGAGTCTTTCTTTACGTCATTATTTTCTCCTAGTTACTTGTTTCCCGCGTAGAGCAATCGTTCCCGCGCCGCCCTGCGTAAGGGCGCGAAGAAGCGAGGGCGCGTGCATGTCCTTCGATCGCCTGCAGTGCGCACTGTGTATATGCCGGTTGCTCAAAGAAAGATAACGCTTTGCTGCTGATTTTTCTGCGCTTTTTTATTTTGGCGCCGCGATCCTGCATCTGTCACGGTGCCCTCCTGTCCTTTATACGAAGACCTCGTTGCGGTTTTGCGAGACAGCCGCGTGCGTGGCAGCGAACTGCTTTGGATAATGGCGAACACTCGCGGGACGTTCCTTGTTCGGTGTGACGTGGGGAAAACAGCATGGTCTGCTACGGGACGTGGCTGTTTGTAACACGAACCTGAGCCCAAAGTTCTTCAATGTTGTAGCAGTTCGAAAACTCCACTTCAGAGTCTGGGAGTAAGTGGGTACCTTTCTGACGGGGAGCGGAGGGGGGAGGGAGGTGAGTAATTGGTTGCCGCGCCTCATTGAGGTCCAAGCTGAAACTCGTTCCTCACTTATCTCGCCTGCTAAAGTACATTCGCAGCTGCGAACTTGACTGAAAAGATGTGCCGGACGAAAAAAAACTGTTTACTAGGTTTTGCTTGCAGTGCCTGCATAAATCTTATTTTGTTGTTTCTGCTAGAGAAAGTGGCGTGTTGTAGCTATGGTTTTGTGCGCAGGTGACATTGACATCAACAGATCCCCGACAATGTTTGTCGATTACAGAGTTTGAGTTTTTAAATGTTGGCGTCGATAAAGAATTTTTCGCAGCCGGTGCTAAATTTAACAGCTCTGAACCCCAACGCTGTCACGTCGGCGACCCTTGTTTACCTGTCTCGTCACTTGATTCTTGATGTGTCGACTGTGTGTGTCCGTGGGAGCGGCAGGCCTGTGGTGCCTACGTTTACAGCCCACCAAACTCGTTTTCCGCGCGCTCTGGGCACGCATTTTTCGAACGCAAAGAAAGCAGTACTCAAAGGAGTACTGGCACTTACTTTCAAAGGCGAAGAAAGCTTCACCGTAATATTAACTCTCGTATTGGAGAATTTTTTTTTCCTACTCGACACTCTACCTCGACTCACCAAAGTGAAGGGCAGTGCCATCCCTCGGTAGTGGTAGCAACTGCGCTTCATTGACTCTCCAAGGCAACTTTTAAGGCGCGTAGGGCATTTTTCAGTCGATAGGCTACCCTGTGCTGCAACTCACGTATGGCGGCCGCAGCGACGGCTGAAACGAAGCAAGTGAGCATGTCATGACGCGTCCACCTTTGAGGTGCCGAAACAGGTTTTAGAGTGGTACAGTAGTAAATTATTCAGTGCGGTCTGGCGCAGTACACTGTTTTTCTTGAGTTTAAAGGATTTCGACCTTCACATAACGAAACATTAAAAAAAGAGATGAAAAACGAGTCAGTATTCCTTTAAAGCAGTATAATGTGCAAGTCGCACCAACATATTCCTTTGCCGCCTGGTCATTACGGTAGTGAACACGAATGCTGCTCTACAATGTGTTGGTAATGACCATGAAAGTTCAGGCGGACGGAAGCTGACAGAACAGTCGTTTAGCGTGGCTGGATGCTATGCGCTAGCTAGCGCGTCGTATGGTCGGGAGAGCTAAATTTAAAGGCCTATATAAAATTCTGCGTGGCTTAGATCTACGTACGCTCTCATCGCACAAGCGCAATCACTTAAGACAGGGTATGTGTTCGCCACTGTTGCGACCACACAGCTTAGTGGAACGTGCATTGCTAGAAGGTCAAGTGCGAACTCACTAATGACCGTCTCTGTCCTCCCTGTACACATTTTGAGAACGGACTGGGGCCTATTCGCTGTAGGCCGTTGAAGAAAGTGCGCCGTACATCACGACAAGCTGATCATTCGCTGAAAGAAATCAGCTACGTTTCCTCTGTTACTGCCCCATACAGGACTATCATTCATGAGGCCTTGACATTCCGTGTCAGTAACTGAGTTGCGTCCCACGAGAGATGGACGCTTTCGAAGATTTGTATCTCCAGCAGTGCATTACACTTCGCTGCCTCAGTGACTAAATTTACTAATGAATGCGTTCAATCGACGTCAACACTCGCGTCTTCAACTGCGGGTTGTTTATGGACGGCTGAAGGGGGACAGAGCCTGAGACGTGTGCTCCTAATGTGCCTCAGAACTTCTGTGGAACACATAGGATCGATGGTTATACGAAGCCTCGATGCCGCGGCGTGCTCGCGCACTTTTCACGTATGCGCGCGTGTATATGCGTCTTTTTGTGTATTATTTTCATGATTTAACTCTGTCACCAGAATCACAGTGCTGGCACATGGTTAGACTGACCGATTAAGCTCGCATTACACAGTTCAAAATATTTCTCGCTATGCGTGATGGTATTGATGGCGGAGCCGAGTCTTGGTTTCTTTCAACCTTGACTGCTATGATAATCGCAGTGCGCAGGCGACATTCTTTCGCAGATAGAAAAATGCTCTACCGGTCTGTGAACTAGTTCTTTCCCTGAAATTCAAACTGTGAAGTCGCCCGTCAATTAGGTATACCCCGCACCCTGTCGGTTGCATTCTTACGCATCCTCTTGCGTCTCTTCCATTATGCGTTATTTCGATCTGCCTGTGTCCTGTCCCGGCTTTCATTTCTCGGTGCTGTCGCAATCCCCCAGCGCGGCTTAGTTTTTGCGCGGTGTACAGTCTTTTCTTTTTTATGAATTTTCCGCGTTATGTTTTCCGGTTGCAAACGGAAAACCACTGTAGTGTAGTTCAAAACCGTCCCGCGTGGCCTTGCTCTGTTGCCGTGGGTTGTTTTCAGGGCCGTTGCGTCGCGTTGCCTTCAATGCCCGTATAGACACGCGCACGCGCACTCTATACTACAGACAGGCCAAAGAGTCACACGCTCGACTCCACGCCGGAGCGCCCTCTATATCGCATTATATACTTGCCTTTTTCCTCATCCTCCGCTATACTACAGGGACGTTTTTTTTTTTTCCCCTTCTTTCTTTCTCCGATATTATTCACACGTTCTTTCATATACGCGACTCAGGTCTTGTGAAAAGACGCGGACACTTTTTTGAACCTCTTGGTCTGTAAAGTTTCACGCAAGCCCGGATTGTCTCGACGGCCGTGGCGCCGCGGACGCGCAACCTTGGTCGTCGGCGCTCTTTTCCGCGTCCGGCGAGACGGGTATTGGCGCGGGGCGCCGGCGTCGCCCTCCCCCCTCCCCCATCACGCGACCACGCTTCACTGCGTCCCAATCGCGCCGCCCACCGACGTCACCGCCATGCGTGCTCGTCGCGGGCGTCCGGGCTTGCTGCTGCTGCTGCGGCAATTAGGGGTTCCTTCTTTTGTCACCCGGTCTGTACATCGGCCCCGAGAAGAAAAGAGAGGGACAAAGGCTCCGCGTGCGCATGTGTTCCTAAACCTAATCTGCGCTCACCTCACCCGACACTTCTATAGAAGCCGTACGTTTTTTTTTTTTTTTTTCCCGCCGCGGCACCACCCGCGCCGACCGACTAATGGAACGCGATGCATAATGCAGCGCCCCCTGTCCGCGCCCAGCAACAAATCGCCGTGCTGGCGATCTTCACCTCCACCCACCCCTTCAGGGCCCGTATTCGGGTCAACGGACGGCCGGACACTGCGCCGCTTGACACGCGAACCTGTCGTTGCTCCAGTATCATGTGTGTGTGTATGCTTTTATTTGATTTTCCCCACACCCTTACCGTGATTCCACAATATCGGCACGCGAGTGCATACTGGCAAAAGAGTCCCCTCCCGATATGCTACAGCACAATGTATAACAAAGTTCGCCGGCTAACCGCGATAGAGAACTTGTATGGCCTGTCAGTGACGAACAGTGACGAACGGCTTTTAAAAAAAAAGAGTAACAGTTTTGCCCGAAATGGGAAGCACCGATTGCAATAGCAAATTAATGGACAGCTATACGGGGAAGGGTAGTAGTATCAACTTGAAAACATAGGCATACTAACTAAACTAACAAGCATAGAATCACGCGCGCATCTAGGCAAACATTACAAGCGGAGCCCTGGACTTAGGGCTCCCCATCGCAAGCCAAGAACCTCCGACCACTCGGAGTCTCTCCGCAGCAATTTTACTGCATATAAAAAAGTTTTCGCCACCAGGCAAACATCAACATATCTCACTCGATGACCACGGAAACTCGCTGTCAAAATGCTCCAGTGAGGAAGCCCGGCAGCAGCAGCGAACGAATTAACCTTCGTGCTGCGTCTCGCCTCAACACAAACGAACTCGCGAAAGCACAGCACGCGGCTTACTGTTTCCGTCGCAGATGGCTTTCAATATAAAGCGGCCCGGGCAGGCGCGCGCGGCCGCCCGGGCCGCCCGGTGTAGAACGCTCTGCCCCCCCCCCCCCCCCCCCCCGCCTCCCCACTCTACCTCCGGAGCCTTGCCCGTGACGGAAGACGGCACGCTTCCTCCCCGTTATCCTCGTTTGCGTTCGCGAGATTGGGCCGCGATTGCCGGCTCACTCTCGCAAGCTTTCGCTTGTACATACAGCATACGGCGCGCGGCGACTGTTTTATCGCCCTTGGCCCTTATGCGGAACCTCACGGCGACGGCGACGGCAGAAAAGCGCCTGGAGTGTCCATATCGTTACGTGGGAAAACGCATACGCAACGCTATTACAAGTATACTTGCAGATCGATACGCTGCGCTTGACTGAAAGACAACAGCCCGCTCTTCGCACCACTGGCCTCTTCGTCCTTCGACATGGGAATACTGGTCCATAGCAATATAATTGCTATCGCAATAAAAAGGTGCCAGTTAACCAGGCTGGGCGAGGTGGCATGCTAAAATGCTGAAGCAGGGCCAAATGCAAACGAAGAAATATTAATAGCGGCGCCGGCCTTGTAATTGCAGGCAGTTCGTTAAGTACGATAAGCTTTGCGAATTCGGCGCCAAAATAGTAAAGCCGCTGGTTTCTATTTCTACAGCGCGGATCAGTCAGTTTCGCCGAATGATTTGCTTCACGTGGTATTACAACGTCTCGCCAGAGCGCACTTCGGGAACAGAACAGAAAGCCCTAGACCATTATATTAACAAGAATGTGGAGTTCGGCGTCATAACAATGAGAAAAACATAGAACGTGTTTGATTGCCTATCACAGTGGTAGGAGCCACACGTGTGAGGTGTGTTATCCATTTGATTGATGAATGAGTAGGCTTTCGTAAAAGCGAAACCCAACCAGTGGCAAACTGTGTGATAAAAAGACTAGATCGTAGATCGTTTTCCGAGACAAGATTTCTTGGACAATGGCCCCGCCCCGGCCATGCGTCGAGGCCGTTGTGCTACAGTTTATGAAAGCCACTGGCCTCAAGCAGCGACCGACTATAGGCGTGATGGGCAGCCTGTGATGATTTTATCTCTTTCTTTCTTTTCGTCCCTTAACCTCCTTCCCCCCGGGCGCAGGGTAGGTGACCGAACGCACGTCCCGTTGATCTCCCTATACTTTTCCTCTCTCTCTCGGCCGTGTGTGCACACGCTTAGGTTCTTTGAATAATAATGCAAGCGCATCGTGAGATATTCGTCGATGTGCTCTTTTGCTGATCGGCTATTCTGACTGCAATACTATAGTAGTAGTGACTGCCGCAAGCAGCGTATAGATCTAAAATGCCTGCCAACAGGGGGTGCTGTTTGTGTTTGGCTAAATGTTTGCATTCGTTTTCTTTAATTAACAGCCTACATGCTAAACTCGCGCTTCTAAATTCTACCATGTTTTAAAGTAACAGCAAGCATGTCGATGGCATTGTGTAACGACCATTGTATACATGTGGGCCGAAATCATTGTCGCTAAGCACACGATTTCTGCCGCTGTATATAGCCAAAGAGTATACTAAAAAAAAGAAACAGAATGATATTAAAGCTGTAATTTCGTATTGCCTTTAGCTAGGACAGTCGGGCCATGTGCTACGTTAACTTGAATTATTCGGTGCAGTGACCAAGGTAAAATTTTGCACACTTGCGCGGATAAGTGCGCGTGCCGTAAGAAAAGCAACAAACAATTTCACCAACCGGTGAAAAAAAAAACGCAGCACTTGAATACCACGAGCGAATCGCGATCAAATCCTTCAGGTATATGCTTGCACGCCCACTGACTGCGCTAGCTATCCATTACTTACAGTCGCGAATTAATCAGTGTCGCCGCAGCCAAAATGAAGGCTGAGTTAAGGCCGTGCTGAAATGAGACCTTGCGCGAGCTCTCTTTGTCTTGTCTCGCTTGAGAACAAACAGCGTAAGATGGACAGAAATCGCAGAAAACACGGTGTCGACGACGGCAATCGGTTAGACATGACCTTCAATAAAGGGCTGCAATTTCCACTGGTACGTATGTAAGTACAATGCAGCCACACCCATGTTCCTGTTCGAGTACACGTACTCGGATAAAAGTCCGCTCCCGCCTATTTATTTCTCTTACTCTCCCTCTCTCTCTAGAAATATATATATATATATATATATATATATATATATATATATATATATATATATATATATATATATATATATATATATATATATATATATAATGATGTTTATTAGTCGCCAGCGCTTGGGCCGACCGTCAAAGCAGGACAGGGACTAGAGGCGGTCCCCGAAAAAAAGCGCTGGAGAGGATTGCACAATATGGCGTTCTTCTTCGCTACAGTATATATACATATATACAAGGAATCGTCTTCGTAAACCTCCGTAATAGGGGCAGAAAGTCACGCTAAACTACATTGTTTATTCAATGTTTCGGTGGGCTATATATGCATCCGTATATTTGGTTTTCAGATGAACGGTGGCCCCGGGCCGAAATCTGGCAGTAAGGAGTTCTCATTTCTGGCGTCGTATTCCTCATTTTTATTTATTTATTGATTCGGTGCGTGGGACAGTGCAGACACTTTGCGCGCAGCTATAGATTATCGATATCGTTGCGTCACCGGCATTGCGCAACAAGAGGGTGAAGCTCCGTGTGACGCAAGAATTGTGAACACTCAGATTTGGGGCAGGCGTGCTCTTCTCGTTCCGTGTCGATATACCGGAAGAGAGATAGGCCTCATTACCTCGACAGAGGGAGGAGGAGGGAAAAGAAAAGTAGAAGGCAGGGAGGTTAACCAGAATGACGTCCGGTTGGCTACCCTACACCGGGGGAATGGGAAAGAGGAAAACAAAGATCACAGGGAGAGAGAGGAGGGAAGGAAAGAAGGAAATTGCGGCGAGTTCGCTGACGCGTGTGTGTGTGTGTTCGCTGACGCGTGTTTAATGTAATTTCTTACAGAAATTACATTAAAAGTCACAGATGGCCGCACAAACCCGTCGTCCTTAAGAAACACAAAAGCGCCTTCACCGCTTTATGGGCCGACGGGCGATGGGGGCGGTGTTCCAGCAGCACTTGCACAGAAAGTGGCCGATACAGGGGACAGTTTCATGCGGTAAGGGGGCTCTGCCTTCTGGAGCATTATTGGCTGTCCCGAGTGTTGCTTCTTTGAAGTGAAGCTTGATTTGCGAGTCAACCGAGCGTAAAGTATGAAGGTACACGCGTACAATGTGTTGCAGCAGAAAACAAGACGAAAGAGGAAAGAAACGAGAAAAGCGTGCAGCGTGGGTCGAAGCAAAGCAACAACCACAAGGCGTGCATTTCCGACGCGTGTTTTTCCGGCGAAGCGGCGCTTGGCGCGTTGCAGACGGCGCGATAGTTTCACACTGCGTCATACGTGGCCGTGCTATAATCAAGTAAGCCCAAATGTGTTCCATGGAGGGTTACCGGTAACTCACGGTATATACACGCGTTCTGTCCGTCAAGCCAGTTTCGTTACGTCGCGTATGGTGAATGTGACGCATGCGCAGACATGCCGCAAAAAAAAAAAAAAGAAAATGCATGTCCGAAGTTTGTTCCGTCAGGTTAACCTCATTCAGAGGTACGGTGTTAGGTAACCGGGGCTTCTGTAGTCAGAAAACTTCTCGGTTAATGAGAACGGTTTGTGATAGTTATGCGCATTCGTGAGCCTGTAGCCACACTGCCTATATATCGTGGTGGGGCAATGAGTGCACGTTTTCCAGCCGTTGACGCTGCGTTTGTAGCATGGAGGGAGGGGGGCCGGGAGGGCAGGTATTTCGATTGATCGGCTTATTTATCTAGACGATATCTGAAATTAAGAAACACGCGGCATTGCGCCGGCCTGCCCAAAGCGATGGAATATTGAATAGGCGAGGGATGTTGAAATATGTAAAAATGTTTTACTCTCTCTCTCTCTCTCTTTCATGGACGCGCTCCTTGCCTTACAACATCTTTAGTACGCCACAGAGACGAAGAAAGCGTAATACGCCCATTACATTTCTTTAACGTCGCAAGCCTGCTTGAAGCGAGAGCGAGAGAGAGAGAGAGAGAGAATAATGCAGAGAAAGGCAGGGAGGTTAACCAGAGGTAGTTCCGGTTGGCTACCCTGCGCAGGGGGAAGGGTTAAGGGGGATAAAAAGAGAAACAGAGTGGAAGGGGGAGAACACGTGCTGCCTGTGGATAGCGCCCATCTCTATACTACTCTGGACGCCGACTGCTTCAGCTAGGAGCTCGCGACTTCTCGGGGGAGTATATATTAACAGCCTGCGATGATTGCCAGCTTTGCGAGACGACTATAGCCCACGGCGCATTCGTTGTCGCCTCCTGCCAACGATGTTCGAGCGACAGTGCAAGCGCGGGCGCCGTCTCTCGAACCGAAACGACTCTACGCGCATTGTCGTCATATCAGTTGTCATATACAATATTGGCATGCTCGGCTATTGAGAGCGAACTAACTTTCCTTGTTGTTGTTGCTGCTGTTGTTGTTGTTGCTGGCAGCAAAGCCGCAGGCTTGTTTCCTGGTCGCGAAGTGTGTCCCCGTTCTGACGCCTTGCAGAACGCGTATTTCAATTTCTGTGCGCGTTAAGCCCGAAGAGTTCAATATTATTGCAGAGGCCTATAATCAAACACTTGTTCCCTGTAGCTTCTTCAAAAGGCCAGAACAGGAGAAAACAGTATGACGAAATATGCGTTGTAAGAGGCTTTACGGCTGTCTAGGTGTCTGCGCAGCAATGCCCGTGGACGATGATAAACGACTCGCGACTACGGACAGGTATATTGTCCCGACCATCACGCACTGCCTGAGTAGATCAGAACACCGCTGACGCAACCACCGGAAACTCGGTCGACAACACAGGGCTTCTCCGCACTAAACGACCCGCACGGCTCGCGGGCGCGTCACCGAGGCCATGTAGCTCGGCGCCGGTCGTGTAAAACTCGGGATTATGCTCCACTTCCGCTCCCTCGTGTCGCCGGCGGATTATCCCTCCTCCGGCGACGAACGCGCCCGCAATCGAAGCTTCCTTTCAATCGGGACACGCATCGGTCGAACGCGCTACGGCGCGAGTCCTGCGCCACTGTCACGGCGTGCAGCAGCAGCAGCATCAGCAGCTCTCGCGAGTAGTCACACGGCGAGGCATGCATGCATCTCTAAGCTGTGCGCGAGTCGTGAGAAGACCGCAGCGGAGGCGAGGGGAGGCCCCACCGCCCTGGCGACGAGAAGACTACTTACTACTTCATGCTACTTCCCCGACTTACTATACTTCCCCGACTGCTTCCTTTCCTCCTCTCCATCCGCTCACTTCTCGCTCTTCTTATTATTCTTCGTCCCTTTGACAGTCGGAAGTCACGGTTGCTCGGGGTGACGAATTCGAAGCCGCTCCTCTCTCCCGGCCTGATGTGTGCGCCGTACGCGCCGAGGTATCGCTCGACGCGCGTGACATAATGACGGTGTTTAGGATGCAACGCGATGCACACAGGATCGAAAGGGAGGGTAGGATGAAGCGGTGAAGAGCCCCCTCCAAAAGAGGGTGGGGGGGGGGGGGTGTTGCTGCTACTCTAGCCATCTTGTTTGTAGGGCTTCGCCTGCCTCAGCCGGCGGTGAAACTGCTCCAGCGACCGTGGCTATCGCGCAAACCCTATTTTATGCTTCCTCGTCAATTTCGCCGCGCGCCACTGACATCGTGTGGCAGATGAAATCGGAGATAAGTATGCGCGCAATGGGAACGTCTCCCTGAGTGGCGTGAGCGAACCGGGGCGCTGCTTGCATGCCTTCGGTGGTCCATCGATTAGCCCTAATTGTAGTGGCAGAAGTGGAGCAAAAGACATTTACGCTTCCTGCGCATTTTTAATCGCTAATGACCCGGGCCCGTTGTGACGTTACTAAAATAGATTTTGTTGTGTGGCAGCGATGCATCGTTCTTCACCCAAGGGGGTGTGGAGGCTGACGTATCTTTAGTGAAAAGGAAAGCCAGAACGAGCGATGAGGAGTTTTCTTTTTTTTTTAACGGAGCGAGGAAACGCCACTGGTATAACGGGAATGATGTGGTTAAAATAACTAGCATGTTGTGATTCTGACGGATCGGTTACGTTATGGCGTCTCAACTGGATTACTAGTTTTGTGCGAAGCCTTCTTGAAACTAACAGCCTAACAAATGCGTCAACTACTGTGTGCTGAAATTTCTCTGGAAGCGAAAAAAGGTAATACCCATTCATTTTACTTTTGAAAATGAAGTGTGACATGTAAAATGCCCCGCGGAAAAGTGGCGCGATGAGGAGAAGCTTATTAAACTGGCGGACAACTTTCTGAGGCAAGGATCGAAGCGGAAGCTACGGAAACGAAACGTGCAATATAGCTATAGAACCCTCCTATATATATATATATATATATATATATATATATATATATATATATATATATATATATATATATATATATATATATATATATATATATATATATATATATATGAAGAAAGAAATAAAGGCCCCGCATCCGCACCTCGCCAACCTCAACGAGGGAGCTCGCTCCGTAGCACGAGCCCTTGTCAACCGTGCCGGAGACAACACAGGTGCACCCGCGGTATACGCGATCGCCTCACCAGGTACGACGACCTTACGAAACCATTCTATCTCGAAAGAAGAACCTTCCCCATCCCTCATCTCAAGCTAAACTGAGCACAGGCAACCACCCGTCGCCCATTACAGACAAACACGTGCCCCTCACTAACACGTTACCACAGGATCTACCCAGACATTTACCCTGTAGTAACACTTCCAATATCTGTGAGACTCGGGCAGCATCGCTTCCCCACATGCTATTTCAATGTAAACACCAATATCGGACAATTAATACTGTGACTTTCTCGTCGAGATGGCACGCAGCCCTGCGCAGCTCCCACCTCGACGACCAACCCACCAAGCCTGCGAGGCGGCGAAGAAGCAAGACCTCGAAGTCCGCAAGGCTAAGCCCACCCAACTAAACTGCTGGTTTCAAAAAAAAAAAAAGTTTGTTCCTCCTCATCCCGCAGTGCCAACGTGGGAGCGGTCCGCCTCGGCTTAAAATGTCGAGCCTCCGGACCTTATTTCAGTAAAAGTTTTCACACACACACAGTTTCGTCCGCGTTAGTTTAAGCTGCTGACGAGATAACATCATTAGCTTATAAATTAACAACAGCAAAATAAGACAGAATGCACCCATGAGTGTTAAATTTGACATATTTTTGTTTTCTGCTTTTCCCTTCCGTGTTTGGGCAAATGCAAACACGTGGAAGCTATACGCCGATTCCAGTTTCCGTTCCAAGAAACCGAAAGCGCTGCCAAACGCGTACCTGACCATACTTGACGCGGTAACACGCACGCGGAGGCACGGCCTCCGCGTGCGTGTTACCGTTGTTACCGTTGTTACCATTGTTACCGTTACCGTTGTTGTCACAGAAACGAAATGCTCTGTAATTTCGACCCCTGAAACACGACGTCGGAGACTCGCGTTTTCATCCGTCGTTTATTCCAAAATAAATACAGAGAATACAGAGCAGTTAGGGTTTCCTCTGTAGGCTCGCGTTCTACGGTTAAGGCGGCAAAATTTGATTGCATAAATTTGATCGTGCGGCGGCGCCGCATAGGAAGGTGCTCTTATGGAACCTATAGGCAAGCTCTGACCGCGGATCAGATTCAATTGTGTAAACATCGTTGTGTTAGTACGAAACTTTCACATTGTGGTCTGTCATATGTTGTTAAAACACCAGAGGTAAGAACAAGCTGACGGTCATTTCTGGCGACATTAGGATCGGCAGGTTCAACCCAATTGTTTTGTGCATTTATGAAAGAATTGAATTATGGAGTTTTACGTGCCAAAACCACTTTCTGATTATGAGGCACGCCGTAGTGGAAGACTCCGGAAATTTTGACCACCTGGGGTTCTTTAACGTGCACCTAAATCGAAGTACACGGGTGTTTTCGCATTTCGCCCCCATCGAAATGCGGCCGCCGTGGCCGGGATTCGATCCCGTGACCTCGTGCTGCATTTATGAAAGGCGCACGTGCGCTCCACCTCGTAAATTCGGACGTAATGTCAACAGCATCACGTTCAGAGGGCATGAGCCATCACGCTGTCGCAAAGACACCTCCTTGTTTCAAGATCCACGGCCATCTCCTACTTAGTCTTCATATGCCGTCGTGTACGAGTACAAACCCTTATCAGCGCAGCACCCATCAAGGTTCCGTCGAGCAGCGTATCTCGGCAATACACGCGCCAAACCCGCAGCGTCAACACGTGAACGCGTCGACGCAAGCGCATAGTACTTCAAGCGTTGTCACTGAAAGAAGTGCGTGTAGCCTCCTACATTAACCCTTTCCTTTCTCCCTTACCTTACACAGATGCCACATTACTTGGCATTAACGTAATATAGGCATTCAATACATTCAACACGCATTTACCCACATGCGTTGTGCGGGCAAATTCTTTGCACTAACTTAGAGAGAGAGAGCAGAAAGAGAGAGAGCAAATGATAAATGAAAGGTAGTGCGGTTAACCAGGACTGAGCCCGGTTGGCTACCCTACGCTGCGGAAAGGAAAAAGGGGACGGAAAGATTAAAAGAAGAAGGCAAAGACCACCGGGGATATCGTTCGGTCACTCAGTTCGGATCACAGACGCTGACTCAATCCGGTAGCTTTCAAATATCGCAGCAGCGCTTTTGTGGCCTCTTGTAGCTGCGATATGCGAGGCCATGGTCCCAAGATCTTGTTCAAGATGAACGGTTTTCTATCTGATTGAGAGCTGTGCAGAGGTCATGTCTTTCATTTTCAAAAGATGGGCAGTAGCACAGTAGATGTTCTATAGTTTGCTCGACACCACAGGCCTTGCAGTTGGCTCTATCAGCCATTCCAATCAAAAACGTATATGCATTGGTGAAAGCGACGCCCAAGAGTAAGTGGCACAGCACTGTTTCCTCATTAACTTATAGATTCCTATATTGCTTGGGATCTGAAAATGTTTTTTTTTCTTTTCGGATGTGCGGTAGCATGATTTCACTGCAAGCCCTCTTCGCCCATTCTCAAAGCTCGCCATAAACTATAGCACCGAACTCGGGTGGCGCGTTGAACAGAATACCACCGCGGAGAACTCGGATCTTGATTACATATGGGGTGGGTTGTTTTTACCTCACCTCGATTTTTTTTTTTGTTCACCGTGTACACGACAGCGCAGTCATCATCGAAAGAGCATCAACAGGCAAAAATAAAACTAATCGGCGGCTTCGCTGCAACTACTGCATTGCATGACGACGAATACAACGGCCTGATTTTTCAGATTACTCTCGACTTGTCAGGCTTGTTGCCTCGTATAACCTTAGTATTTATTTATTTATTTATTTATTTATTTATTTATTTATTTATTTATTTATTTATTTAATAAAGCGAAGCCTTCCTTGCCTGCCATGTCGCGGTTTCGCCTAAGTCGGTTGGTCGCTAGTCGGGTTCTCAGTGATTCCCAATATTTGAGCCGCGCGAGGAGAGAGGAATACAAGGAGAGCTTAGAAAAAAATATTATGGATGGAATAATAATAATAATAATAATAATAATAATAATAATAATAATAATAATAATAATAATAATAATGATAGTGCAGAAACCATCGGCGACGATTATCAATGTAAGCGGATAGCCCGAAGGAGCGAACGAGCTAGCGAGAGAGAGCGAGAGTGAGCGAATGTTTTCCTTACTGAATCCGACCGCCGACCATCGACGCACCACCGACCAACCACGACAACGACCGAAAGAGCCGAAGAAAGCTATTCGCTTCGATGATAATCGGCAAAAGTAGGAGCAGATTACGAGCTAACTGTTGTAGAGCGAAAACTTGGCGGTCCGTTTGGGCTCCCCCTTGCCTTCGTTATTCATGTGTGTGTGTGTGTGTGTGTGTGTGTGTGTGTGTGTGTGTGTGTGTGTGTGTTGTGTGTGTGTGTGTGTGTGTGTGTGTGTGTGTGTGTGTGTGTGTGTGTGTGTGTGTGTGTGTGTGTGTGTGTGTGTGTGTGTGTGTGTGTGTGTGTGTGTGTGTGTGTGTGTGTGTGTGTGTGTGTGTGTGTGTGTGCGCGTGCGCGTGCGTGCGTGCGTGCGTGCGTGCGCGTGTGTGGGTGCGCGCGCGCGGGAGCACGTCAGGAGGGAAGATGCCTACTCGTCCCGTTGTGCCTGCTCGTCCGAGAAAACCATCGTTCAAGGGAACCCCATTGGAGCACCAAGGAAGTATGTATGGTGTCTCAGTTAACGTTATCCACGCTCCTGAAAGAAAACAAAGATTTAAGATACAAGTTTTATATATATATATTCTTTTGTAGCTTCTTTTGTAGCTTTTTGCCATTGTGGACGGCTTCATTATTTCCTTCTATGTCAATGACTCATTCAAATACTTTTCTTCAAACATGCGCTTGTGGTTGCAGGACTTCTTGGTGCTAGAGGCATATCGCATTTTGCCGCAGTTCATTAACAGCAGCAGCCATATTACACAATAACAGAATCGTTTTCCCGGTTCGGCATTCTGGAATTGTCTCGGAAGTGTTCGAAAATTACCTTTACCGCGGGCTCTATAGATTCACTTACTTTAATTTTATGAGACAGCCACGCACTTTTTTCATCTTTCTTCTTGTTTCCGCGAACACAGCACACGGTAACGAACGACCCTGGTTTGGAGCGTAATGCCGGAACGTCCCTGTCATAAAATCGTGACGCGGAAATGACATGTGATGAACACCCGTCGTCACGGTGAACGGCAGCTGGCTGCACGTTCATCCAGCTACTGATCGATCACCTCCTTATCGACTGCCAATCGGTTATTGCATGACCTCTGTTTTCAGACAGGAGAGGATCAAAAAGAAGGCGGTTGATAGACGAACAAAGGAATCAGTTGATCCGTGTTACGTGCTCGTCATAATCAAGCTGTAGAAGAATACAATATGCAACAAAAATTTTTTTTCTCCCTATTATTTGTTTTGAACAGATATACACATATACACAGTTAACAGGAAAGGGAAAGCGAGGAGCAGGCTGGCAACTGCCACCAGAAGGGGCACAACGTTTGCCTACTCTTCTGAAGGGAGGTGACAGCAACACAGAGATGGAAGATAGGAAGGAGGGGAGGAAAGAGGAAAGGAAGAGCAACAGGACAAATATAAAGACTAAAGTAGAACACAGCACACTACGCACGTTGTTCTGCCTAGTTTCGACTCTGCAGCCGGAATTAAAGTGACGCCGCGTCGAACAGCTTCCACAATTATCAATCGCATCCATGGCTAGTTCGCTATGCGGCTAATTGTGCTCTCCACGATGAGACGCTAATTACAGCTGCACGCAATCACCGTTTCACCGGTAGTCGGTAAACAATATACACTACAAGGTGTTTGAACCCGCCACCCCCCATCTTCGAAGGAAGAAGCGTTAGGGTACAGTACAGATCACACACAGTAGGGCCAGTCACTGAAGGTCACGCTACTACAGAATGTTGAATGTTCACGCTACAAACGTGAACCTAAGTTAGTTAACTCTAGAAAGGTTAGTAGGGCTCGATGGGCCTGATGACGTTTAGACGCACAACCACTGGGGTATAAACATTCCTCGAGTTTCGCACCCTAAAGACAATGGAGTGCAGCCACTCCTTTGTCAGGGAGTTCATGTCCTATATTTGACTCACTTTTCGCTTCAGAAAGGGATGGATTCTGTAAGCTCTTCTTAAGCTCTATTGATGGATCGACGTCTATTTACTTAAGAAGAAAGTAGAGAAAACGGCGCCGGAAGTGAGAATAATTCCGTGTATTTTTAATGACGCTTCTATTGTCATCAGTCGAGCCACCTGACGTAGCCACATCTCTGCTGTGCTTATGTGGATGTTTTTCTAACCTTCCGAGGTGGACGCAGTGGGTCTAAAACCGCAGCATCCTTCACTCAACGCGGTTGTGCGAGACTGGCGGCCACGCATCGTTACGCAACTTCCCAAATAACAATGCGGGTCGGTTTGCGCACTTGGTAGATTAGTGAACGAGGGATCCAAAAGGACTATGATTGTTCCGCAAATATATATTTCTCTATAATTCTTACAGAGCTAATTCCAACAGCGCTACTACAGTCAGATGAAACTTAAGTCTGCAGTGAAGCCCTGCCCACGCCCTCATAACCGCCATCCACTGGTCTCCGCGAGGCTGCAAATAAATCGTACTTCAAACTTTTCCTGTTACCCAAATAAGGCGGTAACCACACACACACACACAAAAAAAAGATTATTAGCGCGTAATTTTATGTTTCTCGCTCGCATATTATAGTGAAATGGCGAAAGCTTAATTCTTTATTGAACTGAAATAAAGTTCTTGCTTTGCTGCAACTATTTATTCTCAAGTTTCACTTCAGTTGACAGTGAGGTTTTATGAGTAGAATGGGTTCAGCAGTGAAACGAACTGTACCGCAGACTTTTGAAGAGTGAAGTGCTCAGACTCCACACACTTTGACCGTGTCTGTTGCACAGTTCATCAATTCCGCCGATGAAAATGCTCTTCCAAAAACCGCATACGCTCCGGAGGCGTCAAGTACGACGCCATCTTGAAAAGGCCGCATGACAACGATTTTGTTTGCTTCTGCGATTGGCTGGCGGAGTAACACAACCCCGCGCGGTCCATGTGCCTTGGTTGCCAGCCGCTGTTTTTTAAAGTTGTATTCTACTATAGCAATCTTTATTTTACGCTTCTTTCCTGCGTGAGATCACTTGACGTGGTTGCTTGTTCGCCAAGTAAAGGAGAGGGATGTCTCACAGGCGTACCTGTGAGATACACCTCATTTCATTTCCATTCTCGAGTTTACGCGTCTTTACGGCGAATGGTGGTCGTTATTCACATTTGTGCTAGTAAACGTACAGTCACCCCCCCCCCCCCCTCATTTGCATAGGAATGTTACCTTGGCTTGCCCCTCCCCCCCCCCCCCCCCCGAAAAAAAATCCTGGATATGTGTGACGAAGGCGCACACACACACCTTCATCATTGTATCAGTCACAACACGCAAGCGGTCATGCAGGACAAGAGTGTGATGATGTGCTGGTCGGTTGAGCATCACTTGAAGAATAAGAGCGCATCAGCAGAACCAATGAAAGACGAAACACCGCCTGTGTTGCTCCCGTCTTTCACCGATATTGTTGCCGCGTTTTGTCTTCTCTCGAAATGTCTTTCATATAGCCTGCTCTCGTTAAACGCAGCAATGCCCTCGCGGTTTGGTACATAGCAAACGCACAGGGCTACCCACGGTTCCCAGGATATTTCTGTTGAGTAAGAGGATTCTCATCGAGTTCCTCCATTGCTGTCCGAAGGGCAAGCCTCCGATCTAGGTCTTATGGGAAGTCACGCGGGAAGTTTCTTAAATGCTGTTTTTGTTTCTGTGCCACATGTGCAAGAATTGGTACTGTCTGCTATTCCCTCTAAGAATTAACAGGCGTTGGTAAACGTAACCTTTGTTCGCAGGCGACACAGTAAGGTGTGTTCACACAACACACGAGAAAACTTCAACGTATGCTACATATATAGTATAGCTCAAGCGTGCGCACAGGCCACTGGAATCAAAACCAGTGAAAACAGCTAAAAAACAAAACTCCATTGTGACGGTACCCGAATGAGTAGGGCGTTCAACAAAAATTGAGGTTATTCTTTTATAATTCCTTTCTGTAAGAAACATTGTTGCCGCTTACACGGTTCAGTGCAGGTCTTCATATTTTTTGGCATAGACAGTTAAATATTGTGGGGTTTCCGGTTCTCGCGGTGATTGTGTAAAGCCGCTGCGTTGTGTTGCCGGGGGCTCCGTGTCCCTCTCCTCCTTGCCTGGACGGGGTGGCAGCGGGTCATAAAACACTGTCACTCTGCTGTCATCCCGCCCACGCCAAGGTCAACAGGCTTTCCCCATTGGCCGACATTTTGGCGGGATTCGGGCCCTGCTTGCGTGCGCTCCGGGTAAGCGCGCGCAAGACGGGACCCGGGGAGACCACATCGGGACGTCGGAAGGTGCGTACTGGTTCCTCTCTGCCGGCGGCGGCCCCCTTTGTCCGCCGCCGGCCGATGGTTACTTCGGCTCGTCGGGGTCCCGGCCTCGCGGGCGCGCGCGCACTCTTCCGTCGTCTCGATGTCCTGAGGCAGCGTCTGCCGATCGTGCCCCCGTCTGTTCGTCTGTCGTTTCTCTTTATTTCCCTTTTCTCTGCTGTGGGGCGCACGATGGCAGGCGCTGACCGAAGGATAGGCAAATTCTTCTGCTGGGGGTTCTTTGTTCTTTGTTTCTCTCTCTGTCGCGGTGCGCC
The DNA here is from genome assembly GCF_038994185.2 of Dermacentor albipictus. Lineage (NCBI taxonomy): Eukaryota > Metazoa > Arthropoda > Arachnida > Ixodida > Ixodidae > Dermacentor > Dermacentor albipictus. The sequence continues at coordinate 123,511,255 of NC_091822.1, read as the reverse complement.
GTTAGCGGCCACCGGCGACCATTCGGCCATGTTTTGTGTGATTCATATTCGGAAGTTATGTTAAAACGTGTGTTTGTATTGAGTCCCAGGTTAATAAATGTTCTTTGTTGTTTCTCGAGAGCTTTGCCTAGGGTCTCCCTTGCTGCGCGCGCGCGGTCTCGCCTTCCCCTAAGCTGTGGGGCCGGCGGGGCGCGTACGCGCGCAGCTGCGCGTCGGCACACGGAGCGGGCCGGAGCAGGCGCGGGCGCGCGGTGCCCTGCACGCGCGGCGGCTCGGAGTGCTCGAACCCGCGGTGGTGGTCGTCCGGCGCGCCGTGAGCGTCGCGGGTGAACACCACAATATACATCTTCCTGAACTTGCATAAACGTTTAGGGGGCCCTAGAAAATTATTTATCGCCGGCGTAGTCTGGTGCTCTCGACGCTTACACTCGAAGAAAACTTGGCACTCAAGTAAAGCTTGCCATTCGTTTACTTCATTTCCTTTCTCCAATAAAATGAAAGCGCATTTTTTGAAGAGTAGCTGACCTGTGGAAATTGATTTATCGCTGCTCTTTAGTATCGCTTTAGAAAAACAACAACAATTAACAACAAGGCGATGGCGTGCACCTATAGCATAGCCCTCATTTCGCTTCAAACCGTGGCTGACCACATACAGTACACGCTGTTTCAGGCCGGTCTGTTTTCTTCCTGCACTTTCTTCACCCTTGCTTGCGCATCGCTTTCAATCAAGCCAGGCGCAGAACCAAAATAGCCCGACAGGTCGTGTCTCAAGCTCGGCCGTTCGAAAACTCGTCGATGAGCCTCGAGTACGAGGGGCTGCGCGGGAGAAAGGTTGGGCGAGGAGGTTGACGATGAAGACGGGGCTTAGCCTAGCCAACACCCCATAGAAGACTAGGCCTAGCAGTCAGGCGGGCGCATCAAAGTAAAATAAAGCTAAGGAAAAAAAAAGGGGGGGAGGGGACGTGTGTGTGTGTGTGTGTGTGTAGGGGGGGGGGGTGTCTTGGGCAGGTTTGCAACTATAGGGCGCGCCTCGGTAGCCGTTCAAATCGGCACTCCTTACTGTCTGCTCTCGAGTCGCTCATAGCGCGCGCTTCTCGTCGGCAGCCGTGTTTCGTCGTCGTTTCGATGGACGTGCACTGCTGTCTGCAGGCGCTAAATATAGGCGGGCAGGACGTGCGAAGAAGTGATCTTCGACCACATGGCGAAGCGTGATTTAACGGAGCGCCCCGGCTGACGGCTTCCTTCTCACGATATCAGTCGGCGTTTCTTTTATTTTCGTTTTTTTTTGTCGAGTGGCGTTACGGACTGAGACGCTGTCCCAAATCTGAGCTCTTAGCCTAATTGACCTTAAATAGGAGAACGAGAGAGAGAGAAAGTCACGTCACAAGGTGGGGCGAGAAAGGCAACCTCTTATAGCCGCGACAGCCTAAGCCAACGTAGTTTTTTCCCCCATATACGTTTTGGGTTATTATCGTCGACGTCAAGTACTGTTTCCTGTTTCGGCAACGTCAGTGAATTCGAACGCAAGAGTGTTGCGCTGTCAGTGTATCTGTAATCGATTGCTCGATGGGTGTTTAACGTGGAGAATACACACAGGGGCTATGACAGAGGCCGTATATACCAGACGACTCTGGAGAAAGTTTCGCTTACGTGAGGTTGTTTAAACCTTTCACGTGGACATGCAGCTCAATTGTACGATCATAGAGGTTGTACGATCATAGGCCTGTTTCCTTGTGAGAGAACAACAGGGGGAGCGTCCGATTTTTTGGTTGGTTGCAACCACATGAATCCGACGCAGAATGAAGTCGTGGAAATCGAGGGAATCGCAGCGGTACTCTTAGGTTGAAGTGTAGAAATAATAAATCAATGGACCGTTGCAAAGAACGAAAAGAACGCTTGCATCCGGTGGGACCAAAACCCTGAGTCCGAATCGGACGGCGGGAACATTCCTTGACTTTATTCTTTGTTGTCCGTTTCAATGGGGCAACACAGTGGCACTCTCGCGAATTTCTCGCTTCTACGAAGCTTGAGATTAGGATTTCAGACTAACACTTAGGATTATCAAAAGAACAAGTCTTTTAGGCCTTATTTATCTGGAGGCGGAAATGTTTGATTCTTCATACAAATTTCTCAAGTGTGAGGAGTCGAGGGTTCGCTTCTTCGCGCGGCTGTGTGCATAGTAAAGCGACGTTCGCACACGCATGAGCACGCGCATACGAGGCATATACAGCGTTGCTTGTTTTACTTCGGACTCTTAAAAAAATAAGAAACCCAGAAAGGTTGCTTTTAGCACGTCACTACACATTAATTACGTGCTCCGGCGGACATCATATTCAGAACCAAAGCAATATATTCGATAATTAAAGTAATTAGATTAATTAACTTGGAAATTTTACGACGCTCGCACTCGTATGCGCACGCGCATACAAGGCATATACAGTGTCGTTTGTCTTACTTCGAACTCTTAAAAAAACAAAAAAAAGCAGAAAGTTTGCTCTTACCACGTCACTACATATTAATTACGTGCTGAGGCAGAAATCATATTTAGGAGGAACCAAAGCAATATATTCGATAACTAAAGTAATTAGATTAATTAACTTAGAAACTGTACGACGCATGTTAATATTGAAACTGAATCGTTGTAAAAATATAGTTAACGTGTTTCGAGATTTCCAAATGGCCACGTGTACCGAAACAATCGGCCTCAGCGGTTGAACTTACCTGATCCCGCACGCAGCACTGCAAAAAGCGGCTCGTGCTGCCCTCCCGATCTTCCCCCTCGTGACTCAGCAAGGTGCTGTAGAATGAAGCTGGGCTGCATAGCGGGTTAAAGCGGTACTTGTCGGCCCTGCTGCTGAAACGGGGGTGCATCGAATCGTGAACAGCGCACGGCGCCAATAGGGATTAGACCGCGGGAAGAAGGACGATGCGACGTCAGCGCGCGGGAGGGCAGCCATGCGTGCGTAATCTGGTAATTTCAACGGCTAAGTTGAGGACAATTACTTCTTTATCGTTTCTTTGTTTGTTCTTTCTCGATTTATTTGTTTGTTTCTGGACAGGAACCGAAGAGAGAGAGAGAGAAAAAACAAGAGTAGGAAAGGCAGGGAGGTCAACCTGAACAGCATCCGGTTTGCTACCCTACACTGGGGGTGGGGGAAAGGGGAATAGAAAGAGGAACAAAGGGAGAGAGTAAGCACTGAGGCACAGGAACCGAAAACAAACGCAAAAGCAACAGGCTTGATAAACTGACAAAAAGCCCTTGCTCCAAATTTAGTGCGACTCGCAGGCCAGCACCGCACGCCATGTATACACGGCCGTTTTGTAGTCTCGAAACGTGCGACTAGATTTTTATAGCGATTATCTTCGTATTTCCAATATTGACAGGTGCCGCAAATTTGGTAACTAAGAAGTTGATTATTATAATTAATCTAGTTACCTTATTTAATGATAGATTGCTTTGGTATTTCTTGCAAATTGTGCCCGCTTTGGCAGACAGTTAATACACATAGAGGTGATTCAGGTAACCTTATAGTGGCCGTTCTTAGAAAAAGCGTTCGCATTAAGAAACTAACTCACTGTGTTAGGAAACAGCGGAAGTCCCGGTGAAGCAATCCTGTAACAGCGCAATGAAAGTGTACCAGGAGTTCCTTGAAGAAGTTACGTCGAGTGCATTTACCGTGGAAGAGGGACTCAGAAGGACGCACCACTCATGGCTGTAGCAAGGCGCTTGTTGTCTCTTTTTGGCGTGCTCAAAGTTATGTGACAAGGCATGCATCGCGTCGAGAGAAGTGGTTCTTGTGGGGGAAGGAGGAAAGGCTAGCACTATCTTCTGCAACACATGCGGGAGCACGGCTCAGCGCGTCGAGTTTTGCAAGAGTGTGCAAAGCGGGCTTCCACTCGTCGTCCGGGGCGCGCTCTGGCCAGCTGCACCGCGATGTTTTTTTTTTTTTTTTTCTCGGGTGTCTCCGGTGCCACTACGCACACAGTCAATGAATATCGCGAGCCTCGCGAATCCCCGCGTTTGCCCTACGGCGCGTGTAACAGGAAAAAGAAAAACGAGAAAAAAAAACGAGTACGTTTGATCTCAGCGCGAAGCTGCTGGACGTTATAGCGCCCGCGGTCCCACGGCGACACATATATACGCTGACCGGGACACTAATCCGCAAAGAACGAAAAGAGAAAGGGGAGAAAAAAAATCCATAAAAGGAAGCGAGAGTATAACGGCTGCACGAAAGAAGGAACGCACGAGGAAAGAACTCAAACGAGAGAGAATAAAAGGGAAGAATAGATAAGCAGCGGGAGACGGCGGCGGCGTTGTTCATCTCCCGTCGCGAAGACGGCGCGTTGGTCTTGTGGCCCGCGCAGAATTGGGGTCGCACCCCGCTCCTCGAGGCGAGAGTGACGCTCGAAGGGGCTGTCACGGAAGCGGCCCTTCTCGTCTCATCCACGGGCCGGCCGGCCTTTACACTAGTATGTGGCCGGCTGGACGCGCCTAGTTCGCGGTGTGCAAAACGAAACGCGATACGCGTAAGCGCTATAGCCCGGAGGGGGGGGGGGGGGGGAGGGGGCTGCGCAGCCGACACGTCGTCTCGGGGTTACGGTTGATCTACGCGTTAGAAACGCGAGAGAAAGAGAGAGAGAGAGAGTGTGCGTGGCGCGGTCCGTGGCCGAGGCGAGGCCGAGACGGGCCGCAATACCGCAATTCGTTGTGGCAGACGAAAGCAGAACGCGGTCCCGTTGGTCGGTCCGTCGTTCGTCCGTCGGCGTGACGCGTTAGGGAAGTGAGCCGCACGAGCGCTCGCTCGCTTGCTTTCTCGATGTCCCTCACTTCAATCGTGGTTAAACGGAGTGTCGTAATTACTATAATGTAATGGTGGTTCTGTTCTGATTAACCAACAATCTGCCGATTCCTCGATCAGCCGACCCTGGCTCCATCTACTATTCACTCCGACTCATAGATAGTTGCTTTATTTTTATTTTTATCTATTAGAACTTATTTGACAAAATGTCAATGGTCTCTTTCCGCTCCTCAAGGCAGTCATTAATCGTTTGAGTTGTGGCACTACCGAATCCAGCCCCAATCGGGTCACAGTATTTTTGCTACCAGTTAGGAGTATTTGTGTGCTCAGGTGACATTGTTTGTCTGTTTTCATTTGTTTTTTCTTTGCTGGTGGTGATTTTATTTATTGCATATGGCTTCAATTAATTAATTGAGAGTAAGTACCCTATAACCTATACGACGCATGAGGGCCCATACAGCAACCGTACTGTCCCGTTTAAATAAAATGGCATTTTTACCCGAAGGCGAAGCATTGAAAGTGCGAGGAAGACTTAGCGTTGATTCAGTAGCATACTCTTTGAAATAAGGCGGTGACAAATAGTCGCCTAGCCTACTAGCTCTTAAGATACGCAGAAGTGACGCGTCGCGGCACAACGCGCAAGCAACTGTTGCTGCGCAGGAGAAACAGCGCCCCGACAGATGCCAGGTGTCTCACAACGCGTGACGCGACGAGATACGCCGGCGGCGCCGTTACCGGCGTCGAACCTCGGTGGTGTACGTGTTGAGGACGACCGAAAAGTACCGGCCTTTAAATGTGAGCACCAAACGAAAGGGTTACAGATAGATTGATATGTCAACCTTTACCGTCCGTTGGACTCGGACCAGTAAATGCACCACGGTGTGTTATACACGCACTTGCTCGGCAGAGACACTAATGTGTGCGCGCGCAACGCTCGTGGCAGCAGTGAACCAGAACCCTTCCCTGGCTCGGCAGAGTCGACTGAGCGGAGTCTGATGAGGAAACCAGACATCCACTCAAACGTAGCTAAGTGCCACAAACTCTTGTTTTTGCTTCTGAGTTGTTGATAAATTAGACGTTGCCTGCCATCTGCCAGCTGCCTGGTTAGCTCAGGTGGTAGAGCGGCAGGCCCGGCAAGGCGGTGGCCTCGGTTTCGACTCCCAGACCAGGACGAATTTTTCGTCAACTGCGAAGATTTTCTTTCGAGGAACCCGCATCGGTTTCCTTTGTAGCACTTAGCTACGTTTAAGTGGATGTCTCGCTTTCCCTTTATTAAATAACTCTCTCCACCTCGGGGGTTTCCGCAGAACTATTACGTCGGAGTATGATGGCTTCGTTGCTTTTGCAGCCAAACGTACTGCGCGTCTCTGGGGACCCACTCGCGGGCCTCGCATGCGAGTCCATATTGTGACAGCAGTGGCGGCACAAATGCGCTTCCAGCATCCGTAAAATTGCTATTGCAATAAAATGAGCCTTAATGTCATGCGCATGTGTGTATATCTATGGTCCTTATATACACCCGTACTAGCGTTATCAGACGTTCCATCGTGTTTACAGCATATACGACAACATATAGCCATTACAGCGCTTGCTCTAAATGGTCAATGTATTGCGTAATTTACGAGTGGGATTTAACTTCCTGGTCACCACATGCTATATGACATCTTGCTGCGCCTGATACCACGTGGAGCTGCTGCTCATGCTCGAGTCATTGTCCTAATAACGATAATGACCTTCAGGGTACAAAAAAATAATAAAAAAAGAAGAAAAAAGAACCTCTCGGTACTGTTCATACTGAGAGCACCGCCTAACCCGAATTTAGGAGCCCTGCTTTCAGCCCACCAAAGTAGTACTGCAGGGTTGCCCGCTGCATATTTTCTGTCGCCAGTTTTCTCCTTCACTCGGCTGAGCTGTCCAGCCGACCCTGTCTCGTGAAAAACAAGTCCAGCACGCTCCGCTCGAGTTGCGCGCATCGGAATAAGCACCGCCGACGGCGTGTCTGGGTCAGCGATCCTCTTCTGCTCTGCATAAACGAAGCAGAACGGCCGGCATGTGCATAATTCTCCTCGAGCCGTCGGCGTTGCTAGTGGCGTTGGTCCGAGTGGTCGTGGAACAGAGAATGTGCAGTGAAAACTTGCTGCCGTATCTATGCGACTACAGTGCGCACAACATATCCACCACATGTGGTAACCGCGTACACGGCCATATCGAAGCCGACGATCCATAGGAGGGCCGACAGTTTACTGTCGTCGCAACGGAAAGCGTTTAAAATCTGTTCTGAGGTTTTCACGCGGCGCTCCATGGCGCTGGCGTCGGCACCGGCGTTGAAGACAAATCATTCCGAACCACGCACCCCGATCCACGCAAGCCCCCCGTGTGGCGCGTGGGCGTGACTGAACTCATTGAATTTATCAAAGTAAAATTCGTCAGAAAATTCGTTGCAAAGTACGATGTACCCAGAACATACAGGCACGATAGCGTCGGACTGTAATCTCAATATACAAGAAGACATAATTCTATTGCGCGCAAACTCAAACACACACCCCCTTTTCCAGCTGTCGTTTGAGGTCTGTCTTAGTATAGGAGCAGTTCGCCCCGCTCGGTTCTTTGCAATATAACATCCAGATGGCGTTTGCCTACGCGCATCCGTAGAGTGCATCGATGCACCAGCGCCAGCGGTGCGGGGGAGAGAGAATAACCGCAGAAAGTGCGCCTTCGTGCACAACGTTCGCCGCCAGTGCTTGCAGGAAGACATTGCGGTTGCATAAGCTGCAGTTGCCGGCAGGCGTGAGAAGCAGGCAGGGATCTTTTAATGCTATCGCGTTCCACTCTTAAAGGCGAACCTTAAGCGTACTCCCAATTTCTTACAATGAAGTGACTACCACAAACAACTACCACAGCTCTAGCTATAGTTTTCTTTACTGCAGCTTTCTTTCTTTCTTTCATTCTTTCTTTCTTTTTTTCTTTCTGCGTTTATTTCTAAACATTTCTTTCTCCATTAGTGTGGAGTAGCAAACCGAATGTTTATCCTCCTATTAATTCTCAGTGAATATATATATATATATATATATATATATATATATATATATATATATATATATATATAGAGTGCGTACCGTGGCAGATAATCCCTTAAGCGCAACTTAATTGCTGAATACGTCACTCTATCATTCAATATATGCCGCGTCATAGCGTTAATCCTTCTTGCGCTATAAAAGCCTGCGGTCGCGTTCATCTTGAACAAAAAAAGAGATACTTAAGTTTTATACTAGTAGGGGGCTGATAACTGAAGTTTCAGTTTTGGTGGGAACCTTTGAAAATGGCAGGTACATGGCAATTGCACCAACTGGTTACAAATTGAATAAAAAAAAAGAGATCTGTATTGCTTACCCTCGTGAAAGACAGCGAAGGTTTGGACGAAACACGTGATAGAAATGGGTGCAGCAAAATCGTGTACCAAGAGGAAGAGAGAGGGTGTATGTGTGTGCGTGAAACAAGAAAGGAAATAGTAATTATCTGAATAGCGCTTCAGCTTCTGTTCTTGAAATTGATCAGACGGCGCATAAGTTCTTATGAACATTCATTAATATATTTGTTCAGCTGCTGTGCAGAAGGTAATTTAGTGAACGCTACGCCTTTATTAGACGCCGACGTTGATCACACGTCAGTTAAAGTCCTATTAATAAATATTAGATTATTTAACTGACTTTGTGAGAGTGTGACAGTTCATATGATCAAGGACATTCATTGAGTCCTTTCTATACTCACTATCAGGAAAGTCGCATTATAACTCTGTATAGGACGGCGTTTCTGACTTTATGACGTGTCATTTCGTTCCATGACCAAAGAACTCATTGAACCGCTGCTAATTACGGTCATCTGTTTTGTCTGAGCAATGTGAGTGATCGATTACGAACTCAACGAATGTTTTTTTATATGTTTTGTCGTTGGCGTGTACCAGATATGCCCCAATAAGCAGAGGCACCGTGCACCATGCAGAGTAAGTGCAATACCTATATTGCACTTAATCTATTTTTGGACGCTTCGCAGAATTGCCTGTAATATTTAGACATTTAAGCTGCAAGAGGGATCAATGCTATGATAATACCGCAAATAATGCATGATTGATAGCATGTCAAAGTTCGAAAGTTATTTGCCCTTTAATGAGGATGGATGTTTCTTCTTGAATGATATTAAATTATCAATTACGTATTGCAACAACAGAAACTTTTTAGTTTACATTTGTCTAAGCTGTTGCATATTGTCCGTCGTGAAATAGTGCGATTCTGAAAACAACCGGAGGCTTACTATATAGCTTACGGCAAACGACAACGAGAAACATCATCACACTTCTTTGATTCCTCCGTGGTTCCTAACCCCTTTGCTTTCCTAACCCTCTCCTCATATACGGGCTTGTTGTCTCCGGCAGAGATGAGGAGCAAGGAAGGAACCATTTACCGAAAGCAAAACTACGCGTCGTTGGCAGTCATTTTTACCTGGTCCTTGAGTTGTTTCGCAGCATCACAAGGATTGGCGATATGCGAAACTGCGCAGACATGCTTCTCCACTTCCCTTTGTGGTTTTATTGCGCTGGTAGTGGACGCGACGAGTTCAGTGTAATGAATGTCCAGCTTGTTTTCGTCAAGGGACTTATCCGACATGCGTATCAGTCTATAACGGTCTATAACTTTCCATATAGAGAATCATTTATCTTAACTGGATTCGTTACATTCCTGTTATACTGTAAAACGCTACTCTATAATACACCGCGACCCACCTCGCGACACGAAGTGTTCGCCCATCTTGCAAATATGTGCAGTTTGCACGTTATACGAGGAGAAATCCGGCAAACTTTGTCGCCCCCTCTGCTGCGAAGCGCCGTCCGTCGTCCCCCGTTTCTCCTTGTAACGACAACGCCATAACCTCACGCAACTTTTCGAGACGAGCAGTTCGTTTGGCAAATCAGGGGCGCTCGCACGCCTCGTGACTTGCGCTTGTACCGGAAGCGAGGCGCGAGGTAGTTCTTGCATGTCAGCGTTCACTTGTCGTTGTCGCCCCAGACATTAAAAAAAAGAAAAAAGAAAGAAAAGAAACTGGCGCGGCAGTATTTTCTTTTTCTCTTTCATTCGTGTTGGTTACGCCGCGTGGTTCGCTGAACAGGAAGCAGAAAAAAAAGAAGGAACGTTTGGGGATGCACACACTATAACCACCTCGCGCAGGGTCAACAGCGGCACGATTTTTGGGGGGTTTCAGAAGCGAGCAAAACCAAGTCGCATGCTTAATTCATCCTTGGGGTTTGCCGCCTCAAAGCAACACTGGGGCTATTGAGAGACGCAGTATAGTAAAGGGTTCTGAATTAATTTTGACCGGCAGGACATAGCCTCCAAGATTGCGCACGCCTGCAGCCTGCCAGCGCGCGCACTCCCGGAGGCCATGATCGGGTGCTTCATGGCCACGCCGCCGCCGTCGCTATGACTGGCGCTGTCTAACACTCCCAGTAGATGGGATACGGAAAATGCGGAAGACGCGCGTAGGGTTTCCACCACTTACCATGCTGCAGGCCTGCGTTCAAATCCTCGTAGATTGTCCTAATTATTTCTAAGCGGTCGTCATCGTATTTAGGCCACATAGACAGGACTAAGTGGGATATAGGGCAGCCCGAAGAAATTCTCTCGCATTTGAAGGCCGCTTAATCCGAGCCACGAATGCGGTTAAGCGAAACTTCAACAGCCACCGCTGACGCTTGCTACTCCCGTCTCACTGAGAAGCCCGTATCGGCAGACTTGGAACAAATGACTCTGCTATCTTTAGACGTATACAGCTATTCCCGCGTCGACGAGGGCGTGGAAACCTGACGAAGGCTAGGAGCATAGAAACAAGGTGGATGAAGATGAAAATATCTTAGAGGTACTTCTGCTAGCTCTCGGTTATGGCTAGGACACTGCTCAGGAGCTACAAGAATAAGCGTAGCGTCCTACGTACATTCGCGATTTTTGTCACTAACGGGAGGGCACCGGAGCACCATTTAGCAAGCTAAGTGAAATGTGAGCTTATGTGACAGCTTCAGATGTTTGCTCAGCGCCCGCAAGCAAAAATGGCTGAACTGCTCAAGCGTGAATAAAGGAATGCTTTATACTGTGAAATCCGACAAATGTATTCTTTCACACCTGCCTTTTGGTATTCTTGTTGCTTGATTAGTTACTTTCTGTCGTGAATTATTGGGTGACACCAGGAGCAGTAGAGTTCGAGTTCTGTGGGTCACTTCTGTTCGTATACGAACATGTTTACACGGTATCTTCCGGTTGACCTTAACAGAAGTCAACTGCGATGATGCTAAGCACATGCGCATTCGCATTAATTACGCAACAGAATCGAGAAATGGCTGTCCGCACCACTGAGAGCACGTGGAGACGCATGAGGTGAGAACCGGGTGTTCTCTGCTAGACCTGTGGCAAACCTTGCGTGTCGTTTACTGTCCAACCCACTGCCAGTCAACGACCAGGACGCACGAAAAACAAATTCCTCCATCGGAACTTTCTTCCTCGTCCAGGCGTTGCGAAATCGCGGCTGTCTCTCTCTCACCCTCTTTCTCTTTTCCCTCTCCTTCTCTCGCTCTACCTCCGACGTGTGTGCGCGCGCAATCGAACACATTCACACGCGACAGTTCTTTCGTCAGCACAGAACGACACCTTTGTCATTGCCATGCGACCTTTCTCTGGAAGCCAGTTTCAGCGACCTTTCCGTAACAAGGATGGGGAAAATGAAAGCTGGCTCCCTCCCCCTCCCTTTTTTTTTCTTTTTAACGACACGCTCGCTAATAGCATGGAACCAAATTGCGACACGCTATAGAGTCGCGTCTGAGAACGCGGCGAGGAGGATGGGCGCTCGTGCGGAGCCTCCCGAGGCACGCAGGCAGCAACAGCAGCCCTAGCTCAGCTTCCGCGCTGTGCGCGTTGTTGTTTCCGGCGGCGACCGACCGGGTCGCGCAGCTCGCGTGTCGGAAGCGGCCCGACGTCGACCTGCTCCGTTCCTCTTCCGTCAGCTTAGCGCGATGGCCGCCTCCCCCCCTACAAGTGCAATGGGCGATTCGTGATGCCGCCACTCGGGTCCGCGGCCCGTCTCTGCGTATTCGCCTAGGCTTGCAAGACGTGCGCCAAGCAAGCCGGTGAACGGAGCGCGCGCGATCGCACGTTATGTACTCCTTTAGTTGTTGCTTCTCTTATTTCGTCGGGTTATTATTATGCGAAGCATATTACGAGGGCTCAACCCAGCTCCTCAGGCGCGGCGGTGACCATGAAATCACGTGACACCGTGACGTCACGACAGAGGAGAAGTGGCTTTGGCTCAACTCTTGCAAGACGGGCTGGGTGGGAATCGAACCAGGGTCTCCGGAGTGTGGGACGGAGACGCTACCACTGAGCCACGAGTACAACGCTTCAAAGCGGTACAAAAGCGCCTCTAGTGAATGCGGTGTTGCCTTAGAAACGCGCTGTTTCTAAGGCGTGCGTCTCTTGCTCAGGCGCACATTTCGTTGCCGCGCCGAACGCTGCTTTGCTCGACGCTCACCGCGTCCAATGCGGGGCGCGTAGTCGCTGCCCTGTAGCCCATTGTCTTACACCCCTTGGCGGGTCGACGGGAACGCTGTCGCATTCCACTCTTGAAGGCGAAGAAGTAATGCATGAGTTGTTTCTTCGTCTAGCCGAACCAAATATAGCCAAGCAACAGCAGTTCACCAGGCTAAACAGTGGTTCAACAACTAAAATAAAGGCTAGTATGCTTCGCATCCTGGGCTTAACCTTACCTAAGCCACATCCATTATTATTATTATTATTTGTATTGTTACGCGCGGCGTGTAGTACGACGCGCGTCTCACTGGCTGAGACCCCAACGCGCGCGCCGAACGTGACGAGGAAATTAGGGCTCGATACATACTGGGTCCGGACACGCCGTTATGCGCACTTCCACCTGCCGTCTCCTTTCTTTTTCTTTTCTCCTTCCTTTTTTATGCGAAGCATATTACGAGGGCTCAACCCAGCTCCTCAGGCGCGGCGGTGACCATGAAATCACGTGACACCGTGACGTCACGACAGAGGAGAAGTGGCTTTGGCTCAACTCTTGCAAGACGGGCTGGGTGGGAATCGAACCAGGGTCTCCGGAGTGTGGGACGGAGACGCTACCACTGAGCCACGAGTACAACGCTTCAAAGCGGTACAAAAGCGCCTCTAGTGAATGCGGTGTTGCCTTAGAAACGCGCTGTTTCTAAGGCGTGCGTCTCTTGCTCAGGCGCACATTTCGTTGCCGCGCCGAACGCTGCTTTGCTCGACGCTCACCGCGTCCAATGCGGGGCGCGTAGTCGCTGCCCTGTAGCCCATTGTCTTACACCCCTTGGCGGGTCGACGGGAACGCTGTCGCGTTCCACTCTTGAAGGCGAAGAAGTAATGCATGAGTTGTTTCTTCGTCTAGCCGAACCAAATATAGCCAAGCAACAGCAGTTCACCAGGCTAAACAGTGGTTCAACAACTAAAATAAAGGCTAGTATGCTTCGCATCCTGGGCTTAACCTTACCTAAGCCACAGCCATTTTTATGCGAAGCATATTACGAGGGCTCAACCCAGCTCCTCAGGCGCGGCGGTGACCATGAAATCACGTGACACCGTGACGTCACGACAGAGGAGAAGTGGCTTTGGCTCAACTCTTGCAAGACGGGCTGGGTGGGAATCGAACCAGGGTCTCCGGAGTGTGGGACGGAGACGCTACCACTGAGCCACGAGTACAACGCTTCAAAGCGGTACAAAAGCGCCTCTAGTGAATGCGGTGTTGCCTTAGAAACGCGCTGTTTCTAAGGCGTGCGTCTCTTGCTCAGGCGCACATTTCGTTGCCGCGCCGAACGCTGCTTTGCTCGACGCTCACCGCGTCCAATGCGGGGCGCGTAGTCGCTGCCCTGTAGCCCATTGTCTTACACCCCTTGGCGGGTCGACGGGAACGCTGTCGCGTTCCACTCTTGAAGGCGAAGAAGTAATGCATGAGTTGTTTCTTCGTCTAGCCGAACCAAATATAGCCAAGCAACAGCAGTTCACCAGGCTAAACAGTGGTTCAACAACTAAAATAAAGGCTAGTATGCTTCGCATCCTGGGCTTAACCTTACCTAAGCCACAGCCATTTTTTTTTCTTTTCTCCTTCCCTTCCGCAGCGTTACGGACGCGAAACCCGCGCGTTGAGCGTTCCGAGAAGCGGTCCCTTTCGTTCCGAGTCGTTATTGTGCTTGGCTTGGCGCGTTTGGTCCGGAGAGAACGTTTAATCCAGAGATACGCAGCGGTTCAAGGGAAAGCTGTTGCGTAGAAAAGAGAGTCGGAGCAGTGACACGTAAGAGAGAGAGGGGGTAGATGAGGGGAGCGAGGAGGCGGTGAGGGAGTGCGAGTGTTAAAAGCCGCACTCGCTGCTTCACACGCGCATTGCGCTGAAATCCTGTTCTCACGACTGCTAAACCGTGTGTGTGTGCGTTGCGATTATTGCTGCGAACGGGGAACTAAATAATCGTTACGGAAGGTGTATGCGGAACAAGTGCGGAGACTTATCATCCAAATCCTTACTATAGCTGTGGGATTTGACGACCTGTAGACGCCGTGTGGGTCACGTATCTGCACATTTGTATTTTTAACGCGTGAACGTTGAGGGCCCCTCGTCACATGCAATCCGGTGTCGGCGTCTTGCGTCGGACGTCGTTTAGCGAAAATCGTTCCGAACCCCAACCACGCAGACCCTCCGAGTGGCGCAGAGGCGTTTATCAAACTAACTGAATTCCTCAAAATAGATGCGCCAGAAAAATCCTAAATCACAAAGCTAAACACACTCTACAGACATGACAGCGTCGGATTGTAATTTGAGTATACCAGAAAACATAATTCTGTTACGCGCAAACTCAAACATATAAACCCCTTTCACAGCGTTTCTGCCATTCATTGAGTGGCGCGCTGCGCTCGGCTCCTTGCAACAACAGCATCCAGATGGCGCTCGCCTCCGCGCATCCGCGGTCCACGCAAGAGGCCGCGTTTTTACCAGAAGGCTCGCTCGCTAGCTTTTGTGCATAGCGTACGCCGCCAGCGTTTCCAGGTAACCATTACGGTTACATAAGCTGCAGCTGCCTGGAAGGGTGAGAAGCAGTCGGGTAGCTTTGAATGCTATCGCGTTCCACTCTTAAAGACGAAGCCTAAGCGTCCTTCCTTTTTTCTTTCGTCTTTCTTTTCTCTTTTCTTTTACTTTCCTTTCTTTCTTTCTTTCTTTCCTTCTTTTTTTTCTTATTGTTTTCTATTTTGCTGTCGGTGCGGCTTTTGGCAACCTTCAGGCAGGTTCCAAACTCAACAGCACGCCTGCAATAGACGCACCTTCTCGGCTGCGTTGGATATTCTAAGAGCGCAGGACCTTTTACTATGATCTAACGGAGACAAATATGTTGGGGTGCGCGAATAGGGATTTTTCGGGACTGAGTCGAACACAAATTCAATAATGCCGGAAACGAATCGAGGCATATACAGAACAGTTTTCTCGGGCTTAACAGGGGCATTTTGTTCGCGAGTGATATAAAACAACGTTCCAATCGTGCTATTGCCAGAATCAAGTTTGTGTCGTTCCACTGCAAATAATTGAAGCATGCTTTATCACAAGTGCTGATGGCTCATTACGAATAAATAATGAATTTATTTGTCAACTTGGGAGTCTTCGGATCATACCTGTTCATTGTCACAACGAAGTTGTAATACACGTGTATGTGAGACGCTATTTTCGAGACTAACCCTGAAATGCGGATCGTTTGGCGATGCCAGAGCGAAAAAAAAAAGCAGTTCTTTTATTTTATTTATTTCTTGTTGAAATGGTTGTGGAAAATGGTGCTAATGTTATGTCGAATAATGGGGCAAGAAAGAGTGTTCATGGATTTGGGAACTTGTCCGAGTAAAGAAGTGGAGCGCATAAAATAGATTCGATTCAGTTCATTTATTTTTTCAAGATGCCCGTGAACAGCTACAAGTCTTGTCAACGGTTCACATGTAGATTCGCAACAAAGGAAGATAAAAGGAAAAGCACGAAACGTAAACAAATGGCGGTACAGGGTTGCTTAAAGAAAAAAACGAGATTGCACTAAGAGCAAGAACAGAAATCAGTCAAAGGGCACACATGGGAGTTAAAAATCACGGTAATCACGTAAGACATCTTATTTTGGGATCAAAACACGCGCATGAGAGGTGTGAGTTGATTTCCCATAGAATACACTGAATGACGTCAGTGACATAGAAACATTAGATAACCGCAGGTTCAGCGACTCCATTGAACGCGACGAGGAAGGACGTTCGGCAATACGGCAGAGTTTTCTACTGATTAGCCTCACGTATGCCTCGGAGACAAAATTTGCTATCAACACTACGGAACAGGTTTCGTCGTAAGAAGATGTCACTCTTACGGCGCGAACTGCCATGGCCACGTCAAATTTGAGTATTTTCGCGACGTCATGTGAGCTTGTACTACGCGAAGCTTTGTCCTTACTACAAGAAAAAAAATCATTTTTACTAGCAGAATAAATGTCATTCTAATACGGAATAATAATAATAATAATAATAATAATAATAATAATAATAATAATAATAATAATAATAATAATAATAATAATAATAATATCTAAATCATTACGTAATGTCGAGAAAAAGTTTTCTGCCGGCACTTTTTGGAATGGGGACTCTATGACGCTGCGACAGCGTTTTCGCACCTGTCGGTACCGCCTCCCGAGAGTTATAACTCCAGGAAAAGGTCGTGCCTCCGGATTACATAGAGCTACAGAGAAAGTTGTTCTTAGTGCACTGACCCGAGCGCATGTCGCAAAAGTGGCGTGTAATCGCTCCGCCTTGTTTGACAAACGCCAGGAACACGCCGCGGATGTCCGCCGCAAGAGTTATCCAACTGGCGTCGAAAGACCGTAAAGACGAGCTTGCGCATCTTGGGGACGATCCTTTTAGATAAGTCGTACGCGCTCACTACATTACGCAACGCCCCACATTTCACGTAACGACACTTACAACCCCCCCCCCCCCCCTTTTTTTTTTATCTCGTGCCGTCGTCGTTCGAATCGAACAGCAAAATATGGACTTGCTTGTGCACTCTTCGCATTCATGCATGCGTGCTCCTACATGGCCACTCGCATCAGCGCACATAGATCCGCCGCACTCGCGCTTATTCTTCGCTTATTCGCTTATTCGCGCCGACTTCAACAGGCCCGTGAAAAATATTTGCACGTGCCTATGGAAACTACGACGTCAGCCATGAAACTTGGAAGTGGCAACAGGATGGCGCACTATTCTGCAGAGAAGCTTAGGATCAAGCCAGGCGTGTCGGAACGGTAAACCGTGTGCCTAGCAATAAGAGACGTGACTAATAAGCCTCTTGTATTTCATATATGGTAACGGGCTGCTTACTTTCCCCAAGCTGGCTTCTTTTATGCGCAACAGTAACGCGTACGACTCCCTCGTAATTGCCCGACGAAAGGATCCCGATTGCGAATAGACGAAGTTTACGTGCGCAATCAATTTTGTTACGGTGTTCAAGGTCGGCTTCTGCGTGCGTGTTCGCGCGTGCTGTGTTTGTCACCAACGATGGACGTCAGTTGTACTTCGACATGAACGTTCAGATTTTGTGAACTGCTCCGGAACAAATGTTTTTGTCTATTTATGTTGCAGAGAGAAAGAGAGAGAAAGGCAGAGGTAAGACAGGGCGGTTATATCCAGAGATTATCTTCGGTCAGCTACCCTGTACCGGGGAAGGGGAAAGGGACGCGATAGATGGAAGAAAAATTCACACACACACACACACACACACACACACACACACACACACACACACACACACACACACACACACACACACACACACACACACACACACACACTCACACACATATATATATATATATATATATATAGTGCCGTAAAACGGTTAGATACAAACAAGAAAATAATAGCCCCAGGAAACCACGTAAAATACTCTAAGAATGCTAATGCACTGATTGTAATAGAAGTGTGTTTTAGAAGTTTTTCTTTTGTTACTTCAATTTATATCTGGTGACTAATGAGGTCGAGAATCCTTCATAATTATTTTTTAAAAGAGCAGGATTGCGGGGATCCTTGACTTTCCAATCGCTTTCAGTTACTGTGGGGGTCGACCCCTCACAGCTCCGCAGAGCTTACCCACCGAGGCTGCATCTGTTCTTGACAGGGGTATGGGTATAATATGGGCACCATCGTGGGCCGACCGGACAGCGTCAGCCGCACGGTGATTTCCAGAAATTCCGCAGCCCTGGTAGGTGATGTGCCCCTTGTCGATTGCGTGATGGTGGAGTAGTCGGATGTCTGCGACTACTTGCACATTAGGTCTTTGGTTGAAAGGAGACAGCCACTGTCCCCTTTCTCTCAGGTTCCCGGGTCTTGAGTATAACATAGTAATACGGCAGTATGGCCTAATGATAAAACTTGGGTAGCTGATATGAAAGAGACAGAGTTGAACAAATCGTATAAGGCGTAAGACTAAACATTTAACCGAATATACGCCAAGGGAAATAATGCCGAGTCGAAGGCAGCAGAGGTCTAGACGCACTCGTGAGAAAATGAACTTTACAGTGGACGTTAGGTGGACGGGCTGGACAAGCATTGTGGAAGATAACAGTGAGATGCCTCTGTATTGCAGTGGAATTAAATTAGAGGGAGATAATAATGATGGTCATGACGATGACGACGACGAGATATATAGTGGCAGCAGCGCTAGTTGAAGAAAGAAGTGCAAGAACAACTTTTTCTCTTTTGCTCGCACACGGTATATCTTTTTCTTTTTTGATATATTTTTTTTCTTACAACGTCCAAGTCATTGATTTAGCTTGCCATTGTTTCTCGTAACTAACAAATCTTCGGTCAGTCCTCCATTGTGGGTGTGTGCCACGGGCCTTCGGGTCGAAACAAGTACTACGACTGCTACAACAGTTTGCTTTGTAAAAGGTTAGCAATGTCGCGAGGACGCGATGAGCGTAATAAATAAAGAAGGCTCTTATTAAGCGCTGTGTGGAGGGAGGACGCACATGCTTAGTGGCGAGGTCGTTGTCCTCCCCCGCGTGTAGCTGGCAGTTTTTGGAGAGTTCTTTTTGTGCCAGTTTCCGGCGGCCCGTGAGCGCGCCGGCTCGTCGTTTATGCGTGTCCGCTGAGCAGGTGTTTTTTGGTTAGCGCAGCTGCCGGCCGCATCCACATTCGTCGCCCGTGGATGTGCTCCGTGCTTTGCGGCTACAAGGCGCTCGCCGAACAGCCGTAGAGATTTCGGACAGTTGCGCTGTCTCCCTTTCTGTGCTTTCTCTTCATTTCGTCTCTCTCTTTCTCTTTCTCTATTTAAATCCTGAGATTCTAAAGAGAACTTTCGGGAAACCATCACCATCTTTGTTTTTTTCTCTTTCTGTCTTTCTCTCCTTCTTTTTCTTATTATTATTTCTTTTTTTTCTGTTGGCATGCTCCGGTTATGTGTCCCATTTTAGCGGTGTTTGCTTCCAAAAACTTCCAGAGAAGTTCCTTGTTTTAAACGTGCAGGAAGTGATGAAATAACGGGTAGCCTTTACTACCAATTTTCGCTTTCTTGAGTTGTCCAAGGAACGAAGCGGTAACTAGGCAAACGACAGCTAGGTATGCTCAACCTTGCAGAGAAGTTACACTCACATTTCTTCCAAGGAAGCCAAAAGTTCTTCTGCGAGCGCGCACACATACACACAAGCACACGCAAAAAATAAGTAAATAAAAAAATAAACAGCAATCATCGCTAGGGTTCGGTACAGCTTCGCCACTGTTCACACATGAAATAAGATTGAACAGTGTAAGCTTACTTGGATAGCTAAGGCACCAAGTGCAGCCCACCGGAGCACTAGCACGGAGATAACTATGCAAAAAAAAAAAATGGCTGTGGCTTAGGTAAGGTTAAGCCCAGGATGCGAAGCATACTAGCCTTTATTTTAGTTGTTGAACCACTGTTTAGCCTGGTGAACTGCTGTTGCTTGGCTATATTTGGTTCGGCTAGACGAAGAAACAACTCATGCATTACTTCTTCGCCTTCAAGAGTGGAACGCGACAGCGTTCCCGTCGACCCGCCAAGGGGTGTAAGACAATGGGCTACAGGGCAGCGACTACGCGCCCCGCATTGGACGCGGTGAGCGTCGAGCAAAGCAGCGTTCGGCGCGGCAACGAAATGTGCGCCTGAGCAAGAGACGCACGCCTTAGAAACAGCGCGTTTCTAAGGTAACACCGCATTCACTAGAGGCGCTTTTGTACCGCTTTGAAGCGTTGTACTCGTGGCTCAGTGGTAGCGTCTCCGTCCCACACTCCGGAGACCCTGGTTCGATTCCCACCCAGCCCGTCTTGCAAGAGTTGAGCCAAAGCCACTTCTCCTCTGTCGTGACGTCACGGTGTCACGTGATTTCATGGTCACCGCCGCGCCTGAGGAGCTGGGTTGAGCCCTCGTAATATGCTTCGCATAAAAAAAAAAAGAGGTGAGGCGTGCAGACAGGATATAAGAGTAGAGAAGTGGACCACTTCTCTACTCTTGTGTCCTGTCTGCGCGCCTCACCTCTTTTTTGCATAATGAAGCCTTACCAACTAGCTCAGCTATCTGTCGTTCTAAGCACTGAGGTAAATTTATTATGAAGGAAAAACTGAGAGCTCGCGGTTCGAAACACTTTCTCCTAAGATATATATATATTCACATGAACCCCATAAAGACAGGTCGAGGCGGCTTGTTGGTTCGGAAACCGGTCGACGTAGAACGAAACCGAACGTAGAACGAGAGCCGAACGATTTTTTTTTCTTTAATTCAAGGATGCAAACTCACTTCTGCGTCTTGTGCCCGTGAACTTCGAAGATACTGTTTTCTCTATTTTAGTGAGCGGTGCGATCTTCCGAATGGTATCCAAGATAGTTACTTCTTTAGAATAAATGTATGGTATTATAAAATTATTACCTTACAAATAATAAAAAGTACTGGCGAAGACGTGAGTGCCGAGGCGAGTTCGGTGAACCCACCCACAGAGGATGGATTGACTCGCCCAAATCGCTTGGCGATGTGCGAGACAACGCGGTCGGGTCCAGCTGGGCCAGCTCTATGCTTATGACCTGATCCGCCACTCGCATCGAGTACTGGTAGACGAGGCCCTGGCCATCTATACTCGGCGTTGGGTAAGGGCGCGGGGAAGGAACACGAAATTCCGGGTATACGTCTAACACCCTATATCCCAACACGCACGCTCACACCCTCTCACACAAAAAAAAGAAAAAAAAAAGAGCCAAGAAGGTTTTGCCGTACGCGCGGGCTCGGCGTTCAATTTCATCCGCTGGCACTTTTTGCTCGAAAAAATAAAATGGGGGGTGAGGTAAAGGACAAGAAATCGGGCAAGAATGAGGAAATATGAAACAACTGCCATCGTGGGAGATGCTTTTGTTTTCGCTACGTATCACGGTGCAAGCGCTAAGAGTCGCGAACCGCAAGCACTAACAGACCCACACCTACGCGCAATCTTGACGCTTCTGAATACCCCCAATTTTTCCCTATCGTAACCAACACGCTTCGCGGTCTGCCCGAGGAAGCGCGAGATGCGAATAGCCGATTCTGACCTGTAGGGTACCCCCTTCCCGGACTTGGGACGGCGATTTCACTTCTCTCTATCTTGCAGTGGCCTACTTCTCTAAAATATAATGTATATATATGTTTTTTTTCTTTCTTTTGTTTAACATATACGCACAGCTTCCTTTCACGCGTGGCCTGCCGGCGCATCAGGTATTCGCTTGGGAGATGCGTGGTGCGTCTAATGGCGTTCTCCGGTAGCTCCCCCTTTCGGCACCGTGACGAATCGGGACAGGCTTGGCGCCGGAGAGGCGATGAAAACGAGCCGAGTCGGCGAAGACGACCGTTCGCTTCTGTAGCCGCCGCCGCGTCTCGTGGAACGTCGTGGCAGCTTCCTGCTCTGCCGAAGATGCCAAAAGTGGCTGCCCGGATAACGCGTATATGCCTGAACAGACCACGAAGAAGGTAGAGTGTGCGAGTATAGCGCGTAAGGACGTCTCGCGCCTTATGTACTGACACATCCAGTATACGCGACAGTGAGCTCGCGGACACGTCGAAACGCACGTTTCCGAACATCATGTCAGAGACGCACATGTGGAGCAACTGCCGGCCCCAGACTGCCAGGCTAACTATCATGTAGCAAATGTGTTAACCAAGCAATGAACCTCTGCGAGTGTCACTGCGTGAGAGATCGTTTATTGCGATAGCAATTATATGGACACTCCAGGCACATTTCTGCCGTCGCATTCACTGTGAGGTTGGACCAACGGCGATAAAATCGTCGTCGTATGCTGCCGCCGATATTTTACTTTTAAATAGAACAATATGCCATTAACACTCAGCCAACAAGCCAAGGAAATTGTATACGAGAACGTAACTGGGAAAAGAAGAAAAATAAATCGCTACAGAACGGTGTCATTACAAAGGAGAAATAAGTTTGCGAGAAGCGTCGCATTCGGACGAGAACCGGCGTATTCAGCATGCTTTAAGCATCACATTCGTAACAAGTGAAAAGGGAATTGGTAGCGGAAGAAACGAGAACACGCCGCCGCTATAGTGGAAGAAGACACCTTAACGGTCCTCGTGGACGTATATCACCGCGTTTAATTTAGCCGGCATTTGTGTAGTACGTAAACTTTGCCTCGGATGTGTTGGTCAACGCCACTTGCGACCGTGGCTGCGGATGTGGGATATACTTTGAACCCCAGACGCCACGTGGTACGCGCGCTCTCAGGAGCAGGTAATCTGTAATGGAATAAATCCGAGGTTGCAAGCTTGCACGCGTCTCTGACTTCAGCGACAAGAAAAACAAAAACGACCCGCCATCTTGGCTTTGCGAAAGTGAATGTCCAGCGAAGCTGTTGAAAACCACCTCTACAACTGCTGAAGAAGGGGGGGGGGGGGGAGGCGTACGCAATTAATTATTACTCAATTCCTCCTCCAGCGCATTATTTAGCCTGGGCGTGCAGACTTCTCCTGTGCTCGAATCCCACGGCAATTCATCCAGCACGCCACCGGTGGTCGTATTGCCATTTCTCTTTCCTTTGCTGCTCGATCGTATTCACGCTGCTCCTCGGGAGTCCTCTAACTATGCGCCGCCTATACTATAGCGGTGCTGCAACAATGAAATCAGTTGGGAGGCTGCTTCTTTTAGATACGAAAGGCTAGTGACGTCACTTCCCACGTGCGCAACGGTAACCTTTACCGGGAAACGTAGGCGGGGAGCGATACGCGTTTCTCATTGTTAGCGGGAGTGCCTTGTCATCAATTATGTGGTTTGGGTGCTTGTTTCGGGCTTGTTCTTTATTGAAACGAATGTTGTGCTGTCTGTTGTGTGAGTGATACTAAAGAATGTATGCACTTTTTGCTTTAAATATCTTTTTCTTCTCCCCCCCCCCGCCCGCACCCCTCCTCCCCCCCCTACGCTATGAAAAATCCCGACCAACTATATACTCGCGGACAACTTTCTGCGGCTGTGAAGGGAAAGCTACGGGGGCGGAGCTTCTGCACATATGGTACCGCGCCAGGTAGTCCGGCAGCGTTCGACAGTGCTTTTGACTGCTCGGAACATACGCTGAATCCGCGCAGCTTCCACGTGCGACGTCCGGTTTCGCGTTTGCCCAGACACGGGAGGGAAAAGCCGCAAAATAACTAAGCTTTTACATTCAGGGGTGTGTTTCGTCTTATTTAACGGTTGCTAATAGGCTGTTTGTGTTTGCTCTTCTCCAGCGTGAACTAGCTTGGATGAAAACGCGGGACTCTTTTCAGAAGCGCTCTCCCTTGTGCGCTGTCTTACCGCGGCTAACAGTTTCGCGGTAAGACAGTCGAGCACGACATTGAATTAGGTGTTGTTATGAAGCTAGTAAATATGCAAGCGTAGTAATAAGTAAGCTGAGCAAGACCGGGACAATTGGATATCGCTGGGAGAGGCCTTCTTCTTGCAGTGGACTGTAAAGGAACAGTAACAAATAAAAATAACTTGAACTGTATGAGTAACTTGAATGAAGCCAAGAAAGACATAGGGGCTTGTAGCTTTGAGTGTAAAAGTGGTAAGCTAATAGCAAAGGAAAGCGAACGAAAAAAAGAAACGACAGCTTGCCGCCGCTGGGTGCTGAACCCTCAACCTCCGCATTACGCGTGCGTTGCACAACCAATTCTGCTACGGCGGCGGTGGCTGCATCCCACGCCCACATTCTTGGTGTTTACGTATGTGTACGAGATGCAACCTTGGTGGCGTTAGCCAGTGCCCCACATGACCACCGCGGTGGATCTAGCACGTCCTTTCTGACCGATGGCGTTGCGTAGTACGTGAACTTTTGGAGCAGGCAGCTGACCTATATGGTTGTAACTAAACCTGGGACCATCGATTCCCATTGTTCTCGCTCATGAGTAACTTCCGGAATACAAAAATAAATAAATAAATAAATAAATAAATAAATAAATAAATAAATAAATAAATAAATAAATAAATAAATAAATAAATAAATAAATAAATAAATAAAGAGCCGCTCTTGTATTGCCGTTACAGAAAGCTCGTTAAGCCTATTGCCGTTACAGAAGGCTCGTTAAGCCAGAAGAGATGCGAAAACGAAGTTTTCGTACCAGCTCACCGTGACGTCATCAACTTTGAAGTCACGTCGCTCAGACTAAATCAAACATTTTATGGTGGATAGCGACTACATTGTATTCTAAAAGAACCAAAAACTCAACTTGGCAAGTTTCAAGTACGTTTACTCAGCAGCCAGCGGCATAAAAACGAAAATAGTTTGCAATTTGTTATGTCGCAACGAAGTACTGGTTATGTGGTCTGGCGCGTAAAAAAAATCTACATTGGTTGT
Source organism: Dermacentor albipictus (assembly GCF_038994185.2). Taxonomy (NCBI): domain Eukaryota; kingdom Metazoa; phylum Arthropoda; class Arachnida; order Ixodida; family Ixodidae; genus Dermacentor; species Dermacentor albipictus. The sequence goes on along the minus strand of NC_091822.1, from coordinate 123,486,498 downwards.
TATTTTCTCTTTTTTAATAGACCTATTAGGGTGAGATAAACAAAAATAGTTTTGAAGTTACACTTCATCAGTATGAAGCGCTTTATCTTTTCTCTTTCGTGTCCTTTTAACATTAGGCTTATGATGTTGATGATTAAGGAGAAACTCGTGCGTTTGCAGACGTCGCTGTCTGCTACATTCCATCATAGAGTATGACCGGGTGCCTAATTCACGCAGTCAGGGTGGTTTCTTTGACGCCTCCCAAGTGTGCTCACCATGCAGGACCGGGCTCCCGGCGGGAAAGAGCTCTTCACGGAGTTGACGCTCCCGCAGGGTCGACCTATTACATCGTCGTACGTAAAGAGCCAGGTTTACTTGGCGTTTTACGGTTAGCTAGTCACTAAACTGGATCAGTTGACCGAGCGGCAGTGCTCGCCGAGAAACGCCACTTGTTTACGCAGACCTGGCGGCAGATTTACAAGAAAACAGTCGAGAAGTTGATACGCGTCGCGTCCGCCGTCACGCACATAACAAACGTAAGGCACGTTTCTGGCGCCGTTAACTTATCCGATCTACCCAGCTTCTGCAAAACAAATATCGGTGGGTTTTTCGGGAGTAGAGAGGTCGGCCTTACACCGCTTTGCACGCGCAGTGTCCGCGAAGCTCTCTATATACGCCTCCAACCGCAACGAAGACGAAACCGCGCTGAATCCGTGTTCACGTTACCCTATGCAAACGGCGACTGTGTAAACACGGGTGTGTACACTTCGTACGAAAGTCGTTCGCCTGCAGTTAAGCTGAAAGAACGAATTGCGAAGCGCAATAGTTCGCCTTCGTCTCAGTCGGTCGCTTTATCATTGCTCAGTTCGTTAGATTGTGCCACTTTGGTAATTGGGTTTAGCAATACAGTATACGCGCGATCTGTACTTCTTGGGCGGTAACTTAGACATGTGCGAAAGTGTGTGCGCGCGCGCGTGTTTGCTAACCAAACCGCCTAATTGCGAAGGTGTTTCCGAGTAGTCGTCCGCGCGAAGGAATCAGTTCGAAACGGCACGCGGGGTGAGGAAACAGGGAGAATGGCTTGTCGTTGCCTAATATGGCGTCGGCACGTAGATGAACAAGCTACACTGTAAACGGAAATAACTCCGAGGTGGGAGTATACTGCTTGTCCTCTAGCGACCCCCCGGTTCGGTGTTTATTATACTCCGTATGATCGGAGTAGAATTTTTACTCCGTGCGAGCGGAATTCTTGCGTGGAATTATGGGAGCTTTTTTTATGTCTTTTCTTTATTTTTTGCTTTGCAATTGACGGAGCTTTTTCGAGGTACAACGGGAGTATAAAAAAAGGCATCGCGTGAGTTAGCGCGAACATGTTTACATGCAGAGGCTGCTGGTGAAATTTCGAAATATTCACACGAGACCGCGTCAAATTCGGCGAAGCAAGTCAATGAAAGCACATATATCATGACATACATAAACATTTCAGAAACACTCAATGCAGAAATTTGGAACACATCCCACGTACACGCGATACTCTAGAAGCAACGGTGCCAGTTTATATAGCCACGATACTGTGTGCCTCGAAACCGCCTAGGGGGCAGCTGTACTGCTTTCAGAATTACGACTCACATGCTCGTTCATACGAGATCTGCCTCTCTGAAATTAACAGTATACCTTAATCAACACAAAACTGTTAATTCAGTATAGTGAGAGAAAGAAAGTTAATGGCGTAATTTTTCAAAATTATCATGCGATTCTGTGAGTGCTGAAGCGACTTCGCACACTGCCGGCGTACGCAGCCGAAAAGTAGTGCGTTAGTTACAGAAAGCAAGAAAAATGTAAGTGCGTGTGCTACATAGCAAAATTACATTTTTGCGATATATTGGTAGCGTAGCAAGAAATTATTACGTGTGAGCATGACCCGCAGCAGCCGACGTAACACCTAAAAATGCGCAGTCATACATTTTATACACCGCACTACTTTCTTTGCGTCCAAGCAATCTCTCTCGGTTGTGAAAAGGAGCTACATCACTAGTCTGTCGAGGGAATCCTTAAACTCGGAGCCAGCAGGCATGCGTCTAAATCAGTGTCTCGGATAGAGCGTAATGTTAATGCAATATCGGAAGCAACGACGTGACCAAAACCTATATACGCGATAACAATTCAATTCACATCGCTCAATAAGAAGCTTTATTTTCAGTACGCATACTTAGTCCTACCGTTTTTCTTCGGGCGAGGATATCCGTTCACAGATACATAAAAACAGTTGCTTGCACTCCGGTCTTTCTCACTGGCAACACAGCACCGCAACGAACTTGGGGTACGCCATTCATACGCGACTAGCATGGATGTCGTCACTCGAACAGTGGCTGCTGTTGCCATTGCTACGCGGTCCTTTCAAACACCACACTGGACGTTGTCAGCATGTACCCAAAAGGACATAGAAGTCGCATTTCACGTACTGAAGAACACAAGCCAAGGTCACGGAGCACGAAAACACAGTCAGAACCTGAACCGACATCGTGAGCCAGTGAGCAGCTTCGAGGTATACCTAAGCCTTTTTCCGCACTTGAAAACGTTGCTCTTGCATTCGTCGTTGTCAGCAAAGTGATCAGAGCTAACGTACTTGAAGCTGAGATACAGTGAGCTTCAGGCATGCCTATAACACCTTCTGGAAGGAAATACGGGAAACAAATTGACGAAACGCTGTCACGGAACGACACTTCACAGATGTAAACAAACCGTCAGCCATGAGCACTGTCTACTCCGCCGAACGCGCCCGGTTGCTGCCGAGGCGCACAGCCTCATGGGAAGCGCCACGTGACCAATCTGGTTCGGCGGAGGGGAGTTTTTTAAAACTCCCTATCGGAGTTTCACGGGAGAACAAGATTTTTAAGCGGAGTAAAATCGCGTCATGTCGCCTTAATACTCCCGCAGCTAGCCAGCGGAGTGAAACGAGGGAATGGCGCTGTTTTGCTCCCATACATCGGAGTAAATATTTGAGGAGGGGAGGTTTTAGGGCACATCACCTCTTAAAAACTCTCAGCTGGGTTTATTTTCGTTTACAGTGTAGCGGCCTCGCTTTGCCTGCAGGGCACGGACCGGAGGAGCGATAAAAAAAAAGCGTGCGAGATAAGAAAGGGAACTAAGGTGGGCTAATGAGAAGGTGAGACAAAAGGAGGCGTTTCGCGATAAGGCTAGACGCCATAAGGGACTGTCGTTTCCGCTGCAGACGCCGCGTTTCTCGCCTGGCGGCTACGTGTGAACGGCGCGGGTCGCCGTGCCATAACAACTTCCGGCGTTCGCCGAATTCGCCAGAGGTTCTTGGAAATGCGCGAGAACGTGCGGGGCGTGCGAAAGTGTGTGTATATCTCTAGCCCTACTGTTGGGCGGCCTGTTGTTTGATATAAGAGCAACTATATAGAATTGCGTTCGCAAGCTGGCACGGCGACTGGTGGTTCTCTACTACACTGGCCGTCCAAGACGACACGTTGGCCTGAACTATAAAGACAATGCATCTCTGATGAGCGTACCGCACGATAGTGAATGGTAAATGCACGGCGAAACGGAAGTTTCGACCGAATTCGAGGAAGACAGCAGGAGGCAGGCCGAAACTCGGAGCCGAGACGAGCTGAGACGCGCCCGTCTTATGTTGCAGGCGAACCTCGTTAACTATAGTAACTGTCTAATTAAAGTTGGCTTGGCTCCAAGAATCAATCAATGTTATACCCTATATCGTTTAAATAACGCCGTATGAGCATGGTTTTGCTGAACATAATGCCACACATATGTGCAAACTTTATACTGCACGTGTGTGTGTCACTTACGGCGGAGTTTATACATTATGTACAGACTGCAGACAGACGGTGTACAATATGCCATAGTATCTTCTGGGCGTTTGCCACATCCTTCTGTGAGTGTTGTTGTACACTGTGCGTTACTTCGGTGGCACCAGGAGCCATTTACGCGCAAAAGTAATCACAACTCAAGATACGACTAAGTGCAATAAAGTGGGTATAGGTGAGCTATATTTACTACATGTTTTTGGAGACAAACAGCGCTAAAACGCGGACACAGAACAAGAAGACACAAGACGATATGCCGACTGAAAGGTTTATTGCGGTGAAAAGTGGCTTATAATCATTAAAGCGAGGAGCAAAAAAGGCCGGATGCGGGTGAGCCACATAAGAGCAAAGAAGTAAAAGTTCGATCGAAACTGAGCAGACTACCGCCACCTCAACTCAAAACTTGCCAGGCTTCTTTTTTTTATTTCCACCTTCTTTAAAGTGTTCTGCCTTACACTTAAAGTGTTCTCCCCTACCCTACACTTAATTTGAAACTCGCAAGTAGGATCAGCCATGCCATTTCTGCTGACGCCTGAATTTCTGAACAATGTGCTTTTCTATAGCTATACGCATCGTGGCCGCAATAGCGAGGTTGCAATTATATTATGAATTTGCGCACAGTCTTAAACACACAGTCGCACAGTCTCTCCGACAGCCTTACTAAAATCTTCTTTCGCCCTCGTGTTTCGCTTTTTAATGTTTTCTCTTATTTCCGGGAATAGTCGGCAATATATCAACCACACGCAGCTGATGTGTCAAAATAAGTGTCTGTGTTTATTCGAGTTGCCAGTGCGTGTCTTCCGCGGACATGTGTTTGCTCTCATCTCGAGGACAACTCTCGGTCTGCACCAACCTCGGCAAACTTTGCACAAACAACAGGCGCCCAGGGAATCGGCCGCCGCCAGCGCTTATAACGAAGCTCTTCTCGGCAGTGGCTCGTGTATTACTTACGTTGGCTAATTAGGAACCCGCGACGCTCAGGGCGCGCGATCTTCGCAATTACCTCCAGACGCTCGACTGCACGTCTTCCAGCCATCTCGCCATATGCGCCAACCATCTCATATATGGCGTCCCATTCCTTTCTTTCTGTCTAGGTCTTCTTTCTTCTTCCTTTCTTTTTTTTTGTTTTCGCAACTTGGCGCTGCATGCACCAAGCACCACCGCCGATCGATGGCGCACATCTGCTTTCGCTCGCATTTGTATACAACGCGCCGGGCTCTCGGAAAGGATTTTTTATGTGGCCGTTGGACAGCGTTATGGCGCGCAGCCTGCCCGTGAACTTAGTAGCCTCATTATGCGCGGCAGTGGTGCGACGTGGTGGGCCCCCCTGCATACGATCCTCGCGGCCCTATCTAGCTGGCTTCCGAGGTCCGACATTCGATTATCTGGGACATCGATAGATGTGCATAAGTCCGGCGCAGCTCGCGTGGCCCGGCATTCGTTGCTCGTGCCTCTTAATTTGACCTTGATTTTATCGCCCCATCGTTCGTGAACCTTATACCCAAGGAGCACCGCATAAGCAAAACGATGTTTCTATGGGCTCACATCGTCGTACTGTAGGACCACTGCAGTCGTACGTCGGCACTATACCTTGGTCCAGGTTTTTTGTGCTGTTGGAGTACAGTAGAACCTCGTCGTTAGGATCGCGTTACGTACGATTTCCCGGCGACGGTGTTCGCGATCGAGAACACACAAAGAAAAAGTGACCCAATGCAGTTACGCTTGTTATTTATTGGTTCATACTATACCCGGAAGACTCTATATTTCGGCATCAACGTTCGTAACATCGCAAAACTGCGATTGTATGGTACCTTTTCTCGCCGCTACCTCTCATGTACACAAGAGAAAAGGCGCACGCGATCAAGAACAGCAGTCACCCGCCGCAGCGGCTTCCCCGCAATACTCTCCTGCCTGTCTCACGTGAAAACATCGGCGCGCTCTCCCGGCACCAGCAAATCTCCTCCCGGCTCCTCGCAAGGCGCATGCACAGCTATCGCCGCCCACCCTATCGCGATATGCATATTCGCCTATCTGTTTCATCGTGCCTGGGACGTGGTGCCGTTGCAGGCGTAGCGCACGCTTTTAGTGGGCGATAACCCGAGCGCGCTGCCGTTCCCTGGTGCAGGCGGTGCGAAGCGGCGTCATGTTTCGCTGTGGCGACATCGTAGGCATCGTACTCCGGCGTCGCGCCCACCAGCTCGATTTCATTCCGGGTTCTCGTCACGGTGTTAAAGAGAGAGAGAGAAATAAACTTTATTGTGAAACCAGGCTTCTTGAGCCCAAAGGTGGGTGGTCTCCTCAGTCCAGGCAGCCTGGCTCGCTGCCGCCGCCCGAGCCCTCTTCACCAACCGCAGCTGGCTGTCAGGGCCTTGCGTCACCAGCAGAGCCTCCCACTGGTCTTCCAATTTTTCTTCTGAATCCACCTCTTTCTGCATGTTATTGCCTGGTGGTGATGATGACGGTGGTACTTCTCGATTATTCCTGCATCCCAGCATCGTGTGGCGCAAGGTGTTAAAACACCATACGCAACAGGAAAACGACAACGTGCACCTCCGATCGCGTTCGCACCTCAGCAGCATGACGCACGTCGGCGTCTCGTGCTGCAATGAATATCTCGTTACATGAATATCAACTGCAGTTGAGTCTGTCAAATTGTTCAGTGACTTTGGATAGCGCGCTTTCCCGGTTAGTACGTTCTTTCGCGCGTTTTTTTTTTCCTTTCATATTGTGTGAACGAGTTTCTACTCTACATCATTGCCGACACGTTATTAAGGTGTGGGATACGTCCCACTGTTAAAGAGAAGATACAGTCGTATTAGCTTGTCAATTACAGCTGCGATATGGGATGAATAATTTTTACATCATAAATGTCCGCGTAATCTACCATGTCAGTCACATTTTCGGTGACATAGTCGCAGTGAAGTTGCAGCTATAATGCATTTACTTACTGCATGTTAAATGTTTTAAGAGTATACACCACACTGTATATATAGGCCTATGCTTTCCTCATAGGAATGGCCAACAGCCCCACGTGCGACACATGTAACATCGACGAGACGCTCGCACACATTATCTGTGTCTGCCCGCGATACAGTGCTGAAAGACAAGTGATGTGCAGTGTACTGGACCAGTTGGACAATCGTCCACTTTCAGAACTAAAAGCTTTAGGCCAATGCTCCGAAAGGACATCCGCGTTGAAGGCCTTACCCGCGCTAGTAAGGTTCTTGTGGTCTACGGGGCTTCACAACAGACTCTAAGAATGCCGCCCCCTACCGCTCTGTAGTGTACGCGCTTTGTTCGTGCTTGTCTCCCTTTCTATCTCCCCCTTCTACTCTGTTTCTCTTTTTATCCCTCTTCACCCTTCCCCCTGCGCAGGGTAGCCAACCGGAACTACCTCTGGTTAACCTCCCTGCCTTTCTCTGCATTATTTTCTCTCTCTCTCTCTAGGCACCCTAACTTGTTTAAGACTGCACACATTACATTTCCACATTTTAAAGGTAACCCACTATCTGTGCCTTTTTTAATGACAATATATCCGGACGAGTGTGGACAATTAGGGTGTTCTTTTGTTGTTTTTCTGCTAGTTCTAAAGTTGTCGTAAGTGTGAGTTAAATTCTGAGGAGCAAATCACAGCTAACTGCGATTTTATAGGCGTCATGCTACAATGCGTATAACATGAAGTCAGTCACTATCATCGTTGCTACCTTCACGCCTGAAAGAAATATAACACCGATATCGAAGTCTGCTAGGCTCGTGTCATTACTCAATATAAGCAGAGGAAGCGGTTGTCTGTGATTGAGAAAAAAATATGCGCGTTTATGAATGTTATCGGGCTTAGAGAGTAGTGATGGTCATCTTTTGCAGAAGTAACAATGAGGGACAGGGAGAGATAGAATAAAGAGTGAAAAGGAAGTTAGGTTAACCATACGCACGTCCGATTTGTTACGCTGCTCTGGCGGAGAAAGAAGTTATAGTGGAGAAAAATAAAGAAAGAGAGAAAGGAGGGGAGAGAGAAGGAGCACTGCATTGGTTTTGCCCAGACGCGAAGGTGCGCAGTAAGTCTAAAAGTGGTTGGACAGATGCCTTGACTCGAGGCTCTGTGGTGGTGCTCGCGTTTTTTTTTTCTTTAGACGCCAGTGACGCGCATGGCCATGGCCCAGGGATCTTCTTTTCCGAAGAGCCATCGTGCATGTAGTGAAGGCATTCGAGCACTGTATGCAAGGTGTCCAGCCCTTGTGAGGTGTTTACAGCTTAGGAAGGAAGCAGAAACGACGTAAAGCCCTCGGTATCCAATCGTCTCTCGTATGTAGATCCGTATACTTTAGGGACTTGAGCAGCATTTTGTTCCCTAAATATATAGCAAGCACGAGGAAAGCTTTCTGGAGAAGTTTCTAGTAGGATACAAATGGCATTTAACCGCGAGCTTGGCGAAGGACATCTGTTAACCAGTGCTTGTCTGAAGATTGAGGATATTGAATAAAGGAGGTGCAACGCGCAGGGACACAAAATCAATGAAGGAAGTTGGACGACAGAAACGCGAAAAGCTTTGAGCATTCACCTGATGAAACTCTGCGATTGCAACACTCGCGCTAAAGTGGAGAATAAAAAGTTTCGTCAGCGAAAGTTCTTTGAAGTAATGATCATATATTGACGATTATCGCGGAAAGGCAGAGTTGGCTAACCTTCGCATTATACCCGTGCGATGCTCCACCAATGTAGCTTCGGCGGCAATTGCTACTCCGTCCATTTTCTTTGGTATCTGTGTGCTTGTACTAAGTGCAGCCCTGGGAATCATACAGCACTACTCACGATGTGGAACATCCTTGCCAGAACCACACGTTTGCAGCGGTTGTTTTGAAAACGTGATTCTAACCAGGACTGATGATGATGCGTGCAAGTCGGAAGGCTCTCTTGTCGTTACCTCACACTATAGTGGCGAAAAAACGTACCGATGAAAGTATGAGAAAAAGAAAGCAGTGGAAGCAGCGCGGCTCAGCGGACAGCTTTCTTCACTGTTATCGCTGCGTCATCGCAGCAAGTCCAGTGATAGCCGCGTTCTCTCCTCTGCCACGTCTTGCGCGTCATTTACCCATCAGCAGGGGACATCAAGTAAATTTGGAAGCAAGTCAGCCCAGTTCCGAAAACTGCACCCTCTCACGCTTTTCTTGTTCTTTTTTTCTACTCTCTGACAGCCGTCACGTATCGCATGGGATAGATTTCCGCAAAGTTTGGGAAGCCATCAGCGAAGTGTCCGCGATTACGTCAGCTAACGTCCTTCGCATCAGGAGTGTACCCAATCTCTTGATGCCCGTACAGGTTTCTCTTCGATTAGGGATTTCACGCGATCGCGTTAGAGCGAGCTAAGGGCGCACCGCGCGCGGGTCAATACGCCGATTTCGGTTGGAAGCGCGCCGCAGTTTTCTCGGAACGTGGGGTTCTTCCGCGGGGTTCGGGAAATAGGCGCCGTAGCGAGTCTGTCCACGTCGCCCGGCGGCGCCTCTCAGTCGCAATCTCGGATGGATGGCGTGAGCCGATAGCCCCACCGCCTTGGGGAGTTTTCGGCGCCGCACTCGGCGTGCTGTGGGAACGAATACTGCGAGAAAGCGCCTGCGCGATTGACGAGCCAGCGGCACGGCGTGCGGCCTGCCCGCCTATCGGGAGCTGCGAGGCAAGGCGCGAGCAGACGACGACGTCGACGACGCCTGAATGCGATCGTCTGCTCTGCGGTACGGCACGTGAAAGCAGAGAATGACATGGCGGTGGGCGGCGTTCCTGGAAGCAGACGACGAAACGCGCGATTTTTTCGCTGTTCGTTCGCCGCGCCTTCTATCTCGCTTGTGAGGCAACCGTGCAAGGTTCTTCTTGCCTCACAGCTAGCCTTCGCAGGAACGCGGCGTCTCCCGCATTTTCACATCCCAGCGCTCTGACGAGCAAAGGCGAAAAAGCGAGGAGGCGTGTTAGTGCATTTGCGAACTTACTGAGTCGCTGGCTTGCTGTCTGCTGGCCTGCTCTTGCAAGCATTTGAATGTATAGTTACTTATTTTTCTTTCTGTTGCTGGCATTCATCGCTTAAATGCAACCTCTGATTGCGCGGCGGCCAGGTACTCAATTCCGTCGTAAATGGCTTCTTATTTAGCTGAAAGCTTGTCTGCTTTACGTTGGACACAACACAAATAAACACGGGAACAAGCAGACTGATTCGTCATACTCTATATTGATTGTTATGACGGCTTTCTAAAAACGAAACAACTGACAAAGAAAATAGCAATGAGGCAATAACCCGTCCTACAAATTCTTGTTATAAAAAAAACGATTTCATCAAGTACCTGCCAAAACAATTTTGAAAGACGGCTACATCTTGGCTTCTACGAGCCTATACAGCCTTTAAAATGAACCCTAACAAAAAAAAAGCCTGAGACTTGTCAGCTCCGGTCCGCCCACTGTCGAGGCCCACACCACCGACCCGACGCAGAAATCCCCAAGGGCCGTCCGTATTCGACGATCGCACGAGAACAAAACATAAATCGATCTCCGCCGTGGGTACGTACGCACGTGCGGGATCCTCCAAAGCGCTTTTGTCGTCGTCCAGTCATGCGAAAGGAAAACGTGGGGAAGGGGAGGGAGGGGGGGAGGAGGGATCAGCGCAGTGGTGGGCGTATTATAGCGGTGCTGCGAAAGATGCAAAACGTCTGAGGCGCAGCCATTTCCCAGGATGCCCTTATCTTTTTCCGCACGGGCGGAACGTGCCCGTGTAGACCTTTTTCCCTTTGAATTTGCCTTGTTTTTCGTGTTTCTTTCCTTGCGGTTTCTCTCCTGTATGCATGCGCCAAGCCATCGCTGGCATTTGCCTAACCACGAGTTTGCGATTCTTGAAAGCGGCGGTTACGCGAGGCGAAACACGACGGTTTCCTCGAAAAAGGATTAGGGTGTCCGCGCCCCCTCCTCCTCTCCGCCACCACTCCACAATGGCATGCCACGAAGTGGTTGCGTGTCAGCAGCGTGTTTGAGTGCCGTCGAGAAGCCGGATTGGCCCGGCAGGTGCATTGTAGAAGCACTACACACTCTTACCATCCCATCCAATTGCACCCCTTCCTGTTAGATGGAAGGTTATGTGCCTCTATAGTTATAACGATTCGAGAGCGAAATAATAGCCTCGCAACACGGTACTTTTCGCCGCAGAATCACGCACGTGAGCGGGTCTGATCCTTTCTCACCATACGATTACGAGACATGCGCGCGGTATAGCTGCAAGCAGTGTCTGCGGCCTGGCTCTCGACTTTTTCACTTTCCGGCTAGCGCTGTAGAAATTTCTTAGAACTTTACTGCAACTTTTTCCGTGTCGCTTCTGGCTAGGGAGGAGCGGGGGGGGGGGGGCTTTTACGGAAATCTAAGTTTTTCCTCATAGGAATGATGGCAGGCACAAAACCACGTGGGACTCATGAAACTGTGAAGCGAAAATCTACGATGTGTTCTCTTTCTTTCTTTCTTTCTTTCTTTCTTTCTTTCTTTCTTTCTTTCTTTCTTTCTTTCTTTCTTTCTTTCTTTCTTTCTTTCTTTCTTTCTTTCTTTCTTTCTTTCTTTCTTTCTTTCTTTCTTTCTTTCTTTTTTATCGTTACATACGTAAAGTGCGCGGCGTCCTTCGAACTCTGCTAAACTGGATAGAATAAAGACCACATCCAGAGAAGAAAAAAATGGACCGTGGATTCGTACGTCGCAGGCTTAGAAAGCAACGCGGGCATTGCTTTATTTAGGTGCGATATGAGCATTTCCACATTGATCGTGCATCAGTCTTCTTTCTCTCTTTCTTCGCTTCTTTCTTTCTTTATTGCACGCAACTCCTTACCCCGGCGTAGGGTAGCAAACCGCGGATGCGCGAATGGTTGACCTCCCTATACCTTTTTTTTCTTTTTGTTATTACTGCGTCTCCTCTCGGAACTTAACAGTACAAATAACCAGAAAATTTCACGTATAACGCAATAGGGACATACCAGAGCGGATAACATGACGACGAAACAGACAATAACCTGCGAATGACGAGCACGGCCAGAACCAGGCTCGAGCAACTTATTCGAGGCTTCCCTCTCCGACAACTACGGGGCAAAGAGATTCCGAAACTATGAGGAAAAGGATGCCTACTGGACATTGTAGTGGAAGGACTGGCGACGTGACGTTTGTCGTCTCAATAAGAACAACGGCATCATTTCATTGTATGAAGTGTTACATTTAGGCCCGAATGATAGAGTTTATAAAAACTGCAGTGGACGGCGCTCTTCCTAACTTTTACATTCGAGGCCAGCCCAGCTTTCTGGTGCGCCGATTACAGCTGCAACGTGGCGTGAAGGCACACATGCTATTTTTTTTTTAATACATACAGATGTCACTCAAATGCGTTCTTCCTTGACGAAGCAAAAATGTTTGAGATATATTGGCTATATACTAGCAACGCGTTTCCTTTAACAGTAAGCCACGCTATACATGCTATTTGTCCATTCGATGGAAACAGGAGAGATATGCAGGTATTTATAATTTTGTCAGATATAACGAGGTGGCTGACCCTACCATGTCTGGAATGCTCTCGGAACCTAACGGTTTTGAAATGTTTTGCTTCTTTTTCCTCGGAATTTCCGCTAACAGCGTATGTCTTCGTATACGGCTAGGTGAACGCACGGCGCGTTGACCCACGGCCGTACGAATGGCCCTTTACACTAACTCATGTGACGGAGCTTTGGGGGGTGATTGCACTGTAACACAACCAGTCTGTTCACCCCGTATTACCGTGAAATGTGGTGTTTATGTCATTCCTCTCTGCGGTTGCGGAAACAGAAATCAAAGGGAGTCATAACGGGCCATATATATATATATATATATATATAGTCTGTGCATCAGGTAGTCGAGAATTTATTGCCTGAGTGAAACACAGCAGTGGTAGCTTTGACTACAAGGACTGGCTGCTGCTAGTGCGAGCCGTGGCCATCCTAGAGCATATCGACTTCCTTAGAAAGGCCAGTGTTTAGGTGCGACGGGAGAAGACGCAAAATAAATATACTCAATTTCAATATCGTGTATCGTTTCAGTAGCGTGTTTACAGGAGGTATTCAGAGACCTTGGATTGGGAAGAATTGGGGATAAAAGTTAATGGAGAATGCCTTAGCAACTTGCGATTCGCTGATGATATTGCCTTGCTTAGTAACTGAGGGGACCAATCGCAATGCATGCTCACTGACCTGGAGAGGCAAAGTAGAAGAGTGGGTCTAAAAATTAATCTGCAGAAAACTAAAGTAATGTTTAACAGTCTCGGAAGAGAACAGCAATTTACAATAGGTAGCGAGGCACTGGAAGTGGTAAGGGAATACATCTACTTAGGGCAGGTAGTGACGGCGGATCCGGATCATGAGACGGAAATAATCAGAAGAATAAGGATGGGCTGGGGTGCGTTTTGCAGGCATTCTCAGATCATGAACAGCAGGTTGCCATTATCCCTCAAGAGAAAATTGTATAATAGCTGCGACTTACCAGTACTCGCCTACGGGGCAGAAACTGGAGGCTTACGAAAAGGGTCCTACTTAAATTGAGGACGATGCAACGAGCTATGGAAAGAAGAATGATGGGTGTAACGTTACGGGATAAGAAAAAAGCAGATTGGGTGAGGGAACAAACGCGAGTTAATGACATCTTAGTTGAATTCAAGAAAAATAAATGAGCATGGGCAGGACATGTAATGAGGAGGGAAGATAACCGATGGTCATTAAGGGCTACGGACTGGATTCCAAGGGAAGGGAAGCGTAGCAGGGGGCGGCAGAAAGTTAGGTGGGCGGATGAGATTAAGAAGTTTGCAGGGACGACATGGTCACAATTAGTACATGACCAGGGTTGTTGGAGAAGTATGGGAGAGGCCTTTACCCTGAAGTGGGCGTAACCAGGCCGCTGATGATGAATTTCAATATCAGCACGCTCCACGCCACATTGCCAAGGCTGCTTGTCGAACCGCAGGTAAACAGAAACATTGCAACAAGTTCCTTCGTGTATACCTTGTGCGCCAAAGGCAGTGTAGACAGCATAGTCTGTGCATACGTTACTGTGGGTATACATGACCTGAGCACAGACGATCCTGCCTGCTTGTATCAGAAAATATATTTAGCTGACACGCTCTGTGGTGCCTATTTTCTTTATTTCGTCTGAACGACAGTAATCCAGCAGTTCTTTTTCTTCTTTTCAGCTTAAATAATGTACTTCTGTTTATGCACGCATGGGTGCGCAAATAGCACTGTGGATTACGTTTGATAAAAGGCATGTCATTTTCTTATCTGTGTGATTATATGCATGCGAAAAACGTCGAGCGCGTTTCCATTTAGAAGCCGCCGAAGGCGCTGGCTTTTTATGCGAGTCACTGTCACTGATTATGCCCCCGTTAGTCGGTTGCATTGCCGATACACTCATCATCAGCAACGATCACTTTTCGATGTGAAAAAAAAAAGAAAACCTCTATTCCTACAGACGCGGAAGGAAATGTACGTGAATGCTACTGCGTTTGGTCTTCCCGGGGTTAACGGATAAATATGGTCTGGCGACGTCGGAAAATATCTCTAGCTGTTTTCGACGTTCTCGAAATGACGAGCCCACAGGCAATGATTTGCCGAAAAAAAAAAGAAAATACCAGAGCCCTTCTGAGCGCTCGAGGCATTTTCCCTGCCTGTCACGTGCACGTGTATTTTTTTTTTTTTCCTCGATCAGCTTGTTTTCGCCGTTGTTCGTCGTGCCACGTCGTGACAGCCCCACAATGCTGCCGGGCTTTTACGCGGGCTGCCTTGCACTGGCTCTGTTTTCCTTTGGTTTTCATTCATTCGTTTGTCTTTTGTTCTTCTCGTGCTTCCCTACGCGCGCGCGCATGCGCGAACTTGCGCTGGGGGTGCGACGCGTTGCGCGCAGTCACCCCGCGGGAAACCCGGACGTCCTTGGGTCGTCGAGTCCCACGAACACGCGAGAAACCGGACACTTTTTTTTTTTTGTTCCGCGATGTCGCCGCTCGACCGAGAGAGTTCAAAGCGAATGCAGCAAACTTTGCAACGTGCTCTTCGGCCTGCCTTCGGGAAATCAGCTGCCCACTGCTCGATCCTATATAAACTATTTACTAAATTCGGGGGTTTTACGTGCCAAAAACCGTGATGTGATTGTTATGAGGAGCTCAGGATACCGGATTATCTCTGACCACCTAGGGCTCTTAACGTGCACCTCGTTTTATACGTGAATACTCCGTTTTATACGTAGCAGACCGACAACACTGCGGAAACTATACGCAATAGAGTGCCACTCTGCGCAATTCGCAGAGCAGTTGCCATTGGTCTGCGACGCTTTCTAGGGAATCAACTATTTTACGTGTTACAACTGCAACTTGTAGACGCGAGGTTATGTAAAATTATGTATTATTTGTGCGCTGTTGCGTTTCCTGTATGTGTGGCGTATGCTATGTTTCGTTCGCGAGTGCAGATGATGCGCTGTGGCCGCTGGTCGCAGAAACTTGTTACCCAGTTCATTCGGCGGTATATCGGTGTGGCGAATGCTACATCTCATCAGTCGAGCATGACTGAAGTGAAGCACACCGAGGAGCCGGAAAAGTCAGCTTAAACCCCCTCTGTATTCATTATATCCCTAGGCCAGGGAAATCTGCCGAGCCACCTTCGTCCTATCGGAGCGTCTCAAGTCGTCGAAGGACCCACGCTGATGGCGAGGGTTCGCATGCTCACTCCAGCACTTGTGTTCACTCAACACACAGAAAGCAGGGGAGCCTCGTAGGCAGAGGTTGTCGTGTTTGACTCAAGCTGGCGCGTCTTGGTTTCTGGGATGACCCAGGGGCGTCCCAGCTGGGGCGTCTGTGAAACGATCGTGGTGGTTATCGGAGTCCACGAGTAAATTGCTTTATCAGAACTTTCTTTCTTTCTCCCATTGGTCTGTGAAGGCGACAGTGAATCAAAAACACAATACTCGGTCCACCAAACGTGTCTCGCCTTACTGGCGCCGCGCGGCTGTCCGAACGGTATGCATTGTTTGCTTCACGAAGCGATTCGTCGCAGCGGGGTAGGAGAGGCTAGAAAGTCACTACCCCCGCTGGCCGATCTTAACACACCTAGAACAATTACCCATTGCGACGTAGCTTGAAAGTAACCACGAGGCGTCATTCACATACAGTTTACCTAATTATTAGCCATAGACGGTTCAACTGCCTGCAACTTGGCTTGCGCCGCTGCTCCGTGCACCTACAAAGAGTGGATCAGACCTCGTATGCACGTTGCTATTCAGGAGTCCTCACTATACGTACGTGGCGTTGGCATAAACACTGTCACAACACAAATCAGCTGGTAGGCGGGTTCTTCATGTACATATGAAAGTTTATTTACCTCACTCCCTGCTTCGTATGCCACAGTTGCCACTTCTTGGCAAGTGCAGCTTATGTGACTGTAATCTTAACCGAGAAACGCTTGCGGCGAACCCTATGCGCGAAGGCGAGCTTTCCGGTTCTTTTTTTTCTTTCCCCCGCACAACCGACGCCGCCACTGTCGCGGATGCGCGGAGGCGACGCCATCTGGTGGTGCTGCAGGAAACCCAGTGACGAGCGCCTAAGTGCAGCTTGTACAACCGTAATCTTTACCGAGAATCGCTTGCGGCGAGCGCTATGCGCAAAGGCAAGCTTTGTGGTCCTTTTTTTCGCTGCCCCGCATGGTCGGCGCCGCCGCTGTCGCGGTTGCGTGGAGGCGAGCGCCATCTGGTGGTGCTATAAGGAACACAGTGACGCACGCAGCGCACGCCGACCGCTTTTTTTGCCTATGGTCACGACAAACCCATTGGGATGTAGAGCTATACAGTTTTGCTATAAATATGTAAATTGCTTTCTGGCCCACGCGTACAGCTAAAATTGCGAAAGAATGCACAGATTGCCGGGTATAGTTAGTCTTGCATAACTGTTCAACACTAATCAAAGGTCAAATAGGGGGACGAGCAGACGAGCGCTTTTCACCTGTCTGTCTGTCAAAAATTTAATGTAATTATTAAAAGTGGGGTAAAGTCGTCATCTGCAGGCGCTGAGACAAAGTTGCCTGTGCTCCTTTCAACGCCAGCTGTCCGTGAGGTCCGCGGCGCGTCCGGCGCACCGCAGCGCCGGTAGCATCCGGTGCACAGCGGATGGCTACTTGACCGAGACAAGACTTGCAATCAAGTGCTGTCTGCGACAAGAAACTATTGCGTCCACATGAGTCCACAGTATGGCATGGTGCGGTGTGGTTTGGTGGGGTGTGCCGTTGCGAACAGGCACTACACCCGTTTTAAGATTGTGGCTACTATCATCTCCGAGAAATGTGCTTTGCCGGTAGCCATTTCATGCTTACATCTACTCTCGATTACGGGCGCGCCATCATTTTTTTATCGTCCCATAGCTACGTAAATGATATCTTGCGAGCAGCTAGTGTATGATTCGCTCGTGGCATCTTCGGATGTCGTGTCCGTGCATGAGATCTGTTAGTGTTTCAAGTAACCGCAGCCTACAGTAGTGTAGGCCGGTTTCGACGACCTGTTGACGTGCATCGCCGAAACAGGCCGATCAACATTCGTATATTTAATGGTTTGTGCCATTGGGAAAACTTTCGAAAAAAAAAAGAAATTTACACGCAGAGGTGCATCGGCACTTTGTACCGGCCAAAGGCCGCTACGACCCTTTCGTTCGTCACCCCGCTTCGTTGACGCTGGCCACTTCAGACTATTAACTACAGATGCGAATTAAATGAGGCAACATTCCGAGCGAGAACGACCCATATGCTTCATCGCTGACCTTAGTCTTGCGCGGCGAGCTTTTCCAAGCTCAAGTTCAGCAAAGTGCGAGCTTCTCACCTCGACCGCAAAGATGTTCAAGTCAAGCGCCGCCTACATGCTTCGACATTTTCTCAGGCCTCGTGATAAGCGACAGGAGCGTGTCACGGTGATTGTTCGTCGCGTCCTTCCTATTTTGTTTTATTCCACCACATGGTTAGGCTGGCGTGTCCTGCAGCGCTGCGGTCAACTGTGCGAAATCTATCGAAGCATGCTGCATATTCAGCGCAAACATTGTTTGGAACACGGCTCTAAACTTTTTACTGCGTACAGTGGGACAGGGTGAGGGGAACCGCCTTTTGAGCACAGCGTACGCAGCATGGTTTTCGGCAAGACCATTGTTACAGGGCACGCCGATTCTCGAGAGAGAGACAGAGAGAGAGAGAGAGAGAGCGGTGCCCTTAGGGAGGAAGCTCTTATAAAAAAAATACGCCCGCGCTCCTTTCAAAGGTGACTGCAATGCAGTGCTTGAAAAGCCCGGCCCATAAATGATAGCGCCCGGGCATAAAACACGAAAACAGCTGACGTCGACTCCACCTCTCTCGGTTAGTGTTTAAAGGTGCCCATGGGCCTTGAGGATGAAGTGATTTCCCTCTTTCATTCTGTTCAGACCTTTGCACGCCATGAAACTCGGTTCAGAGATTGGGGAGGTGCAGCACACTGTAGATCTTTCGTTTCTTTATTTTAGTTCCAAGACGTTTTCTTTTCTCGGAAAGACACGCTAGCGTTTGTCAGTTATCACGTCAGCGACTATCGAGACCTGTGACGTTTGGTATTGGCCAGAAAGAAGGAATTTACTTTAGGAAAGGCAGAGAGGTCATCCTAATTATGTTCCGTTACTATACTATATACTATATATATATATATATATATATTAATAACGTAACACGGTCTCTCTAAAGCTCTCTAGTGTAGTGTCCACTAAACTGTGTATACATATAGGGTGTCCTAGCTAGCGTTAGCCAAACTGTCCCATGGCGAAAATAAAATTAATCAACACGGCACAAGATGCTATCTCAAGGTCTACGGTGTTCGGTCGTCACACCTCTGACGACGGAGTACATTAGGTTTTGTAATATTAACTTGCACCGGTTTCGACACTCAAGGACTTAAAGGCTCTCCTGAAGTTTTTAAGGACTTGCGAGTCGTGCGACCGTCTTTGAATGTTGTAGCGCGTGGCATCGCGTTGTTGTGTGAATTTTTCACAAAATTTTTTCGTCTTTATCCTTTTATTCCCTTGGCCCCTTTCCCAGCACAGGGTAGCCAGCCGCTACTTACACTGGCTAACCTCCCTGTCTTTCCTCCCCTTCTCTCTCTCTCTCTCTTGCAGCATCTTTAAAAAATATTTTGTTTCGTTCAGCAGCTTGGCGAACGTTAGCTGGGACACACGGTAGAACCGTAACTCGCAACTTTTCCGACTGCCTTCGCGCCAAGCGCCGCGAATAACACCTTAATTCCGATAGCGTTTGCTTTGTATACCTTCCAGCGCTGAGGTCACTGCTGGTTGCGACCACGTGAGTTTTATTTGAAAGCTTGTTTACTGCTCCCGTTAGGCAGGTAGTCATTGCGACCTTACCAAACTGTTAACAATTACATTAAATTTTTGATAGACATCGCAGTGTATACAGGGCTGTGGTTTAATTTTGACCGCCTCAGGTTCTTCAGCGGGCACCCGAAGTGCGGCACGCGAGCGCTTTTTGCCGTTCCCATACCCAACTGAAATGCAACCACCGCGGTTGAGAGTCGCACCCTTGACGTCGTGCTCAGCAACACGAAGAGGTAGCCACGCTGAGGCACTGATGAGATTGCACTGAAGTTTGTGCACGTGCTTCGCCAGAAAAATGGCGGAGTGTACTGAAGCTGAACATGGTACGAAGTCAAAGCAAGCTCACCAAAAGTTTCAGTTCACAGGTTCATCGTCGCACTCACCCGGGGCTGGCGGTATTCTTCGATCCAGTCGAAAAGCCCAACGTGTCGCGTATTCGACGTAATAGTTCTGCGGAAACCCGCAAGGTGGAGGGAAGTACTTATTAAAGGGAAAATGAGACATTCACCCAATCGTAGCTATTTCTACAAAGCAAACCGATACGGGTTCCTCGAAAGAATAGCATCGCAGTTAAAGAAAAACTCGTCCTGATCATTTGTAGAAATTGCTGCGATTGAGTGATGTCTCATTTTCCCTTTAAGTGTGGCGTATCCTTTCATTACATTTTGTTTTGCGCGCGTGTCTCTTTTCAATATATATTTGCTTACACATCTTAGCAGGGTGGCGTGTGATTAATGAGGGGCAATAAGACAAAGTGCACAGGTGAGTAGCTATGACGCAGCTGAATTTATCTGACTGGGAGACAGCCGTATGAATTGATGTAAGCAAGGGGTTCCACGACTTATGTAGCGCTTTGAATGCTTTCTTGTCTCATAATTTTATACTTATTTCCTTTTTTCCTGCTCCTTTGTGTTGACACACTGTATTGTTGGTGATGCATTGCTTCTGAGGGGGAAAAAAGACTAAGCGAGTGAGCTGAGAGACATCACAGAACGAGACGCGATCGTATAAATGATCCTACACTGTTCTTTTTTTTTTTTAGAGTATACACGCAGCATGTGTTATTTGGCTCGCTTCGACCTGTCTTTCGCATAGTTGATGGGGAAGGTAGACCGACTGTAAGCCTGATGCTTGGTTTCAATGTAATTCGGCACCATGGCGCAAGCCACAGCTTGAATCGGCCAATGAGGAGCTTTCTTTGGCTCGAATGCACGCGTACCTGCGCCGTCACAGTGTCGTCCAACTTGCACGTCGTCTGTGGCTTCAAGTGATATCATTCACGACGTCAGTCCCAAACGCTAAGTTGGTCGGTGCGAAGAGACGATTGCGCACTTTCTCCGTAAATTTTCTCGTCTGGATGGGCAATGAACAGCGCTCTGCACTACGACCGTCAAACTACTTGATAACCGTCTCCTTATCTAAAGCAGAATTCTTGGACGCCCATTGAGTAAAATAGGAGAGAGATGTCACATTTATAGTAGACGCCGAGGGTCTACTATGACGCGTTGAATTTCTTTAAAAAGTTATTTATTTATTTTTTTCAGTCCTTCATCACCTTTACCCCTCGTGCAGGGTAGCCAACCGAAACTGTCTCTGCGTAACATTTGTGCCCTTGACTGTTTCCTCTCTCTGTTTTTCGCTCTAGCCTCGGTCCTAGCAGTGTCCAGGGGTCTTTATTGTGCTTGTGTGGGATAAACTAAGTATCTTCAGTTACCTTTCGTTTTTCTTTTCTTTTTCATTTTCACCTGATTTCTTTTACGCCTTGACTTTCCAGAAGTGCAGAGTAGAAAACGTAACAGTAATTCCGGCTAACCTCTCTGCCTTTCGTTTCACAACTTCCGTCTCACTCAGCTCATTCACAAGTGCCATTTGAAGAGCAATATTGAGCGCGAAATCTCTCCCCAGTGTAGGGTAGCACACCGGATTTCCCCCTCTTGTTAACCTCCCTTCCTTTCCCCTTTCCTCTGTCGCTCTTTTTGAGCGCAAAAGTCGCATCCTGTAGCTTGCACTGCATCGCCAAGTCACGGCGAGACGAAGTGCGCAACCTTTTCAACGTAGCGAAGTGTATTATAGCGCAGTGCGCATCGCTCCGGCGCCGAAACGCGTACTGACGGGATCAACCTCGGGCTAGCTCAAAGGTGCTCGCAGTCGCGTCGGTGCATGCAGGCGGGCCACGCTGTTTTCGGGGGTCGAGCCTCGCCCGCTTTGCACTCGCCGCTCTACTGGAGGAACACACGCAGCAACTGGCGGGCGGCCTTTTACCGCGAACCGCGTTCTGCGCGCGCGCGTCGCGCACATGTCACCGGGGGGCACGAGCCCGTGACGTCGCTACGGAAGAAGCAGCCGGTCGCAACACTTGCGGCTACCTGTATGGCAGCAACAGCTATACGTGCGCGTACAGGCGCGCAGTCTGCCGGCCGACGTGCCCCGCTCTTCTGCTGCACAGTTTTCTTTTTTTACCTGTCGTTCCTCGCTGGGATAGCGAGGAAAGCTGCGTGCGAGGCTACACACCGACCACGCGACCCCAACAGATGGCCGCAGCGCCGGCATTGTTTCCCGGGAACCCACGCAGTGCTGCGATGGCGACCGCCGGTTTGCACCGCGGACGAAGAAGATGCGGCCGCTCGTTCCGTTGACGCGACGGTGCCGCTCGACCAGCCGTTGCTGCCGGTGTGGTATAGTGCGCCCCCCGCTCCTCTTGAGCGCGGGTACGTACTCCTTCGACAAAGAACCTCAACGCGGGAGGAGTCCGCGATGGGACGCTGAGACGCTGGCGTGTGCGTCGCGAGACGACGTCGAGACGCCCTACGCCGTTTCCGGCCTCGAAGCCTTCTCTCATCGGGCACGTACCGCTTAGCCAACGTCGGCGTGATATGCGCACGCGGACTGGCGTTGCGTGGCATACGTCGACGAAGCCGCCCGCCGTTGCCGTGTCACTTTCCCTTCGCCGAAGTTATGCGACGGTGTGCATGCGCCTGTTTAGATAGATTTACGAGCTGCACGCGTCGCCGTGTAGCGGTTGCTGTGCCGCGCTTTCTCGTGTGATTTATTTATCCAGCACATCCCCTGCGGGCTGCAACAACTCGAAAGGCAGCGTCGGTCACGGATAATCTATTTTTTTGTGCAGTTTTCGCGGGAGCAGTGTTTTCTTACGAGGGACAAGACCGTGAGGTTCAAAATTTTCAGGCGCCGCTGTGAAGTGCCCTTGGAGTGTTGTAGGCGCAGTGCTCGTAAAAATTTGCATACGCGAAATGGAACAAAGGCTGATTGTGGTGCATATTGCGGGCAGCTAGCCTATCAGCGCGCAAGCTCCGGTTAAAGGTCGTGGTCTCTCTTCAACAATGCTGCCGTGTGCCGCATTCTGCTACGCCTGCAGCTCCGCCACTTGCCCTCCCTCGGCAGCCATCCATCAAGACCTTGTCAGACAGCTCCGGATACGTGAAGCATCTATCTGTCACCAGGATCTGTGAAGATTCGCCAGCACGTAAGGTGTTCGAACATGTGCTACGGTTACAGTGCGCTCAGCATGACGAAAATGGCACAGGTCGTCTGTTGCTACTGCTGCCGCTGCTGCCAGAGGGGCTGCTTTGTGTCCGTGTACAGCTACGCGTTCTGTCCCAAGGATCTGTGTTTGTGACGTGGTTGGCGACACTTGTCGTGTTTGCCGCCTGCCGTGTTCGAAATAGTGAATAGAGAAGGAAGAGAAAAAAAAATGGAGAACAAAGCGCAACAACGATCGTCGGTTTCGGGAAAACGAGCGGGAATGGCGTCGTCGTCTTCGTCTTCGTGGCGGAAGCGTCAGTTGGACAAGCTGGCCGCTCTGGTGGAATGTAGCCGGGTTCCCTCGAGGCAGGCCGGCCTGGTGACCGCGTGGGTCGCCGACATGATCCGGGAATCGTGCGGAGTGGTGGACACCGTGCCCGGAGCTGTCGTCGCCACGGTGAGTCACGTCAGCCGACGAAACGGGTCCGAAGTCGACGTCGAGGAAGTATAAGAGAGAGAGGGAGAGTTCCGTCGTTGATGAAGGTGCGCCGTCGTTTCGCTCGTTCATGCTACGAGCGTCCCTCGCCAATGGACCTTCGCTCGCAGGTCTAAACCTTCCTATACGTGAGAAAAAAAAAATTAGGGAGCGCGTTTTATATGATAAGACCCTGTCCGTCGCGCCACAAGCTGGCCGCGGCGACTCAGTTGTGGCGTCTGTCGACTGCTCTAAACATGCAGAAGTAGACCGCCGAAGAGCCAGCTGTCCTAGAATCTTAAAAAACAAGACAAGAAATAACCCCAAAAGGTTACAAATATAAGTAAGAAGGTCGGAAAATAATGAAATCACTAAAATGTCAAATGGGTACTGCTTACCCTGTCATCTCAGGATAGGGATGATATGTGATCTATCACAAGGACATTATTTTCTACAAACCACTTTTGGAGACATTGCTTCCATTTCGCGTTGAGGTGCTAGACCTGCGTAAGGGTGTGAGTAAATGGCATAAACGGCCTACAACTCGCACCCTTACACCCAAACAGGGCACAAGGATGGGGTTTTTAGATTCATTTACGTCCGTTTTCACCTTTAAGGGTGTAAATTATTTTACAGCGTCCTTCTTGAACGCACTGAAATAACGCGTATACCGACCGCTCTTGCGGCTCTGCAGGGGCATTGCGTCATGCAGTGAGCGATCGAGGATATCAGTTGCGCTCACCGGAAACAGCTGTCAGGTTTACCCCATCATAGAGCTTCACTTGCCCACATCACGTCCCCGAACGGAGATTTTTTTAAGTTGTACGTTTGTTTGTTCGCTTTTTGATCATGCTATGGGACACTGCATGTCTCTTGTGTGCGGTAACGTAACATCTACGTAATGAGACGCAGCCGCTGTCGGAATGAGTAATCCCGTATGCAAGCTTACCACGCTTCTCATTCTTATGCAGCTCGCCCTTTGTCTGCTGCTGAAAAAAGAAGTACTGAACGAAGAGCGTATACGAATCGGCGTATGTTTAGCGTGTCTATTATGATCGCCCGTGATAAAGTTGAAATCTCGTGAAGAGGCCAACCTTCTTCCATATTTTATTTTGTTTGGCATAAATTATATGTAAATATAAATGAAGTGATTCTTCCTTGGATCCGGGAGTTAACAGTTCGTTAGAACTGCAAGCGCATACAACGTACGCCTTGCCTGCACGTCCGCATGCAGTTTCCATAGGCTAGAAATTTCTCTTACGAACTATTCTAAAGTACAAGGTATTTTGTCAATACGAATCCTGATTTTTTTTGTGCGCTCCTATATTCAATCGCGAAAACTGTGACCTCTATTCCTGATGAGCAGCGAAAAATATGTAGTTATAATTAGGACAAAGGGAAAGAGGAATTACAAATAAAACGATGTGGACGAAAAATGCACAACGGAGCAAGCACGACGCATTAAATCGGTCTCGGCGGCTGCCGTTGCATGGCATATCGCTGAACACAAGCCATCGATGATCTATTGCTCTTTTGCAGAAAAAATGCGTCCAGTTAAAACAAGGTATTGTTTCTTTCTCGCTTACTGTCCTTGAATTTCCTTGATAGCCAATGTCAAAACAGTGTTAGCACTGTGCAGTGAGTTCCTTTTCTATCACATGGAGGCTGTTTAAGCAATTTGCGAGTTCGCGTACGCCGCTGGGAAAGAGCCGTATAAGTGTGAGCGGACGCCATTAGGTGACTGCCACTAGCTGGTACATTGCTCTCGGATGTTGTTTCTATTCCTCCTTTCTCTTACCCGCAATGTAGGGTAGCAAAGCGGACGCTCGTCTGTTTCACCTACCTGTCTTTCCACTTTTTGCTTTTTCTCTCTCTCTGAAGGATGACGACGTAGTGATTCTTTAGTTGAACGCTGGCACTGTTGTCTCTGCATTCTCGCTTTGTTTCTTATCAAATTCTGGGCGCTGCCGCTCCCTCGTTGCTGCAATGGACGAAGAAACTTCCGAGGTCCTTCGTGGCGCGAAGCCGTCCGGTCGACCTACGTCCAGGAAACGTGGCAGCGAGTCGAGCGACAAAAACGGCGAAGCCATCGACTTGGTCTCGGGACAGCTGCGACTCCTCGGACGATGACTTCAAGGTTGTCATGAGCAGAAAGGCAAAAAGAAAACTGCTGCGGGCGTCATCGCCAGCAAGTGCTTCAACCGTGAAAGATATGCAGCACTGGCCACACACTGTCCTCTTCTGCCTCGTGAATCATATGACTAACTTGCGGCTTCTGCACAGGCAGGTTCTTTCTTTGTTACTCGAGGGCATCGCACCGAATGAGATTAAGGACGTGAGAATAAACTCACGGAAGAATATCCTGGCTGTAGACGTTTTACATCGTAGCGCACTACAAAGTCCTCGGAATGTTATGGAAATCGACCACGTAAAAGTGCGAACAATGATCCCTACAGGCTATAGAGGCCCTGATGGCGTCATTTATGACGTCGACGTTTCTATTCCGGCCGACGACTTGTCAATATTAATAATGCCAACAACAGATGGAACT
Organism: Dermacentor albipictus; assembly: GCF_038994185.2. Lineage (NCBI taxonomy): Eukaryota > Metazoa > Arthropoda > Arachnida > Ixodida > Ixodidae > Dermacentor > Dermacentor albipictus. The sequence continues at coordinate 123,460,765 of NC_091822.1, read as the reverse complement.
TTCATCACGCATCTCACCAGACTCGGAAACACACGCTGCGTGAAGCTTGTGTTTGAGGGAGGCTGCCTCACGTGAAAGTTGGCCATGTCCGCCACGCAATTCAACCTTAGATACCGATGCCCCTGCAATCTCAGAAGTTCTTTAAGATTGGGCATGTAAAAACAGTCTTTGTGAACAATGCCGCGTGCCCGCGCTGCGCCAAGTCGCATTCAGAAGACGCCGGCCGCATGACTGTCCTGAAGTGCCCTAATTGCCGTGATTCCCACAAAGCCTCGTCGAAGGGCTTCTGGAGGGTCCGGAAGGAATTCTAGGTTCTAAAGCGCATGGTTAGGGATAATTCAACACACAACGAGGCTGCCGCTACACTTAGGCGTTGACGGTATATAGCCTCCGAAGAGCGCAACGAAACGACGCAACAAGCAACACGCGGTCTTCCGCCAAAACGGCTGCTACATCAACGCGGAGCGCCACCATGAAAGATACCGCGAAAACGAAGAAAGTGGCAAGACTCGATCATCCAGCAGAGTGGCCCGCACTTCCAAGCTCACAACTTACCATGAAGACACCTCTGATACAGCCGCCATCGACACCCTCACAAACCGCTGATGCAGCGATACCTGATGATCGCCAGGTTATAATAATGTTGCGGTCACTGATGAATGCCACGCGTGTTCTACTCAGCAACATGAAAACCCCGTCGGCCCAGAGCGCGCTGGACCCTGGGTCCAGTGCTTGCGGCTCTAGGGTAAAGCAATGGCCCGCCAGATGCCATCGTTTCGAGAGGAGGTCCACAATGCACCTATCTTTCAATGGAACGTAATAGGGCTTAAGTCGAGTATGTTCAACTTTCGACTGTTTGTATTCATTAATTAGTTTCCCATTATTGTCATTTGTGAGCCAAACATGTCATCTCCCATCAGACTGTCCGGGTATGAGCGCATTATGTCCTCCCCCCACAGGTGATGCAGCAAGATTATTGTTTTTATACGCCTTGACTTGACGCATGTTCGTCATTCCGTGTCACTTGACAATGAAAACCAGCACGTGTGTTTGACTGTGAATTATCACCATCAAGTCGTCTAAACTGCGAGCGCTTGCGGGAAATTTTGACAACGACACCACCGTCGTGAGTGATCACTGGAGATTTCAATGTCCAACACTATCTCTGGGGAAGCTCCAAAGTTCACTCGAGGGGCAGAAGAAAGGTGTCCATTGCCTCTGAACGAGAACTTTGTTTGTTAAATTATGGAAGCCCCACCTATTTGCGAGGAACAGCGCATAGTAGCTGCCTCGACGTTAGCTATGTTTCGCATTCATTTAATCGAAGGGTTCCAGTTGCTTCTCGGCTTTGGACATGAAGGGAAGTGACCACATCCCAACTTGTCTTACGATTGAGGGGCTGACTAGCTCCAAGTTCTCCGGAGCCATCCAATGCACTGACTGGCTGAAATTTAAATCAATCATTTGCCACATTTCAGCGGATGATGGACACTGTGCTCACCGCTCTGAAATGGAAACTGATTGACGATGATGTGGTTTTTTCTACCACCTTCGAGCAGCATGTAGAACGACTGCGGGCTGTGATGGAAGCTATTAGATCAGCAGGTCTGACGATAAAACCGCAGAAATGTCATTTCGGCTTTCGCGAGCTTCTTTTCCTCGGCCATGTCGTCAGTTCAGAAGGCGTTCGCCCGGACCCTGAGAAGACTGCGGCAGTCGAGAAATTTCCAAAACCAGCCCACAAAAAGGCTGTTAGACGATTCTTAGGACTTTGCGCCTACTACAGACGCTTCGTCAAAAAATTTTCAACGATCGCCGAACCACTAACGCGGCTAACAAAGGAAGACGCGCCTTTCGTCTGGTTCAATGAGCAAGAACTGTAACGCACAGTTGAGTGACGCTACTTTAATAACTTTACGTTGGGCGAACTTGTGCCCGACAAACAGCTAAGCGAGAGCCTCGCTAAAACGTCCACAGTCTCTTTCGCCGCAGTCCCGCACTTCTTCTTCTTCCCTCGTATCCCGCGCTCATAGCACGGGACATATATATATATATATATATATATATATATATATATATATATATATATATATATATATATATATATATATATATATATATATCAGGGGCGTAGCCAGGGGGGGGGGGCTTATGGGGCTTCAGCCCCCCCCCCCCCCGAAATTTTTTCGTGCTGTCCATGCACCGCCGACCAAAGCGACCCCCGGCGCCGGAAATCACTCTGGATTTTGTCTAGAAAGTCTTTTTGACGCTCGAAAAGTCATTTAACCGCGAAGATTGCAAACTCGGGCTGTATTCCGTGGCAACGCCCATACACCGGGAGTCACATAACGCCAAGCAGTCCCATCCGAGCAGAAAGTTTCAAGGGCGCTTTGATGGTGAGCGGGCTCGCCGCGGCATCTCACTGAGGGCATGGAATTTATGGAGCGCATGCATATCAACTGCGAAACTTTATGGGTATAAATCTCATAAGCTCTTGATGTGAAAGGTGCATTGACATTTCGAAAGTTGTGCTTTAGATTTTCAATTGCGGAACTTTGTGGGTTTAATGTTGCTATAAACATTTGACGCCAAAGGGCTATTGACTTTTCTAAAGTCTTACATCGGAACATACAACGAGACAAGCCAAATCAACACACTAGCAGACGAGTTGACAAAGCAGGCAGCGAGGTCCAATGAGACGAAGCGTTGGGGTGGTTCATTTGTGCCGTCATGTCACATAAAAAAATATCAACATTTTTTTTAAACCTACGCCAGAACATCCATGTCAAGACACTAAAGCCAGCCAAAGTAACTACGTTCTTATTTATTTTTTCTACTTTGACTTTTATTCGCGAGGACACATTGAGCCTCTTCAATTCTTTTTTTTTTTTGTTCTCGCTACCCTACCCGCGGGCTGCCAGAGCAAGCCAGAGCGCATATGTTTTTTTCGTATGGCCACGACCACCGTGCGGTGCACTTCGGTGCGCGTTCGGTTTGCTCTGGCCGAGTGGATTTTCACCGGACAAAGTGTTGGACGCTTTCTGGCTAGCAGACAAGAAAGAAAAAAATGGTCGCTCGCCGCCATCACTGTGGGGACTCGAAGGATTGCACCGCATTCCTTGAGCGGAACCTTTCCGGAAAGTCTTGTTTCGCCGCTGTAGGATACTGAGCAGTATGCGTATGGTTCTCAGTGGACCAAGCGTCTCATGTTTTCTTCGGTATTCCTTCCGTAGCCCCATTAGGTGCCCGAAGTAGGCATTAGATTCTGGCCAACATACTTTCCTATGTGTTCTTTTTTTTTTCATTTGGTGCCTCCGCCTCACAGAAAAAAAATACATTGTTGTGGCGCAGCGAATTGTCGCACGGTGAAAGTTCGATTTTGATACTTCTTTTGCGGAAAGTATGGGCGACGGGACGCTTCAGTTGCCGGATACGCTTATTATATTATTGCGAAAGCAATTATATGGACACTCCAGGCGCATTCCTGCCATCGCCCTCATGTTTCGTATAAAGTCCAAGGGTGATAACATCGTGACGACGCGCTGCATGCTGTATGTGCGAGTGAAAGCGTAGGAGGGGAGGCGGAATGGGTGAGCCGACGATGGTGGCTCAGTCTTGTGTGCGCAAAGGAGAAAAGCGGGGAGCAAGCGCGCCGCCTTCCGTCGCGCGCAATACATCGGGGGGAGTGGATGGAATGGGGGCGGAATCTAGGATTCTGTGAATCTATGATTGTGCAACATCATTATTTGCCTTGTTTGACGCATTATATACAGTTACTTCTTCTTACATACATAGACTCATTGGAGACTTATACGTATACTTAAATATCTTGTTGCGAGGTTTTGTGTATACATGCAGTGAACTTTGTTTCCAGTGACATTTTTTGTCCTTTATCAAGCCGTATTTTCGCATTTCTAATGTACGAGGGCGAGTCAAATGAAAGTGAGCCTACCCTAACCGCACAATAATGGTTCGGTTCATTATCTGCGAGGCATGCGCGTAGGAGAACGGCATGTCTCATTAGCAAAAGTGACACGCAGGTGTGAAGGTAAATGTTCTTTAATGCTCTCATACACTGGGTTGAATATGGTGGCGTCACATAATAGACACTTCAAAAGTTGAACAGCTCGGTGTCGCGAAGTTTTTGACAGCTGAAGGTGTTTCCAAAACAGAAATTAATCACCATATGACTGCCGTGTACGTTGAACACTGCATTTCATTGACCACTGTGAAGCATTGGAGCAAACGGTTCAAAGGACGTTGCAAAGACATTCCAAGACCAGGCCAAAACCATCGTGCAATCACCCCCCACACAATTTCAAAGGTTCATGAGCTGCTGAAGCAAGAACGGAGGATAAGCGTCGATGAACTGGCAGACCGTCTGAACATCAGTCACGGTTCGGTTCACGCCATAATTCATGAGCTTCTCGGTTATCGGCTCTTTGTTGCGCAATGGATCCCCAAGATTTTTATCCATCGCGAGAAGACGGAGAAGTTTCGCGCTGCCTTGACTCATCTGATCTGGTATCACAATGAGCATGACTACTTCTTGTTTGCAACTGTGATCGGGGACGAAGCTTGGTGCCACTACTACGAGCCTGAAACCCGACGGCAAAGCTTACAGTCGAAACATTCGAATTTACCACGCCCAAAGAACCTAAAGGCCATCATTTCCGCTGGAAAGGTGTTGTTGACTTTTTTTTCGATCGACAGGGTCCATTACTGATAGACTTTGCTAAATCTTGAGAGGCTATCAATTGTTTCCGATATTTTGAAACGCCAGAACGGCAGCGTGTCGCAATCAAGAACGAACAACGAGGAAAATTGACGAATGGGGTCATCTTGTTGCACGACAATGCCTGTCCCCACGTCGCTTATGTGGTTTATTTATTTTATTTATTTATTTATTAGTTACCTGCATCGCCCCGTAGGGCATTACAGCAGGGAGGTTACAAACTTGAATCAATACATCAACAAATTAGTTCAATGCGTGGTAAAAAGCATCATTTTCTGTAATATATGCAATGGTCGATGGCAAACTGTTCCAATCTCGAACAGTTCTAACAAAAAAAGAATAACGGAAGACGTCACCCCTACAAGAAAATTCCCTGACCTTCAAACAGTGGTCAAGTCGCCTAGATATATAGTGTGGTGCCTGGATATATTTATCGCGGATTATGCCTGTTTTAGAATAATAAATATCGTGGAAAAATTTTAATCTAATATGCCTCCTACGATCCTTCAGCTCTTGCCATTTAAGTTTAAGTTTGCTTTCTGTCATGCTAAGCTGCCGGCTATAATTACCAAGAACAAATCTAACTGCCCTATTCTGGATTTTTTCTAATTTGTTTATAAGCTCAGATGTGTGTGGGTCCCAACAAACACATCCATATTCAAGTATTGAACGTACATGACTAAAGTACAACTGCGTCTTCAAGTTACTCGGTAAATGACTAAAATTGCGCCGCAAGAATCCCAAAACTGATGCTGCCTTATTTCCAATATAGTTAACATGCTTGTTCCATCGTAAATCAGAAGTAAAAAACACACCTAGATATTTAAATTCCTTGCTTACTTTTAGAGTTGAATCATGAATTCTATACCTATAGGGATGATTAGCTCGTTTTCTTGTAAAGGTGACGTGAACAGTCTTATTTATATTTAACGACATATCCCAACGCACACACCAGTCTGCGATAGTGTTTAGGTCAACTTGCAGGATTTGTGAATCGGAAATGGCATCTATGACTCTGTAAACAACACAATCATCGGCAAACATCCTGAATGAAGACTGTATACCAACTGAAATATCATTAATATACAACAAAAACAATAGTGGCCCCAACACTGAGCCTTGGGGAACTCCCGACGTAACTGACGCATATTGCGAAGATATACCGTTCAGAACCACAGCCTGTTTCCGCAATGACAAATATTCGGCAATCCACGCTATTATTTTACCATCCAAGTTATAAGCTTTTAATTTGGAGAGTAGGAGACTGTGTGCGACTACATCAAACGCTTTACTGAAATCAAAAAAAACGCAGTCCACAACTTGTTGCTTATCAACTGCCGAGGCTAAATCATGAATAAACTCTACCAACTGTGTATTGCACGATAAACCACGCCTGAAACCATGTTGGCAGGGACTTAGGAGATTATGCTTAGTTAAGTGGGCCATAACACAACTGTATATTACATGCTCCATAATTTTGCAGGTTATACTAGTTAAGGAAACGGGCCTGTAGTTCTGAACGGAGTTACGCACCCCACTCTTATGTATGGGCACGACTCGCGCTAACTTCCAATCATCTGGCATATCAGTTTCATTGAGGGACTTCTGAAACATCCGGACGAAATAAAAGCATAACGCGTCCGCACAGTTCCGTATGATAGCGGCAGGAATGTCACCAGGGCCGCATGCCTTAGCCTGGTTCACATCTTTTAATAATTTACGGATACCATCGACACAAAAGGTAACTTCTGGCATGGGGTCTATTTCAGCAGGTAATTCAAAACAGACAGTACGTGAGCTAGACGGCAAGAAGACAGATGAAAAATAACGGCTAAAAATTTCAACTTTAGACTCATTATCATGAATAATAGTTTCCTCATTTTTCAAAGCAGGTATTGATCTGTTGTCTTTGCCATTACGCTT